>NC_045550.1:16780927-17139052 GCF_009769535.1 Thamnophis elegans
GGGTGTTATGTGGGTGAACCGAGGTGCACCCACGATCACTCGCGCGGCCGCGTTCTGGACTAGCTGAAGTCGCCGGATGCTCTTCAAGGGCAGCCCCATGTAGAGCACATTGCAGTATTCCAGCCTAGAGGTCACAAGGGCCCGAGTGACTGTTGTGAGGGCCTCCCGGTTCAGGTAGGGTCGCAACTGGCGCACCAGGCGAACCTGGGCAAATGCCCCCCTGGTCACAGCCGTCAGATGGTGGTCAAAGGACAGCTGTGGATCCAGGAGGACTCCCAAGTTGCGAACCCTCTCTGAGGGGTATAGAATTTGACCCCCCAGCCTGAGCGATGGAGTACTGGTCGAATTGTTGGGAGGGAAGCACAACAGCCACTCGGTCTTTTCCGGGTTGAGTACAAGCTTGTTAGCCCTCATCCAGTCCATAACGGCCTCAAGGCCTCGGTTCATCACGTCCGCCGCTTCATTGAGTTGGCACGGGGCGGACAGATACAACTGGGTATCGTCCGCATATTGATGGTATTTTATCCCGTGCCTGCGAATGATCTCTCCCAGCGGTTTCATGTAGATGTTGAATAGTAGGGGGGATAAGACCGAACCCTGAGGCACCCCATATGTTAGGGGCCTTGGGGTCGATCTCTGCCCCCCCACTAACACCGACTGCAATCTGTCCGAGAGGTAGGAGGAGAACCACCGTAGCACGGTGCCTCCCACTCCCACCTCCCGCAGTCGTCGCAGAAGGATACCATGGTCGATGGTATCGAAAGCCGCTGAGAGGTCAAGGAGAACCAGGATGGAGGGATGTCCTCCATCTCTGGCTCTCCAAAGATCATCGGTCAATGCGACCAAAGCGGTTTCTGTGCTGTAACCGGGTCTGAAGCCTGACTGGAAGGGGTCAAGATAACTTGCTTCCTCCAAGGACCGCTGGAGCTGGAAGGCCACCACCTTCTCAACAACCTTCCCAAGAAAGGGAAGGTTGGAGACTGGACGGTAGTTATTAAGAACAGCTGGATCCAAGGATGGCTTCTTCAGGAGGGGTCTCACCACCGCCGCTTTTAGCGCAGCGGAGAAGTTCCCCTCCCGAAGAGAGGCGGTAACAACCGCCTGGATCCAGCCTCGTGTCACCTCACTGCTGTTAGCAACCAGCCATGAGGGACACGGGTCCAGTACACAGGTGGAGGCACTTACAGCCCTCATGGCCTTGTCCACATCCCCAGGGGCAACATCCTGAAACTCAACCCAGGAGTGGTCTACTTCATCCTCTTGTGCCTCGGCTGGAACTGCAGAGATGGAGTCCAAGTCCGACCGAAACCGAGCAATTTTGTCCGCTAAGAATTGGGCATAATCCTCAGCTCTGCCCTGTAAGGGTTCCCCCGCTTCCCTCCTATTTAGTAGGGAGCGGGTTATCCTAAACAGGGCGGCTGGGCGGGACTCAGCGGACGCAACCAAGGTGGCTATATAAGATCTTTTCGCTGCCCTGAGTGCCCTGGTGTATTCCTTGGTGCTGATGGTTACCATTGCTCGGTTCGATTCGGACTTATCGGACCTCCATAGGTGCTCTAGGCGTCTCCTCCAGCGCTTCATCTCCCGGAGTTCCTCGGTGAACCAAGGAGGTCTCCGGGATCCGCCGCCTCGGAGGGGCCGTAGTGGCGCAATCCGGTCAAGGGTCTCCGATGCTGCCGAGTGCCAGGCAGCAACCAGAGTCTCTACCGGACTGTGGGCGAAAGTATCAGGAATGACCCCAAGCTCCGTCTGGAACCTTAACGGCTCCATAAGTCGCCTGGGGCGGAACCACCTGGTCGGTTCCTCCTCCCTACAGTGGGGGTTTGGTCTCCGGAAGTCAAGCCTCAGTAGGCAGTGGTCTGACCACGACAGGGGTATGATGTCGTTATCCAATATATAGAGTTTTATTTTTGGGCCCTAAAAATATTGTCACTGAGGATGACAGTCTAGTAGAAATTTCTTCATCATTGCTATTGGCCTCAAGTAGCAAATAATTAAACATGGTTTTTAGTGTACTTAGTTAGCCATCTGCTTTTTAACATTACATGGTATCAGTTTCAACAATGCATGCATTCCTTGTTGAAGGGCCTATGAAATATTTTCTAGTTTAATGTAGAATAAGTATTCTTAATAAAAGAAAAAGTCATTTTTATTTAATCAATTGCATTCCTTTTTATAATGACATTAATTAACTAAACTGGAAATAAATCTATGTTTTGCTAGAGTTTTAAAATTAAAAAAACCTTACATTTTGTTGCTATTATTTTAATCAGAGTTTTGCCAAGTGAAATTATATAATGGTTCCTCATGTGTCTGTAATTTTCTAAGTTTCATCCAGAAGTACCACAGAATCTGGCATTTTCAGCAGAATGATGCTGATGCTAATAAAACATCCTGATTTTTGGTGAAAGGATGCAAGGAGGAAGGAAGGGAAGAGGAAGAGAGATCTAAAGAGCAGAAAGACAGAAGGTAGATAGGCAAGAGGAAGGAAGGAAGGAGAAACAATGGAAAGGGAGGAAGGCTAGAAGGAAGAAAGAGGGAGGGAGGGAGGGAAGGAAGGAAGGTGAAAGGAAGGAAGGAAGGGGTACTTCCACTTGTAGGCCTGGGACTGAATGCAGGAGGAGTCTCTCCATAGGATCAGCTGCTCCTCTGATCATGGTCTATGAAAATGTTACTGCCTGCCTGATGCAAATTTAGACAGATGGTGCTTTGGGGTGCCCCTCAAATCCCCCCTTTACTCCTCCCCTTGTAGAATTCAGGCCCCTGAGTTTTGCCTTTGAGGGGCATGTGTGGTTATGGCGGATGGCAGAGTCAGCTGGAGGTTGAGAGGGGATTGGGGGCTTTTGTCCGCCTGTGGAGTTCTCCCCATGGACAGGCATGAAAGGGATCCGGGCACAATCTCACCTGTTCCAAGTTAAAGTTGCCTTTTGCAATTGGCTACCGGTAATCCTCGACTTACAACCAGGATTTATCCCCCAATTTCTGTTGCTAAGGGAGATATTTGTTAAATGAATTTTGCCTCATTTTGCGACCTTTTATTGCCATGTTAAGTGAATCATGGAGGTTGTTAAGTCAGGAACATGGCTGTTTAATGACCAAAGTTACAATGGCATTGAAAAAAGTGACTGATGACCATTTTTCACACTTAGCAACCATTTTCACACTTAGCGACAGTTGCAGCATCCTCATGGTCACACGATCAAAATTTTGATGTTTGGCAACAGATTCGTATTTATGATGGTTTCAGTGTCCTGGGGTCATGTAATAGCCTTTTGTGACCTTTTGACAAAGTCAAATGGGGAAACCAGATTCACTTATCACAGTTACTAACTTATCAGCTGCAGTTATTCACTTAAGAACTGTGGCAAGAAAGGTGGTATAATGGGTTTAGTGACCAAAGTTACAATGGCATTGAAAAAAGTGACTGATGACCATTTTTCACACTTAGCGACCATTTTCACACTTAGTGACCGTTGCAGCATCCTTATGGTCACGTGATCAAAATTTTGATGTTTGGCAACAGTTACAATTTATATTTGTAAATTGTAGTTATGTTGAAATAAAAAAATATTAAAATACTATTTTTGTGTTGTATGAAAATTTTTGTTGCTCCGTATAAATTTTTTAATCAACCCCCACCCCAGTCAAAGGTGTCCCACTTTACCAATCTGAAAATCTGGTCACCTTACACTTATTTCATATAATATTCACAGATTTCAATTCTATCATCTCCTGCTTCTGTCTTTACTATTTTAAAAACTTTCAACCATTCTCCATAGAATCATTTATCAGACATTTCATACAAAATAAAGTATATTTGTGACTGTAAATTATGACACTGTACTTGCTTAAAAAGACCAATCTTTCCAAATGCAGCTTAAATTAAATTCATAATTCGTTGACAACATATGCGGGTAGTCCTCAACTTACAACCATTTGGTTTGTCAACCATTCAAAATTACAATGATGCTCAAAAAGTGATTTGCAACTGATCCTCACACAACCATTGCAGCATCTTCACAGTAATGTGATCAAAATCTGGGCCTTGGCAACCAACATGTATTTACAATGGCTCAGCATCCCAGAGTCATGAGATTATGTGCTCTTGGCTGTGTGCTCCTGGCTAATATCCTTCGTGACCAGAGCCAAGCTCTCCTGAACCACAACCAGCCAGAAACAGGCCACACCTACAGAAGAGGTTCCAAAAATTTTTGAAACCCACCACTGGTCCTTGGATATGATTATTCTACACTATCATGTTCATATTTATAAAAGTCAGTGCCTCTGTAAAAGGTAAGGATGACTACTGCATTTGTGGTACAATCAGAACATTGCGTGTGTTGAAGTTGTTTTAACGCAAACCAAAGATGCCTTTTAAAAAACAAGTTTACATCATATTCTTATGCATGCCAGTGCTGTGTGAGAGATAATTTAAGGTGGTTCTGACAAGTGTCATCGGCATCTTCATATCCGGTCACATTGGCGGCAAGCCATTCCCACCGGTCACATGGACGGCAAGCCACTCCCACAAAGGAGGCCACACCTACAGAGTAGGTTCGGACAATTTTTGAAACCCACCACTGACAAACGGGGAGAGAAGTATTCAATGCTTGGTTTTCTCCAAGGTTCCAACCCAAAATACGCCCTTCTTGTTCCCCATTGGCTGAAGTACTGTGAGGTTACACTCTTCTGCCTCCTACATATTTCCTGCTATTCAATTCATTTTTTAGCTTTCCTCTTGCAGCTACTTCCTTTAATTTTTTAATTTTTGAAGACCTTTTATTTACTCCTATCACGACCTTCCAAGCTGGCTTCCAATAAGTCAATGGAGGAAATTGGTTATGGTTAACTACCATGTGATTCACATAACAGTTGCAATGATTTGCTTAACAACAAATTTGCTTAACAACAATGATAAAAAAATTGGTAAAATAAAATCTATACATCCAACAGCTAAAATGCTGATTTTATTTCTGACAATCAACTGTTGTTGCTCTTAGCTCCTCTGGGTGTTTTAATCTGTAATTTCACCTGTATTTTATTTTTTTAAAAATCTGTCTTTTCTTGATATATTTTATTGACTTTATTTTCAAAGCCATCTTTGCCATGAAAAAAAAGAATAAATTAGCTTTAAAAACTTTTGAAAACTGTTAATTTTCATTTGGAATAAAATTCTATATTGCTGCCAATGTTAGTGAGCTAAATCTCCCAACATCACTAGATAGTCTGTCCATGTTGCAGAATACCTGGATCAACATCTCAGTTTCTCAGTTTATATTACTAGTTAATCAGAAGCTATTCTTAATAAGCCATAATAAGTCAACTGATGTCTAACACTATTTATAACACAAACCTTTATGACAAAGGTGATACACTTACAATATGTAACTACATGTCCATAAAAATTCTCTCAGTATCTCTACAATTCTTCCTAATCATAGGCATATTTCTTCCTATAACAATATATACAATTCAGCAAGATATTATTTCCACATGGAACTACTTTTCACTTCTAGAAAAGCAAAAGCCTCCAAAAGGAAACATTCTCCTAAAAGATTTATAATCCGTAGATGCTTTTCAATATATTATCTATGAGAGGTGCCAAAAATTAATGAACTATAGACTTATTTGTATTGTTTTAGATGGATGAAAGTCAATTTGTGTTTAGTGCATATCTAATTGGGCTGGTTTTGTATTAAAAAAGATTTAGGACTCAATAAATTCAGTGTCCTCAAGATTCTTTGGAGATATATTAGAGTGACATATTTGCCAAATTCCTTTTATCATAATACAAAATGGTTCGTGATTAAAATTCTATACATTGGGAGGGGGAAACTCTTTTTCTAATGTTTTCTTTTTCCCCATGTGATATGATTTTTTTTAACGGAGTTTTTAACTTATCACTATGCATCCATTTTAAATTTTTTTTTTATATGCAACATACTATAAGTGACCAGTCACTATAATTGGAAAGTTATTAAAGAGTAATTACATGACTTTAATGTCAAAGTTAGCTTTACTATATAATTATTTTATTAAATTTATTTAATTTTATTTATTACATTTAAATGCCACCCACCCAACTTGCTGTCCGACTCGTAACCCTTTTACTACTATTTCTATTTTGTTTCTTGCATTAAATCTGCAAGATACATTTGAAATAAGTTGAGATAGAAATTTGAAAGTTTTATTCATCTGACACTCTTCAATTCTCTAATTTGAAATTGCAGATAAACTTCTTTTTGTAAAAACATTGTCAGATAGGGGTACATTTCATAGTTTGCACATTCTCCCTACTCCATTTCTCTCTCTTCATTTCCATAGTAAAAGCATCTATAAAGATGTTATCCTTCTGTTAATATGGAATATAACTTCTTGCTTCTTTTGACACAGAACAAACAGGTCAGAATCTACAAATAACATTAAATTGCCCAAATTCATATTAGAAATTGGAAATCCAAACACAGCGAAGGAACCCTCTAATGTATCCTTTAATGAAAAAAAATGCCAACAAAATATAGAAAGCAAAATCACTCTGGTATAATTCAGCAAAGGTTAAATTCTATGCCTATGGCTTGAATAAACATAACACTTTACATCACACTATATATGTCTTAATTAGCTTGCCATTACAATTATGTTTGTTCTGTTTTGTCTACAATTGCTAAAGTGGTAATTATCACTGTACTTTCTGCACTTTATTTCCCTCTTATCTCAATATTTACCACATTTCTAATATTCTACAATATATGCATAGATGCTGCTGTTTCAGAATAAATGTTTTTATATCTGTATAAACTAAATGTAGCCCACAGAAAGACATGACATTATATTTGTTTGTCAAAGTATAAGCAATCCTTTGTCAATTATTCTTTCAAACTCAATGGAATGTTGAAAAGAAGTTGTATAAAGCAGGTTATATATATAACCTGAAGAAGTTGTATAAAGCAGGTTTTATATGTGTGTGTGTGTGTTTGTGTTGTATTTGTGCTGATAAATAAATAAAGGGAGACTTATTTATTTATCAGCACAAATACAACACAAATGTAACAAAGGCAACAGTAAAAATATTGGGTTTCTGTCGTGATGGTCTCTTGTGATGAGCCGATAGACAGATAATTGAAGCAGTTAGCTTCCTCCCATAATTGGGGCATACCAGGGGTTGTGACACTATATATATATATATATATGTCTATCACCATAGAACTCCGTGAAAATTATGCAGAAACACAAGGAAGGAAGGAAGGAAGGAAGGAAGGAAGGAAGGAAGGAAGGAAGGAAGGAAGGAAGGATGGATGGAAGGAAGGATGGAAGGAAGGAGGGGCCTAGATAAGGCCAGGATCTGCAGAAAACAAGAATTCACCCCTCTCTAAGCAGCTTGGAATGATGCTGATTGCTTGGTTCTAAGCCCTACAGGTCATGTAGGAGCCAGCCCTATGCATCATAGTCCACCATACTTAAAAACATAGGGCCAAAGCAAAGAAGGTTGCGATGCATAAATTCATAGTTGGTTAGAATTGCTTTAGGACAGTCTCTTTCCCTTAGAAATGTGATACAAAGTATGGTTTAATGGGTTCAGTGGAAATTTAAGCAATCAAATCAACGTTGCTATGTTAGAAAGCTAGTTTATAATTGTTTCCCACTTGAATTTTTAAAATTAGTTTTAGAGTTCTTTGGTGCAGAATGCAAAACACCTGGGAACTTATAGAATATTTGTGGCAATACTAGTGTCTATTATTCAGTCCCTTGTTGTAATAGTAATTATAGTGTTTTCAATATGCTTGTTTCCTAAAGCTATTCAACATCACACAGCATGCAGCATGGCGAACACAGAAAGAATATTACAAAAAGGTTATTTCCATTATTGTAGAAATAACACCATCAGTACTTTTACAGATAATTAGGATTTTTTTTTAAAAAAAAAGATATTATTATGTGTTTCTTTACACTCAATCACACAATTTGGAATTTGGCTATATATTTTTTCCCGTCACATACATTTTTTACTAGAGAGGGTACTTACTAAATAGATGTTAAGAAAACTTTTGGAACATCACCAAGAATGTACCTGCACCTCCACCTGTAGTTTCTGCTGTACCATACAGTCCATGAATAGATGCCTCATCTACCTTACCTTCTACAACAGTTTGCAAATGGTTCCACACTTATAAGATACTTTTGCCTATATTGCAAACAAGTGCTCTTCCAGATTTGATTCCCTCATTCTTTTGTCATCAATCCAAATTGTATTGTTAGGGGATTGCTGAAGACTCAAAGACCTTTATGCATAATCTAAAGCATGTTCTACAACATATCATAATGTGATATATCTGTAAGAACTTTGAAAACAAGATGATAGTTATTAAAAGTCAACATGGGTTTTGCCAAGAATGGTCTGTCCAAGCTAATTTATCTCTTCTTTTTATTAGATATTTTCTTTAGTAGATTATGAGAATGCTTAGACTTAATAAATCTTAGTTTCAACAAATAATTTGATTACAGAGCCCATGAAAATCTGATCTGGAAGTTAGTGATATAAGAGTTGGATGATATAACAAATGGGTGCATAACTAGAACAAAAATCCACTCAAACAATGTTCATCAATGATTTCTTGTGACAGTAGAAGAAAGTATCAGATGAGCTTGTGTAAGGCTTCAGGCTTGTAGGTTTAAATAAAGAGTTGAGATAAATAATATAATTGAAGCAGAAATACAATTTAAAACAATCTTAGCTGACAAAAAATGCATATAAAAACCTCAGAAACAGAAACAAAATACAATACATTTCACTTGGAACAGGCATTTGTGAAAGACATTTTGAAACAATCATTGATGACATGAGATAGTATGAGGAGTCCTATCTTGGGTAGGGGATTTGCTTAGAAGACCTCCAATGTCTCTTCCAGTCCTTCGAATATATGGCAAACTGAATCTAGGTCAATAAAGTATTGTGGCTACAAAAAGGGCAATTGCAATGTTGGCAGCGTCAAGAACAGTTTAGTCTCCAACTTCTATAAAATAATACCTCCATTTTATTCTACATTGGCCAGATTCCACTTTAATACACTTTAAAGAGGATTAAGGCAAACTGCAACAAATTCAGAGAAGGGCAATGAGGATGATCAAGAGAATGGAAACTAAATCCTGTTAAAAGAGATTGAAGGAAAAATAATCTCCTTGAGAAAATCTCCTTGAGGAGATCTTAAAGAAATATCCACACAATGGTAAATGTGATCATCACACAATGGTAAATGCGATATTTACACAATGGTAAATGTGTCTCTGAGAAAGGGGATTTATACCTCTTCCTCAAAAGACCATTTTTGGATTCAGAGCATATGGGCAATTTTTGTACAGCCTTCTGTAAAAAAAAATAAGGTTTTTTGAGAGCTTCAGAAAGCTTTGGAGAAAATGGATTCTCTGGGTGCTTTTCAGGAACGATCCAAACTGGTATATAGTATTGAAACAGCTTTCCACATGTTTGTTCATTGTCTGTGGCAAGTGTGATATGAGTTGGCGCATCCTGGGTGTCTTTATTCTCTTGACAAATTTAATACTGTCAACCATGGCATCTTTCTGAGATGATTGAGAGTAGAAGGCACTATTTTGCAATAATTTTTCCTCCTCTGAGGCCATTGCTAATCAGTATTGGTGGGAGAAAACCAGTCTACTTCCACCCAATTCCTATATGACAAAGCTGTCAATTTGGGTGCAGTATTGTCAGTGTTCAGATGATATCCAATTTTACACTCTGACCTCAGCTGAGTACGCCAAGCTCTCAAATTTCTGTCCCAGTGTCTGGACACTTTGAGCATCTGGGTGGAGATGAAGAAATTGCAGCTCAACCTTACCAAAGTAGATAGTTTCCATCTTTGGTTCTGGGTGGGTTGACACTGCACTGTTCAGATTTGATACACAAGTCTTCTCCCAAGAATATCCACCTACCCCACAGACACCCATACGGAAGGTGTATTCCAGTTTCCTCTAGCCACCTTACAGGGCCTAAGAAGTAGAGGGGGTTGCCTCTGTGCTCTGGAGAAATCCCAGATAAACCACAGGCCTGAGTTCTGCTTGCTTTCAGAAAAGCCATTAAAACCTGGCTTTTCTGCCACACATGTAGGTACCCTTGAGCAGAGTTTTGACTATTTTTATTGTTATGTTTCATCATTGTATTATATTTTTATTTTACACTTAATCTTATATTTCATATACATGCTGTTGAAGGAACCAATTGGAGGTAGCTAAAGCAGTGGTTCTCAACCTGTGGTCTGTGGACACCTGAGGGGCTGCAATATTGTCACATGGGGTCTCTGAAAAATTGAAGAAATGTTGTGATTTAAATGTTCAGTTAATTCTTGGGGGTCTGGGGCCATGGTCTGTGGCCACAAATGGTATTTCAAGGGGATCCATGGTGAAGAAAAGGTTGAGAACTACTGAGCTACAGCACGTGCCCAGAAGTGGCATTGGCTGCATTTTGAACCTGATGTTGGGCCCTCTGTTGTGCATATGGAATTGATTATCTTTATTATGCTGTGGGCCTGACTAAAGGAATGGTCCAGAGGTCCCTAGTGAGGGTTGTATCTGCTGCTTTTCTTTTTGCTGCATTCCCAACTGCTTGCTTCTGACATCCTTTATCTTGCAGAGAGATTAGCTGGCATCCTTTTTGAGCCAGAAAGGCTAGCAAGATTTTGTTTGTTTGGAGTGCTGGTAGTAACTGTGGGGGAGGGGGAGAGAATAGAGCAAAGTAGCCTTGTGTTTGGAAGCTGTGAGGACCTGGAGATGGAACAACAGGCTTTAAATGAACCTTAGCAAAACTGGGTGGCTTTGAATTTTGAAGCTTTCCAGTTCTAAGGTTATATCATCTGGATGGGGGTGTACTTCTCCCAAACATAACCTGTACACAAACTTCTGCTTGATGAGTAGGTGACTGTTGTGGCTAAGTCAGTGGCGGATTTCAAAAATTTTAAGAACCTCTTCTGTAGGTATGGCCTGTTTTGTGAGAGTGGCTTGCTGGCCATTTGACTGGGTGGGAGTGGCTTGCCAGCCATGTGACCGAGTAGGAGTGGCCAACTTGTAAAATATGGTGAAACACACTTAACAACGCTCTTGCTTAGCAACAAAAATGTTGGCTCAGAAATTGTGGATTTCAACTCCCAGAATTCCTCCTTCAGTCATGTTGGCTCAGGAACTCTGGCATTGAAGTGTGCAAATCTTAAAACTGTCAAGTTACAAGACCCTTTAGAAAAAAAACCCAGGGATGTTCAAACTTGACAGCTTTAAGACTTTAAGGTTTACATAGGACTCTTAGAGGCGGGTGGGGAGATTGGTGAGCCAGCCAATCAGTGAGCAGTAGGCAGGGCAAGTGTGGTGTGGAAGGGCATGGGGAGGGAGCTGGAACCGGTTCTAAATGGCATGGTAGATTTGTGGAACCTCTTCTATAGAAGAGGTGTCTCTGCTTCACAAGCTGCATTGGTTACTTGTTTATTTCCAGATCCAATTCAATATGCTGGTGTTGATTTTTAGAATCCTTCATGATATAGGTTACCTAAGAGACAACCTATTATAAATTTTATCTGCCTCTCCTACCAGATCTAGCAAAGTGGTTCTATCGGTAAGGGAGCCACATTTGGGGGCACTAGGTGTTGAGTAGTGTTGTAGTGTCTGCATTGTGGAACACTCTTTCTCCTGAAATAAGGTTAACCTCTTATATTCTGAGCTTCCGAAGATTCCTTAAGTCCTGGTTAGGCCAGCAGACCTGGGGACCTTAAGGCAGTGGTCCCCAACCCCCGGTCCGCGGACCGGTGCCGGGCCGTGGAGTACCTGGCACCGGGCCGCGCAGCGGCCGGGGGCCATGATCGCTGCAGCGGCCGGGGGACATGATCGCTGCAGCGCAAAGGCTCCTGGGCCGTGCGCAAAAGCTCCTGGGCCATGCGCAAAGGCTCCAGGGAAGAGAGCCCCGCGCAGGTACGCAATCAATGTGTCGTCGCGAACAATGCCCCCCCACCCCTGCGCGCGCTCAGCGGGCCACGGTAAAATTATCAAAGGCTGACTGGTCCGCGGCGATAAAAAGGTTGGGGACCACTGCCTTAAGGAATGGGTGAAGTGGTAAGGTGGATTGATTATTAACATACCTTTGTCTACTGTTTCTTGATATTGGTCTGTTTTTATTGTCTTTTTAATTAATTTGTTTTAATAATTAATAATGATAATGGTCTTTAGGTATTTATTGACTGTTTAGCTCACTTATTTGCTGAGATGGGCCACTAAATAAATTGGACAGATAAATAAGCAAATGTTATTCAGTCCTTTTGTTTTATTGCTTGTTTTCTGTTGTACACTGGAAAGAGTTTGAGTTGAGTGACTTTATACATCCAATAAATAAATAAATAAATAAATAAATAAATAAATAAATAAATAAACAAACAAACAAATGTAAACATCTGGAACTACTTCCAAACTGGTTCAGAATCTTCACATGGAAGAACCGAAATCTAAAGAATTCGCTTTCTCGTTTAGTACTCTGCCTTGCATGCCAATTGAGGACAAAATTATTTTTAACTGCAGGACTAAATTTAATTCCAAATACTTTAAATTTATGAAAATAATTTACTTTTTCTAAATTCCATTAGTCAAAACTTGGTTCATGGTTAATGAGAACCCAAGAAAATATTCCTTTTTTCTTTCTTTATTTCTAGCAGTTGAATTTGTCTAAACAATAAGAATGTCAGTAATCATTAGTGAATACTTTGTAAGCATTGTATCAAAAAATATATGGTATTAAGATTTATAAAAAACAAAATAATAAAAAGGACAAAGAAAAAAAGCAGGGTGAAATATAGCAAAAACATTTTTTTCAAAAATCAATATGCATTTATCAAGAAGAAATTAATTGCTTTCTGAGTAATAATCATGTTCTTTTGGGGCCAGTAAATTTTGTTTGTCAAAGTTAATCTTATTTAGTTGTAGCATCACAATCTTGTGCAAGAACAAATCACCATAAGTATGGGAGTTCAAATAAAAACAACTAAACATCTATTTATGAGAGTGCGGCCTGGAGCCCCCTACACTGAGTGCAATAGCAGAAGTG
Source organism: Thamnophis elegans (assembly GCF_009769535.1). NCBI lineage: Eukaryota > Metazoa > Chordata > Lepidosauria > Squamata > Natricidae > Thamnophis > Thamnophis elegans. The sequence goes on from NC_045550.1 coordinate 16,794,015, forward strand.
GATGGGGGCCAGACTTGCCTCTCATCCCAGAATGCCTGGATTGAATGGCCTGCCGAGTAGAACGGGGGGATCTATGGACATGGGAGCGGGCCGGAGCATTAGGGTTCTGACTGGGAGGGGCAGGTATGACGGGAGCTTCAGGGTTAGCCATTACCGGGGAAGGAGGGTTCGCTACGTCACAGCGATCCCTCATTCCGGCCCTGATAGCTCAACTCGGGAACCAGGTAACATGGGAAATCAGGGCCCTGGTCTCAGGCTGCTGCTGCTGAATGCCAGGTCTGTGGTCCATAAAGCTCCCCTTGTCCTGGACTTACTATTAGACCAGGGGGCAGACCTGGCATGTATTACTGAAACCTGGCTGGGACATGAGGGAGGAGTCCCCCTCTCAGAAATGTGCCCAGAAGGGTTTCAGGTGCTGCACCAGCCACGACACCAGGGAAGGGGTGGAGGAGTTGCTGTTATAATCCGGAAGTCACTGATGCCTCACAGGCTTCCTGCTCCAGAGATTGTCAGATATGAGTCCCTCCTTGTGAGGCTGGACCTTGGGGGTCAAGTGGGCTTGTTGTTGATGTACCTACCTCCCAGCTGCGTCACAACGGCCCTGCCTGCACTCCTAGAGTCAGTAGCCGGACTGGCGGTTGAATTCCCCAGACTCATAGTACTTGGGGATTTCAACCTGCCATCTCTTGGTGAACGCTCTGATGGGGCCCAGAAGTTCATGGCTTCCATGGCAACCATGGACTTGACCCAAGTAATTCAGGGTCCAACTCATATGGCGGGACACACACTCGACTTTGTGTTTCTCTCGGAACAGTGGAGACATGATCTGGAATTAAAGGGGATTGAGATCTCGCCCTTGTCATGGACAGATCACTTCCTGCTGAGGCTTGATTTTCGGAAGCTACTCCCCCACTGCAGGGAGGTGGAGCTGATTAAATGGTTCTGCCCCAGGCACCTGATGGACCCTTCGGGATTTCAGACGGAGCTTAGGGAGATACCTGATTCCCTTGCCCACAATTCGACTGACTCCTTGGTCGCTGCCTGGAATACCGCGGCGACTAGGGCTTTAGATCGGATTGCACCTTTGCGGCCTCTCCGCGGCAGTGGATCCAGGAGGGCGCCTTGGTTTACCGAGGAACTCCGGGAGATGAAGCATCAAAAGAGACACCTAGAGCGACGGTGGAGGGCTAGTAACTCCGAATCGACCGAACGTGTTAAGAACCTTTATTAGGTCTTATCTAGTGGCGATACGGGCGACAAAATGTGCGCATTTTTCCGCCCTTATCGTGTCCGCAGAATCTCGCCTGGCCGCCCTGTTTAGGATAACCCGCTCCCTCCTGAAAGGGAGAGATATGGGTGAACCCTTACAGGGAAGAGCGGAGGAATTTGTTCAGTTTCTGTTGGATAAAATCACTCAGATTCGGACGGACCTTGACTCCACTTGGACAGTGCCAGCAGAGATGCCTAGGGAGAGTCTTGAGCAAACTTCGTGGAGTGAGTTCCAGCTTGCCACTCCTGAGGAAGTGGACAAGGCCATTGGATTGATGAGTACCGCCACCTGTTTACTGGACCCTTGTCCCTCCTGGTTGGTCTCGACCAGCAGAGAGGTTACTAGGGGGTGGATCCAGAGGATTATAAACACCTCGCTTCCCGCAACCTCTGAAGGAGGCGGTGGTGAGACCCCTCCTCAAGAAACCTGCTCTGGATCCAGCTGTCCTTAAAAACTACTGTCCAGTCTCCAACCTCCCTTTTTTAGGGAAGGTTGTTGAGAAGGTGATGGCTTCTCAATTCCAGCGGACCTTGGATGAAGCGGATTATCTAGATCCCTTTCAGTCTGGTTTCAGGCCTGGTTACTGCACCGAAACCGCTTTGGTTGCACTGACCAATGATCTCTGGCGAGCCTAGAGGGCATTCCTCTATCCTGGTGCTTCTTGACCTCTCAGCGGCCTTCGATACCATCGACCATAGTATCCTTCTGTGACGGCTAGAAGAGGTGGGAGTGGGAGGCACCATCTTGCGGTGGTTCTCCTCCTACCTCTCTGGCAGGTCGCAGTTGGTGTTGGTCGGAGGACAGAGGGCGACCCTTAGGCCCCTTGAATATGGGGTGCCACAGGGTTTGGTCCTGTCCCCCCTCCTATTTAACATCTACATGAAGCCGCTGGGTGAGATCATTCGCAGGTACGGGATCAAATACCACCAGTATGCGGATGATACCCAGCTGTATCTGTCTGCCCCGTGCCAACTCAGTGAAGCGGTGGAAGTAATGTGCCAGTGCCTGGAAGCTGTTAGGGTCTGGATGGGAATGAACAAGCTTGCGCTCAACCCTGAAAAGACTGAGTGGCTTTGGATGTTGTCCCCCCAAAATAGTCTAGATATTCCACCCTTAATCCTGGGGGGTGAAATCTTACTCCCCTCAGAGAGGGCCCGCAACCTGGATGTTCTCCTGGATCCACAGCTGACATTAGAACATCATCTGTCAGCTGTGACCAGGGGAGCTTTCACACAGGTTCACCCGGTGCACCAGTTGCGGCCCTACCTGGACCGGGAGGCACTCCAAATGATCACTCATGCCCTCGTCACCACAAGGCTCGACTACTGTAGCGTGCTCTACATGGGGCTGCCCCTGAAGAGTGTTCGGAGACTACAATTGGTCCAGAATGCAGCCGCACGAGCGATACTGGGTGTACCTAGGTACACCCATGTTACACCTATCCTCCGCAAGCTGCACTGGCTTCCCATCGGTCTCCGGACACGCTTCAAGGTGCTGGTTATTACCTATAAAGCCCTACATGGCCTAGGATCTGGATATCTCTGTGACCGCCTCCTGCAACATACCTCCCAGCGCCCAATAAGATCGCACCGGGCGGGCCTTCTCCGAGTACCGTCAGCTGCACAATGCCGTCTGGCGGCTCCCCGGGGGAGAGCCTTTTCTGTTGCTGCCCCGGCCCTTTGGAATGAGCTACCCCCTGAGATCCTCTCCACTCTCCTGGCCTTCTGTAAGTCTGTTAAGACCTGGCTCTTTTGGCAGGCCTGGGGCTGTTGAGCTTGACTGAACTTCAGCCCCATTATAATTGAGTGCATGTTGTGTTTTCCTGTTTTAAATTGTATTGTTTTTGTGTTTTTAATCTTCTTAATATTTTGATTGTTTTTTTGTAAGCCGCCCAGAGTCCTTCGGGATTGGGCGGCATACAAATCTATTAAAATTCTAAAAAATTCTAAATTTCCCTTCTGAATTATCTGATTAAGACTATGGAATCTACTAGATATTTACAGAAGCTGGCACTACAGATATGCCTACATGCATGCATGCATGCGTAGTTTCATTTTAATGTTGTAAGTCACCCAGAATTGCTTCCTTGCATATAAGGATCATATAAGAAACTCCGCAATGGGGTTATATTGAATGGATTCAATCCTGCTCGTTCAGTTGAGCTGCTAATTCTATGTCTTTTTTCTATGTTTAACATCTTTGTGGGCATTTTTTTCTATGTCTAGCCTGTAATCTTCTGAGATAAAGTATAATTTATTTTAAATAAATCTTTTCAAACTATTAATTTGACTAATTGAAATTGAGCAGGGTAAATTGATGTGAAAGTGCCAATATATCAGGGATGGGTTCTGGTTAGCTTTACTGCCGGTTCAACTCAAACACAAGATGGCGGTGTCAGCGACTGGGGAACCAGTTCATGGGTGTGGCAGGCCTGGGTCACTGCTGGTTCCAGCAACCCATGCCGCCATAATACTACTGGTTCAGCCGAACCAGTCCGAACCAGTAGGAACCTGACAGGTTGCTTGATTATTACACTCCTCCTCTGTCAGCCACCTGTTGGAATGACCTTGATTCCCACAAGAACACCTTTTGTTTTGATGGCAGAGCTAAGCTATCTATTCTTCCGCCTTTCTCTTGTGGCAACCATAAAGCTGCAAAGATGGCCTCAGCCAGGTTCGCTTTAGGGTTGACACTGGGTTCAAGAGCTGAGGGCCACACAATGGGATGAGTTCCCATTCCTGCCCCAGTTCCTGTCCACCTAGAAGTTTGAAAGCATGCAAATGTAAGTAGATTAATAGATACCACTTTGGGTACAGTGTTCTATGCACCTTTTGCATGCGGCCATATGACTCCAGAAAATGTCTTTAGACAATATTGGCTCTTTTTGCCAAGAAAGAGAGATGAGCACCATGTCATAGAGTTGGACATGACTGGAGAGAGAAATATTTACCTTTTAAACTTAATTGATAAACATTATAAGAGAGGGGGAGGGGGGAGATAGAGAATATCTGCAGCCCTAATTATAGAATGAATATATACAACATCATATGGCAAATGAATCTTCAATTAAATAAATATTAAATATATCACTCAGTTTCTCTTTAATTGCAATGGATTTCAAGCTGAAGTTATGTTGGAAAATATTAAATATGTATTAGTTGACCTAGAATAAAAGTATGACTCAATAATCATAATTCATCCAAAGAGAAAAAAACAAATAAATCTGTAATTCAGATTTCTCTCGTAATTGAAAAAGCCAAACAAAATTGTAAGGAAAGTGATTGAGAGAAAATGGCAGTAGTTTGAGTGGAATCTAAAATTAAAAACATGTTTGATAGAAGTTTTGTAAAAGAAGAGAGAAGAGTTCACTGAAATAAAACATGTAAGCTCCATATTTGAATTTCTGCTTATAAACATTTGTGAAAAATTACACAAACGATAAATATAAAAGAATCATAAGCCAGTTCCTATAGAACATTCTACATAAAGCATTTGTTCTTATTTCGCAGAAGAAGCCCCAGGTCAATGTTATTGTCTTATCTCAACCGCCCATCTTTTGAGCTATTTATAAAATGAACCATACTTGTATAAACATTTAAATATTGTGGTCTTAATGTGATTTCAATTCATCAGTTGTTGCATCAGCCCTTCTCAGCCCAAACGCTTTATTTAATGAAGTAATTCAGTTAGACTTAATGTTAGTCTAAGAATATGGCTACTCTGGGCTTCGACGTCAAGCATGGTCAGGGCTTATAGCATTTAGAAAGGAGCCATTAAAGTGTAAAGTTTAAAAAGAAGACAAAACATTTATGTACAACCAGGCATTTATGTAAATGTATAGATATGTACATTTATGTACATGCACATGAAAATTGCATGTGTGCCTTTATCTTTACCATTTTGATACCTTGAAAAAGTAGATGTATTGTGGTATCCAAGCACAGCAAACTATGGTTTTGAAAATTGCATACACTGCCACCCATATCACTATGATATACATACATACATCATACATACATACATACACACTCACACACACACACATACGGTGACCAGATTTTCAGATTGGTAAAGAGGGACACCTTTGACCGGGGGGGCAGGGGGGGCTTGATTAAAAATTTTATACAGAGCAACAAAAAATTTCATACAATGCAAAAATAGTATTGTAATATATTTTTTTATTTCAACATAACTACAATTTACAAATATAAATTGTAAGTGTTGCCAAACATCAAAATTTTGATCACATGACCATGAGGATGCTGCAACGGTCGCTAAGTGTGAAAATGGTCGCTAAGTGCGAAAAATGGTCATCAGTCATTTTTTTCAATGCCATTGTAACTTTGGTCACTAAGCCCATTTTATCACCTTTCTTGCCACAGTTCTTAAGTGAATAACTGCAGCTGATAAGTTAATAGCATAAGTGAATCTGCTTTCCCCATTTGACTTTGTCAAAAGGTGATATATGACCCCAGGACACTGAAACCATCATAAATATGAATCTGTTGCCAAACATCAAAATTTTGATCGCGTGACCATGAGGATGCTGCAACGGTTGCTAAGTGTGAAAATGGTCACTAAGTGTGAAAAGTGGTCATCAGACACTTTTTTCAATGCCATTGTAACTTTGGTCACTATACCACCTTTCTTGCCACAGTTCCTAAGTGAATAACTGCAGCTGGTATTTTGTATTTTGGATAGAATCATTTTTTAAATCGTCTAAAACAATTTAAAAAAAGAATCCACACAGAATAAAACTATTTTAAAAAATCCTATGCACAATAAATAAAATAATATTTTAAAATACATTAAAAAAATAAAAGAAAAAAACCCAGCTCACTTACCAGCAGGCTTTCTTAAGCAAATCCACTGGGCTTTCAACATGAAGCCAGAAAATCGGGACTTTTTAAAAATGCCCCGGGACATGGAACAAATTGTTATAAATCGTGACTGTCCCACTGAAATCGGGACGTCTGGTCACCTTATACATACATGATTGCTCCAGTGGTGAAATTCAAAAATCTTTACTACCGGTTCTGTGGGTGTGGCTTGGTGGGCCTGGCAGGGGGAAAATACTGCAAATCTCCATTCCCACCCCATTCTGGGGCCAGCCAGAAGTGGTATTTGCCTGTTCTCCGAACTACTAAAAATTCCCACTACCGGTTCTCCAGAACCTGTCAGAACCTACTGAATTTCACCCCTGGATTGCTCTCACACCTACTGATCTTGAAATAGTACAGACCCGACAAGAACATAATAAGCCAATCAGGGCTTTCGCCATAGAACCTATGCAATATAAAATTGTCATTTAGACACTATTGTACCACTTTAGTTATTTTCACTCCTAACAAAAATTCCCTTATCACAAATCCAAACAAAAAGTAAACTAACTAATCACTAATCCTCCCTCATTTCTCAAATATATGAACATTTTGCAAAATATCTTAGCTCTTTTGTTGTTGATTGCTAAAAATGGATCACAACATTGAAGAAAAAATCACAAGACAATATGTAAACAACAATTGTTGGGGTTCCAACTTACATAAAAGGGGAAAGAGCACAACAGGAAATTTTAGTTTTTTTTATAGAAATTTTGAACTTTGGAGAGGAAACACATCTGTCACTAGATGAGAGAATAAATTGACAATTTCTAACAAAATTGATAGTAAAGTTCTTAACAGTGCTAAAAGTTGTAAGTAAGCAACTGAGTGAGAAGCAAATTCAACAGCTCCAAGGGGTGAACTTTTTAAAACCTGAATATTATGAATGACTAATGCTTGAAGTTTTGCTGACTCAGATTTTGGCTGAAATTTTGTACAGCCTATAGCAGAATTTTAGTCTATAATTACAGCAACTGACAGGTTTTGAGTATAATGAGAATCAAACATTTCAGTAATGTGTCAAAAAGAGGCCTGAATTTTCTTAGAGGTCAAGCGTAGCTGTGAAATATATTCTTTTAGGTTCCATCCCCTTAGAATTTATGCTCAATCTCTTTCCCCTTGAATGTATGAACAAATAAAATTACATTTGTACCACATAGAAAGCAATACAGAAACCTGCTATGCTGACTTTATTTCCATGCTGGTGTTGTGGTAGATCTTAAATGCCCAATTGGATTAGTTGACCAGATGCTCTACACTGGTTTACTATCCTCCTACCAGATGGAGGAATTAGAAGATGTCTGTCTCCTAAGAAAAATAAAGGGCAAAACTTCTAACAGCTGGATTGTATTTGAAGCAATCATCCACTTGCTCAGAACTGAGCATCTGTAACTGTTCTTGAATGGTGATAAACCATTTCTAAGTAGGATAATTGGACACAAGTCTGCAGATACTTATTTCATAAGAGCAGAATATCGCTTTGAAAAGAAAGACCTTTGTATTTTAAAAGACAAAAGCATATCTTAGTTCTATTAAGAGTTTAGAAAATGATGCATTGTAACCCAGAAACGTAACTTTAAAATAAATAGAAAGATTGATATATAAATAAAAGGTCCCTGTTCCTGTACAAGAATAAAAGCACTGTTCCAACTTGCTTTGTTTCCAAAAGTTTTCAAAAACTCTTGCTGCAGATTAAATTTCATTTTTTGAAGAGTTCAGGACCCTCCTTGCTTCATATTCTCTAATAACTTTTGTCTGTTGATAAATGGATTCGGTCTTTTTAAAAAATTCTGGTCAATCATGTTCAATTCTCAGAGATTGCCTCAATGGAAAAGTTTCTGCAGTTTCTTGGCAAGGTTTTTTTTTTCAGAAGTGATGTGCCATTACCTTCATTTTAAGGCTGACTCACAATCAGCTGACTCATGGTCTCCTGGTCTCTAGCCTGATGCCTTTACTGCTACATCAAACTGACTCTTAGAGTTGATCCTAAAATGTGTTTTAAAAATAAAATTGCAGATAATATCTGAAATAATACCACTTGGGTGTGATTTCAGAGAAAATCACATAGTTTTTGTTTTTGCTGTTCAAAAGGTAAGATTTCAAGAGTAAAGACTTATTCTAAATACAAATCCAACAACAATTAATTCAACAATTTAGGCTTGAAGAGCTGTATAGTTTGTATTAAGAGATTAGACTATGCTGGTTTTGGCCAGGTATGAACATATAAACTAATGTGCATTACTATATGCTGGTCCATATAAGCATGTTCCAGTTCCAATTTAGCAGAACTCTTAAGTTGCTATCCGGTTTCCCATATTAATGTTTTTCTAGAAAAATATAGATATATTTCTAGGGCAAAAAAGGAGTGAGCTTGCCCCCTTAATTATAACTAAACCTTAGATGGTTTCACTGTGGATTGCATGGCAAATATGTTATTGATATGTTAATATGTTTAGATTGGAAGAAGGAGGGGAAATGGGGATGGGGATGGGGAGAAGAGGGAGGAGGAAAAGGAGGACAAGTAAAAGAGACACTCTGCTGCAAGTGATTGAATTCCAGAAGTAGATTCTAAGGAATATAAATAAGGAAACTTTCCATCCCCAACTCTCTGTTCTAAGCCAATCTGAAATGTTGACTCATTAGAAGACAAGAGGAAAGATTTTGTTCTACACATGAAAACTTTGTTTTCATTGTTTCTTCTGAGAGAAGAATGCATTGAATGCCACAGCTGGTGGGCTTATTTCCCAGTCAATTAAAATAAAATTTATACTCAGTTTTCTCCTGCAGCTCTCCTCATGCTGTCACCAAACTCCCTGAGAGTAAGTAAAATGACAGTGATTTTCATACTCAATGGATGAAAGGCAATTGTTTTCTCATCATCCAGCACCTGTTGTCTAATAATATGATTCCCTCAAGGAACAATTTTACTTTTTCATGTTCATTTCATTTCTACCATGTGTTTGAACATATGACCATATTCATGGTATCAGTTATTTCAGAAATGCCCTGACACCCGTCAATTGCTTAACAGAGTCAGTGCCTTTCCTAAACTGACTTTCTGAGACTAGATAATGCAGAGAAGGTTATGAGGTTCTGTGCACAATGTAGTCTCCAGTTATACAAATATTTTAAAAGGGGACATTTCATCTCTAAATCAAGATCAAGTATATGAATTTTCACTTGTAATTTCTTTTATTTATCCAACCTTACATCTCACCCGAATATGGATATTGAGACTATGCAATCCATGTGACAAATTAAGTCCGACTCATAAACTAAGCAATTTTGAAATCAAACTGTAAATTGGACATTGAGATGGAAGGTATATAAATGTAATAAATAAATAGTTGATCTTGCTTCCCTTTATACTGTCCAATTGACTTTCCCTTATTGACTTCCTCGTTGACTTTCTGGAGAGGCCTGCAGGGAAGATTGCAAGTGCTGATCACATGATTGTGGGGGGTGGTTGGCAATTGGTCATCAGGGAGAACATGTTGCCAAGTACCCAGATCACAATTATGTCACTCCGTGTGTAAGTGTGTGCAGGTAGTCCTCAACGTACGACCACATTTGAGTCCAAAATTTTGCTAAGTGAAAAATTTGTTGAGTGAGTTTTGCCCCATTGTATGATTTTGCTTGTCAAATTTGTTAAATGAATCACTGCAGTTGTTAAATTAGTAACACTGTCTGATTTTCCCATTCACTTTTTTTAGCAGAAGGTCGTAAAAGGGGAATCACATAACCCAGGGACACTGCAACTCTCATAAATGTGAGTCAGTAGCCAAGCATCTGGATTTTGATCATGTGTCCATGGGGATGTTAAAACAGTCATAAGTGTGAAAAATGGTCATAAGTCACTTTTTTCAGTGCCATTGTAACTTTGAATGGTTACTAAGTGAACTGTTGTAAGCCAAGGACTACCTGTATGTGTGTGATGTTTTGCTACAATCAGAAGTACTTTATATGCTGTGAACCACCCTTTCTGAAGCCTTCATAATTTTGAATGGTCGTTAAGCACTCATCATTAAGCAAGGATGACCTGTATACCTTTAATAACTCTTTTTACTTAGCTCCTTTCTCTCAGTCACTTTTAAAAGTCTACATATAGTAAGATTGTTCATATGCTGCTTTTTGTCACAGGTTCTATATTAAGCATAAGAAATGATAGCCTCCCAGTGGGTACTTTTACTGTTGCTTGTAACTGAAAAACAGCCACAGGAAATTGCTACTCAAAAAATAACAGAAAACTGCATGTTATTCATTTTAGTGAAACAGCAAAAAGTACATAGGAAACACAACTCTGAGTATATAAACAAGAAAAAAGAAAGGAAGGAAGGAAGGAAGAAAGAAGGAGGAAAAGAGAAAGAAAGAAAGAAAGGAAGGAAGGAAGGAAGGAAGGAAGGAAGGAAGGAAGGGAAGGAAATAAGGAAGGAAAGAAAGAGAATAACAATTATTTCCACTACTGTCTTTTTGCTTCTAAACTCATTTGTAATTGCACAATATTTAATGTTTAATTATTTTTAAGCAAAATAATTGATAGATTCTTACCTTGTGAAATATCTATTTTAATCTTTGCTTCTGAACATCTCCTTGACTTAAAGTAGGATTAGACAATCTTTGAATTTAAAACAAAATAAAACTGAAAAATAGCTGAAGGTCAAATTTGCTTGGGTAGTACCAGTAATTTCATGAACTCCTAGATTCAGAAGTGATATAATGGAACATTTTGAATGAGTGTAGAACGTAAGACATTTTGACAGCTACCTAAACCAGCAAGGGTATTTGGTAAAGCAAATTTACCAGAATTTTCTTTAACATATCAGTTGGGATACAAAACTTGCAACAGAATATTTTCAGTTTAGAATCAAGATATCCTTATCTACATTAGGAAAAATAGATTCTCATTATTTCTTTTTATGTTTTATTTAGATAGTTATCATTCAAGATTGGTAACACAATTTCAGAGAACTCTGAAGACATCACAAAAATGCCATAAGTCATATAGCCCCAATCACATGCTGTAGGTTATCTGTTTCTAGTTTCTAGAAAGTAAATGTGAATGTAGACCATACGGGGAAACAATGCTCAATTCTAAAAAGTTATTCTGTGAAGAAAATTAAGGCACTCAAGCGTAAGGTTTTTCTCTTTGTATCTCACAATCTTGTGGAAACATCTGTCATTCATAACTGGGTTCAGAAAGTTTTTCTCTCCATTTTCTCTGCTTATAAATGTTTTTCACTTGTAAATCTGCCAGTCCAAACAGAGACTAGTTTCTGTAAAAGCTCCTTGAATAATAACTAATGACTACATTACATCTGCTTAAAGTAGTAGAGCTCTTCCAGTATAGTTATTGTTTACCTTTACATGCACCTGCTGTAGTGAAAAAAAATTAAAAACCATAATATGCCTATGTATCTCAAGATTTAGGATTGTCCATGGTTTTAGAATAATGCAATTATCAGTTTCAGTCAGAATTTATTTTTGCAAAGTTTCTGTTTACCTTTTAAAAACCCTGGGGAGCATTAAAGACTGGTAATTTAAAAAATAAAAGTATAGAGTTAACATAAAGAAAATCTTTACGTTACAATGAAAATCATTTATTTAGCATTTCACCAGTTCAAAATTTTAACTCAGTGGCAACATTTGATGGTGCTGTTGGAAGTAAAAGTGAAATTCTATAACCTGAAGTCTTTGGTTATATTATATGAGATTTATGCATTCTTTGGAGTTTTACTTTTTAAAACAAAACTTGCATTTTGATGATACACATCAACCAAGAGAGAGAGAGAGAGAGAATAATAGCATGTGTCTGTTCTGACATAAATTTTCTTTTTAACTTCTGAAGAGGTTTAATATAGTTTCTCATGAATAATGAGACTATTTGTCAGATAATTGGAAACTACTGACTACTGACAGCTTTGTCTGGGAAGCAACTTGCAAATGCTATCATTAAAGAAGCAAGCATTGGACAAAAAGACAAAAAAGGAAAGAACAAATATTTCAAGTTAGGTAAATTTCCATCAAATAAATGAATTTTCTGGTTTATTTCTATTTTGTTTAATAAGGTAGCATTTCATGATAAAAGAAAAATATAATATTGGTTAATAAACATTTCTTCCTTCATAACTTCAAATATAGAAAAAGTTTCAATCTCATTTTGAGTTTTTGATTTCATTTTAAAGAGAAGATAGAATATTCTATCCAAAAGGTTGGTCTATGTTTTAAGAAGCCTGACTCACAATTGGGTGATAGATAATACATAATCCCAGGTGGAAAAAATGATTTTTAAAATATTGTTAAACAATATTTTATCTATATAAACTCAGATAAATAATCACAGATAAATATTATAATTGGAATCATCACTACAAAATTCTGCTTGATTTATAAAGCGAAGTTCACTTTAAACTCAGAAAACACCAAGAAATCCTGAGTATGAGGTTCAACCAAATAATTGAGAAATTGTCCGCACTTTGCATTATCTAACATCAATAAAGGGTCACAAAGGAATCAGAAAAAGAAAAAGACCAGAAAATAACCCAAAACATGAAAAGAAATATAAAGAAATGGCTTCCAATCTTGTTCTTGGCACTTATAAAAACTCTCACTCTCTAAGATTACATCATAATTTATTTCTGTAATTCATTCTTTATAATCCTCAAAATCATGTCATACATATTACTTTGTATTCAAAAAGTGTGAGTCATTTACGAATGTCAATAATTACCTTTCTCTAATCAAAGTCATTTTGGCTACATCAGCAAGTTTTGTCAATTTCACCACCCATTCATCCATTGTGGATAGTGTTAGATCTTTCCATCTGTGTGCATAAAATAATTGCACTGCAGCAATTATATATTGAAACAATCTTCCATCACTTTTTTCTAACTATGTTTTCATCAGTCCCAATAGGAAAACCTCTGGCTTCAACTAATTGTTTTTTAAGTCCTCTGTTTCAACATTTGTATCTGAATATATTTTTTAAAAGTTTTTTTTAATACATCCACAAAGAATGAGCCTTTATGTTTTTAATATTTCAAATATACATACATGCCTTTATACATTCTAGATAATTTGTTCATGAATCAATGATACATCATTTTATAAAAATTCTCTTTAAAGTCATAACACAATAGCATAACTGCATATTTGGGGGGGGTCATAATATGTTTTATACAATGCACAAAAGCATGAAATGACCAAAACCACCCAATTAACTAAGTCCAACTAATTTTTGGAGGACATAGACCTGATAAGCATGCCTGATAGACAATTCTGCCTTGCTTCAATATCATCTAGAATTCTACATGCTACAACTGACCCTGATTGTAAATTTCTTCATAATATCCCAGTTGTACATAAAACTTTAATAAATGCTCCATGTGTACAAAGATGAGCTTGCCTTTGTGCAATAGAAAAGCACCAACCCTTCCTCCAAATTGACACGAGTCTATTCTCTCAATAATTATTTTCTAAAATGTTAAAACATCAAACTAAATAAAATCCTTATGAATTTTGTTTTACTATGCATTGCTATTTGAATACTTATATATTCTTATAATATCCTAGTTTGATGCTGTTAAATTCAGTTTGGAATTCCATAACCAGATCTTTTGCTTAAGTTGTAACCTCATGCCAAACAGATTTTAGAAGAAAATAGTTCTACAATTTATTACAATTTATTACTGTTACAGGGCCCAAACCTTGTGGCAAGATTTTTGTTTTACCCAGTAATTGAAGGTGATCGCCTATATTCTGGTTTCTACTTTAGTGAACTTTGCTCTTGCAAAATTACGACTAAGGTTTAGGTTTAGGTTTATTAGATTTATATGCCGCCTTTCTCCCAAGGACTCAGGGCGGCATACAACATTAAAAGAAACACATAATACAAAAGTTTAAAAAAATTAAATAGAATATCCCAAACCCAATTAAAATTGACAATGACATTTTTTTAAAAAAATTCAAATTAAAATTAACAGTGATCAATAATTTGTTTTGTTTTGTTCAGGCCAGGCTGGCTTGCTGGAAAAGCCAGCTTTTTAGGGTGCGTTGGAGGACCGGAGGTCGGGGATTATACGAAGCTCTGGGGGCAGCTCATTCCAGAGGGAAGGCACTCCCACAGAGAAGGCTCTCCCCCTGGGGGTCACTAGCTGACACTATCTGGCCAACGGTACCCTGAGGAGGCCACCTCTGTGGGATCGCACTGGACGATGGGAGGCTACCGGTGGCAGTAGGTGGTCTCGCAGGTACTCTGGGCCTAAGCCATGGAGCACTTTAAAGGTCATAATTAGTACCTTGAATCACACCCGGAAGACAACAGGCAACCAGTATAGGCCGCCTAAAAGGGAGTACCTAGGTGCCCCCATGATAACCCACGCAGCCGCATTCTGGACCTGTTGAAGCTTCCGGGTGCTCTTCAAGGGCAGCCCCATGTAGAGAGCGTTACAGTAGTCCAGGCGAGAAAGGATGAGGGCATGAGTGACTGTGCACAGAGCATCCTGATCCAGGAAGGGGATCAACTGACGTACCAGGCGAACCTGGTAAAAGGCCCCCCTGGTCACAGCCATCAGGTGTTCTTCTAAACTAAGCCGTGTATCCAGGAGGATGCCCAGATTGCGGGCCCTCTCTGAGGGGGATAAAATTTCTCCCCCTATCATCAAAGATGGAACAAGATAAACAAATCAGGATGACGGAAATCACAGCCACTCCATCTTGGAGGGATTGAGTTTGAGCCTGTTCCTCCCCATCCAGATCCGCACAGCCTCCAGGCATCGGGACATCACATCGAGGGCATCGTTTGGGTGGTTTGGGGTAGAGATGAAAAGTTGGGTATCATCAGCATATTGATGATACCATACCCCAAAACCAAGGATGATCTCACCCAGTGGTTTCATATATATGTTGAACAGGAGGGGTGAGAGAACCGACCCCTGGGGCACCCCACAAGTGACGCGCCTTGGGGTCAATCCCTGCCCTCCAGTCAACACAAACTGCGACCGATCCGACAGGTAGGAGGAGAACCACCGTAAAATGCTGCCCCCCACTCCCAACCCCTCAAGTCGTCACAGTAGGATACCATGGTCGATGGTATCGAAAGCCGCTGAGAGGTCTAATAGGACCAGGACAGAGGAGCAGCCCGAGATCATCGACCAACGTGACCAATGCCATCTCGGTGCTGTATCTGGGCCTGAAACCCGACTGAAACAGATCCAGGTAGACAGCTTCATCCAGGGACTGGGGAAACTGATGTGCTACCGCATTCTCAACAACCTTTGCTACAAAGAGAAGGTTGGAGACTGGATGATAGTTGGCTAAAGAAGCTGGGTCCAGGGAAGGCTTCTTAAGGAGGGGCCTCACCACTGCCTCCTTCGAGGTGGTGGGAAAGAACCCCTCTCTCAACGAAGCATTGGTAATCACCTGGAGCCAGCCTCGTGTCACCTCCCGGGAAGCCGAGACTAACCAAGAGGGACGCAGGTCCAACACACAAGTGGCAGCACTGAGTCTCCCCATAATCCTGTCCATGCCCTCGGGGGTCACAGGATCAAACTCATCCCAGATGGTCTCCACAAGATTCATCCCCGTCGACTCGCCCGAATCTACCCAGTCAGAGTCCGAGCCTGTCCGGATCTGAGCGATTTTATCCTGCAGATACTGAACAAATTCTTCAGCCCTATCCTGCAAGCGATCTTTCCCAGCTCCTTGGTTAAGTAAGGAGCGGGTCACCCTAAACATGGTGGCTGGGCAGGTATCTGCGGACGCGATAAGAGGGGAAAAATGTTGCTGTTTTGCCGCTTTTATTGCCACTAAGTAGGATTTAATATGAATTCTTACTAGTGTTCGATCAGATTCGGACCGGCTGGCCCTCCAACCACTCACTAGGCGTCTTTTTGGGTGTTTCATCTCCCGGAGCTCCTCAGTAAACCAGGGAGCTACCCGGGATTGACACCGGGTCAGAGGCCACAAAGGCACAACACGATCCAAAGCCCCAGTGGCCACCCTATCCTAGGCTTCCACTAGGGCTTTGGTCGAGTTGTGAACAAGGGGTTCAGAAAAAGTCCCAAGCTCCATCAGGAACCTTTCAGGGTCCATCAGGCACCTTGGGCGGAACCATCTAGTCGGTTCCGCCTCCCTGCGGTGAGGGGTAGCAGTATGGAAGTCAAGCCTGATGAGGAAATGATCCGACCATGACAAGGGTTGGATAGAAATATCCCCTAAATCTAGATCATTCATCCACTGCCCAGAGACAAAAATCAGGTCGAGCGTGTGTCCCCCATTATAGATGGGGTCTTGAATTAACTGAGTTAGGTCCATAGCCATCATGGAAGCCATGAACTCCCGATCTGACTCAGATGTCTTGCCAATGGAAGGCAGATTGAAATCCCCCAGGATCATAAGCCTGGGGAAATCAACCGCCAATCCAGCTAACATATTCAACAGCTCCAGCAGGGCCGATGAAATGTAGCAGGGAGACCGGTACGTAACAAAAAGGCCCACCTGAACTCCAAGGCCCCATTTCACAAAAAGGGACTCACATCCGCCTATCTGAAACACAATGACCTCCTGAGGTCTGAGACTTTCTCTAATAACCATTGCCACCCCCCACCACCCCTGCCCTGGGCTCTCGGCTGGTGAAATGCCTGGAAGCCTAGTGGGCATAATTCACTAAGGGGAACACCCCCCTCATGGCCCAACCAGGTCTCCGTAATGCACACCAGGTCCACTCTACCCTCTTGCATGAGGTCGTAAATGAGGGGAGCCTTATGTACCATGGACCTGGCGTTAAGCGACACCAGCCGGAGACCATGATCCTGTAATCCCGAGCACCCAGGGGTGTGAGAAGGGTGATGAGGGTCGGAACGCGCGATCGCTCTTAAACAGCGGACCTGCGTTCCCCGAACATAATTTGGCTCTCGGCCCCCACCATATCTGCCTCTCCCACAAACAGTAGAGATGGTGAACCCCCCAATGGAATGGCTTAATGGCTCCCCCGGAATCCCAACCTTTCCCAGCACTCCCAACCTGCGCCCATGAGTTAGCTCTGGCCTGTGCCCTGGCAGACTCCCCCCCAAGCCTGTCTGAGCAATCCGTATCAACCCCTCCCGTCCTTCCCTTAAAATTTGATTTTAAAACCCCTGTAAAAAACCCTTAAGAAATCTCTTCTTCACATGCCACCTCTCGGGATTCCAAGATCCGTCATTAAGGAAGCGTCTTGATAGGCAAGAAGGCCATTCCCGGGAAAGGGGAGTTCCCGAAGGGAATAAAGTTCTGTCACAGTATAGCATAGAGGAGAGTGTGGCATCAACCAAATGGGATGACATCACGGGGAGATGGAACGAGGAGATGACATGTCCACGGGCGGGGGGGAGCCGACAATGTTCAAGAGGGGTAGCGGGAAGCTGCTGCTGGGCACACCCATGCCAGCTGCAGAGATCCCAAGCTGGGAGACCTGCTGCCACTGCCACTGAGCACACCCATGCCAGATTCAGAGACCCCAGGCTGGGCGTTCCGATGATCACACCCACACCAGCTGTGTTCAAGGGGGGCAGCGAGAAGCTGGTGCTGAGCCCATCCACGCCAGCTGCAGAAATCCCAAGCCGGGCGACCCGCCGCCGCTGCCGCTGAGCATACCCACACCGGCTTCAGAGACTCCAGGCTGGGCATTCCGATGACCACACCCATGCCAGCTGTGTTCAAGGGGGTAGCGGGAAGCTGGTGCTGAGCCCATCCATGCCGGCTGCAGAGATCCCAAGCCAGGCTAAGCAGCCAGAAACAGATTTCTTAGATATTTGGCTTGAACCACTCAAAATTGAATGAAATGTTTGTATTTGTCTCCTTGAAACTTATAAAGAAATTGTTTCAGTACCTTGACAATAAATGTTTTTGAGCCGCTGGTAGACATTCTGTACCTCTGGAATGGGGGGGGGGAGTAAAATAGTCAGTGAACTCCTTGATAAAAAATAAGACATGAATAAAATGGAGATATAAATTTGTTTTAGATTTGGCCCCAAACCATACTTTATTTATCCTTAATGAAGATTAAGGATCTTCATTAGGTGGCGTGCTCCTTGATAATCTGGGCCAATTTTTAATCATTTTGCAATGTACTTTCTAACAGAGCACAATATTTTTGTCCGAAGTTAAGCTATAATGAATTAGTCCTACAAAAGTTTCATTTGCCTTTAGACCAACTGAAATATGCAATAAAGTTACTGCATGATCTGCATATAGTAGTGTTGCTGCTTTATTGGGAATCTGTATTTGTATTTTTATTGTTTTAGATGCCCTGTTATTGAGTTGATGTAAACATTAAACAGCAGGAGGCTACATCATTATTCAACTTCATTCCTACTAGGAGCTGCTTCTGAAAGATTTTTTGCTGCATTATACCATACCCTCAAGCTAGTGTTATTATGTATTGTATATATGAGAGTAAAAGGGTAATGATATATTGAGGTGATTTTGACTTTGTGCCAAAGGATTTCGCTTCAATATTCAGTCAAGGGTAGGGTGACCAGACGTCCCGCATTTGGCAGGACAGCCACGCTTTTTCATTAATTTTCCCGCGTCCCGCACGGTTCTTTAAAAAACACGCTTTTTTTGGCGCTCGCTCGCTGGGCTGGTTCATCGTTCCGTTCTATCCTACAAATTTAAGCCAGCCCAGCCTGCCGCTCACTGATTGGATTGGCCTGGACTCCAGCCAATCAGTGAGCTGGCTGGGATGGGAAATTTTCAGCACGCCACATGCTGAAGATTTTCCATCCCAACCAGCTCATTGGTTGGCTGGACTCTGCTTAGCTGAGCACGCCTGCGCGAGTCTCCATTTCATTTCGTCTTTTGGGGTTGCAGCTGCGCTTACTCACTGGTGAGTAATCATATTATGAATTGGTACAGGTGGGAATTGGGAGGTGCTGGGGGGAGGAGACAGCCCTCCTCTCCTCCTTCTCCCCCTTTGCGGAGTTCATTTCACCTCCTCGCGTCACAGCCAGCCCCTGTGCTGCACCGCCATGGGCGGCAGAAGCTCCGTGACCGAGTGGAAGTTCTCTGCATGAGTGAAACAGCTGCCGCCACTCGCACAAAAAACTTCCACTCGGTCACGGACTCACGGAGCGTCTGCCGGCGTGGCGGCACCTGTGCTGCGTGGTTCCCAGCGACCACACTGCAAGTCTGTGAGGCGTGGTCGCGTCCTGCCGCCCTCCCCTGCGGCTCTCCTGCCGCGGCTTCTGTTTCAGTCACGCAGAAAACTTCCACTCGTTTCCCGGGCTTGTGCCGCCCGGCAGAAGCCCCGGGACCCAGTGGAAGTTCTCTGCGCGAGGTGAAACAGCCGGCAGCAGCCTTGCTCTCCTGCCGCGGCTTCTGTTTCAGTCGCGCAGAAACCTTCCACTCGCTTCCCGGGCTTGTGCCGCCCGGCAGAAGCCCTGGGTCCCAGTGGAAATTCTCTGCGCGAGGTGAAACGGCTGGCAGCAGCCTCGCTCTCCTGCCGCGGCTTCTGTTTCAGTCGCAGAAAACTTCCACTTGCTTCCTGGGCTTGTGCCGCCCGGCAGAAGCCCTGGGACCCAGTGGAAATTCTCTGCACGAGGTGAAACGGCTGGCAGCAGCCTCGCTCTCCTGCCGCGGCTTCTGTTTCAGTCGCGCAGAAAACTTCCATTCGCTTCCCGGGCTTGTGCCGCCCGGCAGAAGCCCCGGGACCCAGTGGAAATTCTCTGCGCGAGGTGAAATGGCTGGCAGCAGCCTCGCTCTCCTGCGGCCAGCGTCCATTTCAGTCGCTTCCCTTGTCCGTCTTGATTGCTGGAAGCAGTAACAAACGGCATGTCCGCTCCGTAGCGCCCTGACAGCCATCCCAGCTGGCGGCTACCGGGCCTCGCTGGAGTCAATTGCAAAACCGCGTTCAGCGCTTTGAGGACCTGAGACATCTTGGGAAATGCAGTTCCCTATCGGAAAGAATGGAGTAGCTGCGAATTTGTAACAACATAATATAACTTGGTGCTTCGCAGGTTACGAAAATCTCGTTTGATTTGCACACTGTTTTTTAAAAGTTAGATAAAGAAATTATGCTGTGAAAGCGACTAGAAAGCCCCCCCTCCCCTTCCTGTGTGCGAGAAAGGGAAGGAGAGGAAGGAAGGAGGGAGGGGGGAGGAAAAGAAGAAGGGAGGGGGAGAAGATGGAAGGAGAAAATATGGATGGAACGAGAAAGAATGGAAGGAGAAGGAGGAAGATGGAAGAAGAAAGGAAGAAAAAGAAGAAGGGAGGGAGAAGGAAGGAGGTAGGAAGAAAAGGGGAAGAGAGGGAAAGAGCAGAAAGACAAAGAGGATGAAGTTGATAGGCAAGAGGAAGGGGGAAGGAAGGAAAAAAAGAGGGAGAGAGGAAAGAAGAAAGGATGGAACTAGAAAGGAAAGAAGGGAAGGAGGGAGGAAAGGGGAAGACAGGGAAAGAGCAGAAAGACAGAGAAGGTGAAGGTAGATAGGCAGAAGGAAGGAAGAAGCAAGAAATAGGAAAGGAGGGAAGGAGGAAGGAACAGAAGCGAAGAGGAAGAGAGAAATGGAAAGAGCAGAAAGACAGAGAAGGTAGATAGGCAAAAGAAATGAAGCTGAAAGAATGGAAGGAGGAAGGAAGAGAAAAAAGGAGGAAGGGAGGGAGTGAGGAAAGAAGAGATGATGGAAGGAGAAAGGAAGGAAGAGAGGGAAAGAGCAGAAGACGGATAAGGTGAAGGTAGATAAGCAAGAGGCTTCACACTTAGCGACCGTTGCAGCATCCTCATGGTCACGTGATCAAAATTTTGTTTGGCAACAGACTTGTATTTATGCTGGTTTCAGTGTCCTGGGGTGACCTTTTGACAAAAAATAAAATTTTTAATCAAGCCCCCCCGCCCCCCGGTCAATGGTGTCCCTCTTTACCAATCTGAAAATCTGGTCACCTTAATCTAGATGTAATTTTATGTGACATTCTAGAACTAGTACTGATTCATATCCATGTATGACATAATAAAGCCACACATAATCACACAAAACCTGGCACCTAAATATGTAACATTCTTCATTGATAGACAAATAGCTAGGAATTTTCTTGTTTGATCTTATTTGATGTTAGAGGCAGACATTAAAATATGAACATGTTTATTCATCCCCTGAAAACCTGAGACAAAGTCTATATCCCATTTTAGGTCACAATTTCAAACCAGATGGAATAAAGTGTTCCTTAATCATAAAATGTTAGGAGGTCTCAGTGCAAAATAGAAGAATGACAATTCTGATAGATCCGCTCACTTCTGTTCTCAAGATCTTGATTGTTGACGTTTCTGAATCAGCTCCATTTTCTTCATCAGGTATAAATTAGATATTTTGGCACCTAGAAGTGAGCTGCGCAATAAGCCAGAAATCCTAATCCAGTTGTGTAGAAAAAGATACATCAGAAAAGAGAATAGCAATTAGGTGTAATTTGACACTTTAAGATAATGCTGAAAAATCTATGAATCTGTGATATAAATGCCATTGTTACAGTTCTATGTATTCAGCCTCCACATTATTTTAATTTCTAGATCAATAGAAAACAAATGCTATATGGAAAGAGATTGTGAATAAGATAAAATGAGGGGATTCTATATCAATATAGAAGACACTTGGTATATTCATTTGTATTTACTGTAAGGCTAAATGTGTTAAATTTGCCGTGGGAAATATCAAAATAGTGTATTATCAGCGGACTGTTCCTTTGTCTTTCATAGTGGATGTGATTTGTCACTCAGGAACAGTTATTATAAAAATTATTAGAAGGGAACTACACAGAAACATAGAAAATAAGTAGCAGCAATAAAACAATTTATTTAAAATAAATCTATAAATACATTTATAAATAAATATCTATGTTATAAGTGATGGATACCCCCTAGGGTCATGGAATATTTTCATTCAGCTTGTTTATAGTAAGCATTTACCTAATTCGGATTTCCTGAACACTGAATCTTTTTAAGCCAAGGAGCAGTCTTGCCTTTCAGATAGCATCTCCCCCTCCAAAATATGAACAAAAATATATTTGAGCGAATGTAATCTCAATCACATATATTTAAAATGAGAAGAAATGATTAGTTACAGTTTGTATGGTCACTCCACAATTCCACATAATAATTAAATTTTCAGTTTAACAGCAAAATTTGGTAGGAGTGCAGAAGGAAAACAGAAAGCTTTCGAAGAATGTGTGTGATCATGGGACCTTGAGTCTTTCTTGTCCCAACTCTAAATTAGCATTCAACATCAATAAAACATAAACTTCTGCCCAATTTTTTAAACAAAATAATAGAGTGAAAAGTGTATTTAAATACATATCAGTTGGTTTTTATGCAACTAGAAACATGGGAGGATGAATTTAAAGGTCAGGAAATGACAATCTAAGTAAAATCAACTTGTCAGATTCATTTATCCCAAGTTTCCATAAGAATCTATCCCTGATTGTGAGTGAAATTTTTAATTTATATATGCAGACGCTTGCTAAACAAAAAATGATTGCTTAGATACTCTATCTTATCTATCAGATAGTTAAGGTGGACAGAAAAACCACTAAATACTTCTTATATATACTAGTATTTACAAGACAGAAAAATGAAGAGAATCCAAATGCTTAAATGAGAGAGAAATATAAAGGTGGAGAAGAGAAGCCAAGTATTCCAAAAAGCAAAGAAAAAATAAATTCCACCCTCTCAAAAAAAAAAAGGAGGGGGAACCCAGCTCATTTATCTGTAAAAAAATGCTTAAGTTCTGTTACCCATTTGTACTTTTCATGTTATACAGAATAGATTGAAAAAAATCTGCCTCAGTCTGATTCCTACATTCAGTGCTTGGGAGTTAAAAGTGAATTACACAACAGATTTGAAGTTGTTAGATGTGAAGGCGTTTCAGTAGAACAAGGTGTTCCTGTAGCAGGGAAGAAAAATTATGCAGAAGGGAATTATGCCCCAGGCATAATCTCACAAGAGTGATCCACATTCCGTTCCTTCACATACTGATGGGGATGCATTTTCCAAAACTGGCATTTGTGTTTTGTTGTACTAATCTAATGGATTAGATATACTGGGGGTGGGAGACAGAGGTCAGCAAATAGTAAAAAAACAAAAAAAAACTAAGTGGGATCAGTGGGTCCTGTTTAACTAGGTCACATAAACATGGTAAATGCATTATTTATATCTGCAGGATGCATGGAAAACAGGGGTTAATAGCGATGAATTATTAAGTTGATGATGCCTATGAATATCCCTCATTTTGGTAAGTGTTACTTGCTTTTAATTTACTTGACAATATTTAACTGAGCTAAATCATTGTAAAAGGAAATTCTACAGTTCCTAAAAGCAAAGTTCCTAAATCAGATTTTGAAATTCCCTGGTCTTTTAAGGAAAAGTTCTAAGGTTTATAATAATTTCATAGGAATAATATCCCCACAGGAGTCTCTGCCTCTTCCCCCGAAGAGCATACCGCATCGTGCAAAGCTTTAAAAAATTCCCTGGGGATCCCCATCTGGCTTTTAGCCAGAAAAAGTTTTGTTCCTTCTCTCAAGTCACAGTTCTCAGCAATCATCTCGAAGTTACAGGTTGCTTTAAATCGCCTTTCAGCCGCTTGTCCACGGACAGGACCGGCAGCCTATTTCTGCAGAGCCTCAATTTCGCTCTTACATATCCCACGTTTACAAGATTTTCTCCAGAGCTGATCACACTGATCCAACCTGACAGCAAGCTCCGCCGAGCTCAAGGAGGGATAGCCCAGCACCTAATACTTGCAGGACAAACCGGTGGAATCCCGGACACGACTTTCCACTGCAAAAAAAACATTCCCCAAAGTCAGAGCACTGAAGTTAACTTGGGCCTCGGGAAACCTTTCGCAAAAGGCAGCAAACAACTAAATACTTTCACTCCTCAGAGCGTTCGCAACTTCACTCCTTCCAATTTCTCGGCCCGGGAGGCTCGCCGGGCTCCACCTACCCCAGGCCCCCATTGGTCCAGCGGGCCGAAGAACACGAGAGGGGTGTGGTTGGGAGGGAAAAGCGTGTGAAGAAGGATTTTCTAGACTAGTTTGCAGACCGAGCAAACTTTGGCCTGTTTGTTATTGCAACAAACGCTGGACGTCCCTGGGGTGCGCTGCCGCTGGAGTTTACCTTCTTGTCAATCGGCCTGCCTTCTGTCCCCCCCCGCGTTCCCCACCTAGGCAACCCTGATCAATCCCCCCCTCCCTGTCTGCTGCAACGATTGATCACTTCTCAAAAGTCTGCCGTATGTTGGCAAGCGCAGTTTCTGTGCTAGGTGGACTTTAGCTTTCCCTGCTTTGCATCGCAACCCTAGCGTGACACAGCTCGGTGATGAGCAGCCAGGGACAATTATCGGATGGGGGAGTGGCTGGAGCGAGTGAGCGTGCTCCGTCCCGGTGGGTGCATGAGCGTAGCACTTTTCCAGCACTCCTGTGCCTGGAGAGCTCCATCTGCATATGAGCCCGGGATCCGCCGCTTGCGCTCCCTTTCTCCGCCCCACCACCCACCTTCCCTATCTAGGGGCTCCTCCAGCAGAAGTAGCAGAGTCGCATCAAGTGCCACTCTGCCTTTCTCCGCGCTTCGGAGGAGAAGCTTTCAGTCACCAACAGCTGCAAGGGATTCACTTGGACCAGACGATCCCACCACCATCCGCTCGGGGCTCTTCCCGCCCGGACGCCCGGGGCGAGTCAGCTACAGTGCAGTGGGAGGCGATCCCACCACCATCCGCCCGCTCACTTGCTACACTACCCCGCCCGTCACTTACTCTGAATGAGTTCAGAGAAGCAGCGGCCCCAGGTGGCTCTTTTCGGAGAGGCGGAAGCTTTCCCACGGTTTGTCCGGAAGTGGGGCTGGAAAGGCGAGCTCGTTCCCCTGCCCATCCGCCCGCTCACTCGCTACGCTACCCCGCCCATGTGAGCGGCAGCAGATGGGCGGGGGAGCGAGCAAAGAAGGCGCCAAAATTAAAAAGCGGGATCTTTTGAGAACGGCCCGGGACGCGGGAAAAATTATGAGAAAGCGTGTTTGTCCCGCCAAATGCGGGACGTCTGGTCACCTTATGGTAAACACAAGCATACATTAGTAAATTTGTGGGAGAAAAATGCACTTCCTCAAATTTGAAGTAGTTTCTTTGTATCCAGAAGTAAATCAAAGGCTACTGACCTGTTTTCATTGGATTAAAGTAATAGCAGGGAAAATGCAGCTTTAGCGATACTTGACAGCCTCATTTGAACCTCAATGCTGTAACATCTTCAGACAGTATTTGGATATATATATACATGCTGTTTAAATGTCTTTGAATATTAGTACTCAGGTTGGTAGTTATGTTGTTGGTTTGAGATCCATGCTTGGTGATTTGGTTGCAAACATTTCATCCCTATTTGAGGTGAGATCTTCAGTCTCCTCGAATGGGGATGAAACGTTTGCAACCAAATCGCCAAGCTTGAAGCTCAAACCAACAACATACATCCTATGTCATGAGTTTCAAAAATATATTGTTTAAAGTCACTGGATGTTCATTTCATTCTCAGGAAAGGTAAATCCAAGAAAAGTAAATAAGATTTTTTAATCCAATAGAATGGCATCATTGAGGCATTTTTCCAGACTATTCATAATATTTTAAGCCCCATAATACTCACAGAGAAATGCACTCATACATAACTCAATCGTGGTAAAATAGTCTCTGGTAATCAACTACTGAGTGTAACCAGAAGCTTGATATATTCCATCCTTTCAAATTTGATATTGCAATCCCTCAAAAAAATTTACATGAAATGGGATTTCAGAAACCCATTTAAACCAAAAATCAGATTTATTCTAATAATAAAGATGCTTGAGTATGCAACGCACCACCTAGTGGGTAGAAGTGTATTAGCATTAATTGCTTATTCTCTAACTTCTATGATGAGAATATCAACAGTGAATAAATTTGTTTGCAGATGTATGGATTTTTTTAGACTATCAGTGGTGTTCTAATTTTATGCCTTTCTTGAAGACAAAAATGGTACCATAGTTAGTAACTAAGGTCCCTCTCCCTTCAGCTGACCCTTCAGCTAAGGGATGCATCTGTTATCCCTTGAGGTGTCACACATCTTGTCTGTTAAAGTATCAGAGCTCTATACATTAAAACACATAAATGCATGGGTGACTTTCAATAGTTGTAAATACTGCTGTTGCTTTCAATTGCTAGAATCTATTCCAGCAAGCAGTAATGGTATTTTTAAAAAAAAGGAGAAAAGGACTGAAGAAAGTGACAGACTTGTTTTACTCTCCAAAATTCATTAAATTCTTCCATGTGCACTTATCTGTGTGTTGGTCCCGTGACAAACAGCTAAAGATTAACAAGACCTGGAATATAATGAGATGCCTTATTTTGAACTAGATTTTTGAACTAGACAAAGGAGAAAATCCTATCAGCCAAAAGCAGTAGAGCTATAGTCTTCAATTAAGCTCACGCTAACATTTTTCTTTGACTTATGTCATGCTAATGAGAGAGGTTAATGGATAATTTGCCAAAGCATTTCACTCTGGACAAACCAACCCTTTTTTGGAGTTAATGCTCTCATGTTTCCATTAGTCAGTCAACCTTTCTGGATGAGATGAGAAAGAATCCTCCTTCTTAAAAGTTAGTGAAAATCAACCTGAATTCAAAGTTCAAATTTCAGAATTTTTGTGTAATGTTTGCACCAATATATATAAATCAGTGCATGAAAATATTATGTAAATTACAACCTTTGTTAGGTGTGCATAATATCCTTCTAATATAACACTTTTCTAAAAAGCTCATTTTAATTATTTTGCTTCTTCATTTGTTATATACTAAGCATACAATTGTGTATGTATTACTACATATTTAAGAAACTGTAAGTGAAAAAGAAAAAAAATCCTGAATGTTTACATTCCAGTTTATAGCAGATATATCATAGCCTTCTATTTATTAACATCAAAGTAGTGAAGCAGTATGATATAACTGATTCTAATTCAGACTCAAACTTTGCAATATTTACTAATAAAATATGTTTATATATTTGTTTTATATACTACTACTTACGGTATATATTCACATGAATACCCAGAGTGATTTAATTGAAAAAGAACCAACTGCACAAATTAAAATAACAAAAACATAAACATGAAGAATAAAAAGATTTAAGCCTGGCTAAATAAATTTACATTTATAGATATTCTAAAGGCAAAGAGAGTAGGGTCAATACAATATTGAGGGAAAGGGGACAGGATTTGGCAATGATCTAATTTTCCCTGGGAGAACTAGTAAGAAACCCTTTTCTTGAAAGCTTATATATTTTTGTCTCCACTTAGAGATGCAGAGACCCATTATTGGAATCCTAGTGGATAATAATGAACTATACCCTGAAATGGAATGGTTGGCATTGTCTCAGAGGCAGCAGCTTTCAAGACCACTTTATTTTTCCTATTTATTTATTTATTTAAATTTATTTGTGGTCTATCTTGCCACTCTAGGCAGCTTACAACATTAATAAGGAAGAAATTAAAAGAGTGTAAACAGAACAGTAGTAAGATCATAGACCAATGAAGTAAACAATGAAAGAACCACAATGAGAATACATCCATATGATACCCCCCCCAACCCCCCAAAAAATATGGAAGGGTGGAGAACAGGAACAAGAGGAGGGAGGTAGAGTCTGCCATCAATCCAGTAGCCATCTCCAGCATGGAATTCTCTCATTTGGTTCCCAAGCCCACTGGAATAGTCAGATCTTCAGACCAATGGTGGGTTTCGGCAGGCACTACTGCCGGTTTGCTTGTGTGCACGCTGCACTTGCGCAGTCCTATTAAAATTGTTTTGCACATGCACAGAACCAAAAAACAAGATGGTGGCACCTATGGCGTCACCCAGGAAACTGGTTCGGGGCATGGCAAGCCTGGCTCGCTGCCGGTTCCAGCGACCCAGGCCACCAAACCACTACAGGTTCAGCTGAACTGGTCTGAACTGGTAGGAACCTACCACTGCTTCAGACTCTGCAGAAGGATTGGGAATGGAGGTAGATCTTATCTTAGATGATAAAATGTTCTAAACGACAGGCATTGCAGCAAAGAAGGGTCTTCTTCTGTATCCTGATAGTTGTAGTTCTTTGATTGATGGATCTGAAATATCTTTGAATGTTTGCTGCACTTGCTGCCACATTTTGTACCAGCTGAAATTTCTGAATGGATTTCAAGGTCAGGTTGCAATACATTGCAGTAGTTCAGATGAGAGATGACCATGGTTTGAGTATCTGGGCCCAGGGAGTCTGATTCAGTAAAGGGTGCAGCTGAATGCTCAAATTAGAACTGTGCAAAAGCTCTCCTAGTCATGTTCATCACATGTGAACTGATTCTGAAGAGGGTAGTGCAACCCCATTCAGAATTAAGAATAACGAACATTTGGATCCTGAGGTTTCATAGTCCCATAGCACTCAGTCTTGTCAGGATTCAGTCTAATTCTGTTATCCCCCATTCAGATCTCTACAGCCTTCAAGCACCATGAGATGTCAGATGCACCATTGCTTAGGTCACTATTGTAGAGATATAGAGCTGAGTATCATCAGCATATTGATGATACACTATATTGCCAAAAGTATTGGCTCACCTGCCTTTACTCGCATATGAATTTACTGTAAGTGATATCCCATTCCTAATCCATAGGGTTCAATATGACGTCGGTCCACCCTTTGCAGCTATAACAGCTTCAACTCTTCTGGGAAGGCTGTCCACAAGGTTTAGGAGTGCGATTATGGGAAATTTTGACCATTCTTCCAAAAGCGCATTTGTGAGGTCGCACACTGATGTTCGACAATAAGCCCTGGCTCTCAGTCTCCGCTCTAATTCATCCCAAAGGTGTTCTATCAGATTGAGGTCAGGACTCTTTGCAGACCAGTCAAGTTCATCCACACCAGACTCTGTCATCCAGGTCTTTATGGACCTTGCTTTGTGCACTGGTGCATAGTCATGTTGGAAGAGGAGGGGGCCAGCTCCAAACTGTTCCCACAAAGTTGGGAGCATGTAATTGTCCAAAATTCTTGGTATGCTGAAGCATTCAGAGTTCCTTTCACTGGAACTAAAGGGCCAAGCCTAGCTCCTGAAAAACAATCCCACACCATAATCCCCCTCCACCAAACTTTACACTTGGGACAATGCAGTTAGACAAGTACCGTTCTCCTGGCAACCGCCAAACCCAGACTCATCCATCAGATTGCCAGATGGAGAAGCATGATTCATCATTCCAGAGAATGCGTCTCCACTGCTCTAGAGTCCAGTGGCGACATGCTTTACACCACTGCATCCGACACTTTGAATTGCACTTGGTGATGTATGGCTTGGATGCAGCTGCTCGGCCATGGAAACCCATTCCAAAAAGCTCTCTGTGCACTGTTCTTGAGCTAATCTGAAGGCCACCTGACATTTGGAGATCTATAATGATTGACTCTGCAGAAAGTTGGCGACCTCTTCGCACTATGTGCCTCAGCATTCGCTAACCCCGCTCCATCAGTTTATGTGGCCTACCACTTCATGGCTGAGTTGCTGTCATTCCCAAACACTTCCACGTTCTTATAATATAGCTGACAGTTGACTGTGGAATATTTAGGAGTGAGGAAATTTCACGACTGGATTTGTTGCACAGGTGCATCCTATCACAGTTCCACGCTGGAATTCACTGAGCTCCTGAGAGCAACCCATTCTTTCACAAGTGTTTGTACAAACAGTCTGCATGCCTAGGTACTTGATTTTATACACCTGCAGCTATGAAAGTGATTGGAACACTTGATTCTGATTATTTGGATAGATGAGCGAATACTTTTGGTATCCCAACCCATAGTGATGGATGATCTCACTCAAGGGATTCATGTAGATGATAAACAAGAGGGGAGAGTGTACTAAGCCCTGTGGAATGCTGCAAGCAAAGCAGTCGGGAGCTAGAACTCTCATTTCGTATCAATGCCAATTAGGACCAACCTTAGAGGAAGACACTGAACCAGCACAAAACTGTGTCAGCCAGTCCTAACTCGCATAGCCGGACGAAAATGATACCCTCAAAAACAATATCGAAGACCAAAGAGAGATCAAGGAGAGGGAGAATGGTTGCACTACCCCTAGCCTTCTCCCAAAAGAGATCATCCATAAGTGTGACCACAGTTGTTTTTGTTCCATAGGCAAGCCTAAATCCTGAAAGCAGTCCAAGAAATTCTGGATTCTCTGGACCTGTCAAGCAACCACTTTTTTTACCACCTTTCCCCAAAAGAGAAGATAGGAGACTGGACAAAAGTTTATTGCCTTTCCCAATGTGCTAGTACTAGACCTGAAAGATATCCTAGAATTGTTGGGAGTTGCGGTTCCAATATATTGAAAGAGAACCTGATTGAGAAAAACAAGAATAGTAAATAGCCTTGTCCTTTGATCTTGAGAAGATAAAAAAAACCAATAATACCCAAGTCTATTGCCAACTGTTTCTAATCTAGCCGTCCGTAACTTCTCGTCATAAATGGTGCAATACTAATACTATTTTGGAAGCAACACATCCTCCCTCATAAACTTGATATTATCCCCTTAGGCACTTAGTGCTCTGGAAGAAAATAAACCAGAAAAAAGTAATATTAATATGTCTATATGTCATCCTTTGTTTATATTCCCATTAATATAATATACATTTTCACTACCAATAAAACAGCTCTGTTTATTGATTTTTTTATTTATGACTTTGAGCATCTTTTATATTGTGGCATTTAGTTTTATATAACTACAATCATTATATTTAAATTTCTATGTCTATTTTTAACCTGAGTTATGCAAACAAACATATGAAATAAATTTCATCTTTAGTTACACTGTCTTGACAGATTTAAAACAGATTTCAAATTTCTACATAAAAGAATCTCATTTTTTGTCTTGCTTCTAAGCACATTCAGTCAAGAAAACAACACTTACATTGTATATGTTTTCCATGTTTTCTTAGCACCTCCTTCATAGATATTACCATCTTGTCTAGGAATTGTGAAAGTAATTTTTTAAATTCACGGCTATAGACTCAAACACATGCCATAGAAAGGAAGGAAGGAAGGAAGGAAGGAAGGAAGGAAGGAAGGAAGGAAGGAAGGAAGATAATGTATAGCCTACTTTTCTTTGTTTCAAACTAATGATAAAAGAAGAAAAATGAAAGAAAACCTACTAGATTGTATTTCTTTATAATCAGTAATAAAGCCAATATATGCATTATTAAATGAATAGCAATAGCACTTAAACCTATATACCGCTTCGCAGTGCTTTAGATCCCTCTCTAAGCAGTTTACTTCAGAAGAATGGAAGGCTGAGTCAACCTTGAGCCAGTGAGAATTGAATTACCGAACTGCTGGCAGTAGACAGTCAGCAGAAATAGCCTGAAGCACTACATTCTAACCACTGCATCACCACGATTCGATAGGAATAAATGATAAGAGACTGTTTTCTAGAATTTGAAAAAATATTCCACAATTATGATTACCATGTAAAAATGCCACACCAACTATTTGCTGAAGACATGTCATCACAACAGGGTCCTCTTATTTCCAATCAATTGCTAAGGTAGGCTGAAGTTAGACTAAGCTGTTCTAGAATGAAAATAATATTTTCTAGCTGATGCCACAGATATTTTCCCTTGTGATAGAAGTCACATGGAAGACAAATATTTTAGAGGTTGATAATCTACTGTACTCCAGTTGACACATTTCAGAATAGTCCCCTCCAGTCCCCACATTTCAGAATAGTCCCCAGCAGAGACAGCAGAAGCTGCACCAATAACCACCAATAAAGTCCCCCATATGTGGGAAGCTATCCTAACAGTTGCCAAACCTTTAGGCTATGGAGACAATATTTTACACTGGCATACTCT
This sequence comes from Thamnophis elegans, assembly GCF_009769535.1. NCBI lineage: Eukaryota > Metazoa > Chordata > Lepidosauria > Squamata > Natricidae > Thamnophis > Thamnophis elegans. The sequence continues at coordinate 16,826,047 of NC_045550.1, forward strand.
CTACTCAACTCAAGAATAGAAGAAAACCACATTGCTGTCAATATGGTTTTATAATGGTCTACAAACTACCTAAGTTTCCAAACTTAAATTATATCTCAATAAAGTTATTATGAGAAAAAGCTTTTTCAGATTAAGAAGTGATTGAACAATCAAAAGACATGAAACAGAAAAGTTGCATTTTCAGCTATCTTATCATGAGAATAAGAGAAAAGACTTTGGAGTTGCCTGTTTAACTGTTTATTAAATTTATAGGCCGCCCAATCCCAGAGGACTCCAGGCGGCTTACAGAAACAGAAATTAAAAGAAATTAAAAACAGATAAAAACACAACAAATTAAAAAGACACAACATGCACCCAATCTAAGCGGGACTGGACCTCAATCCAGAGGTCAACAGCCCCAGGCCTGCCGGAATAGCCAGGTCTTAATAGCTTTTCGAAGGCCATGAGAGTGGGTAGGGTCCGGATCTCTGGGGGTAGCTCGTTCCATAGGGCCGGAGCGGCAACAGAGAAGGCCCTACTCCGAGGCGTCGCCAGTTGGCATTGTCCAGCTGATGACACCCAGAGAAGGCCCATCCTGTGACATCTTATTGGTCTTAGGGAGGTGTGCAGCAGAAGACGGTCTCGAAGATAGCCGGGTCCTAAGCCATGTAGGGCTTTAAAGGTAATAACCAGCACCTTGAATCGTGCTCGGAGACCAATAGGAAGCCAGTGCAGCTCGTGGAGGATAGGTGTAATGTGGGTGTACCTAGGTACACCCAGTATCGCTCACATGGCTGCATTCACTTTTGGTCCCTTTTCTCAAATGATAATATCCATAAAGACTTTGAAGTTGGAGCTTCTCAACAGTATCTCCTTGGAGATATGGATGGCCCCTGTTGCAATTTAACTGCTCAGCCTTACTCAGACTACAAAATACTGGAAATAGGCAGTTCCATAAATATCCAAACTCTGAGTCACACTGAACTTTTTGTGGTGTGAAGACAATAACTTGGTCCTTAACACCAATAAGACCAAGGAGCTTATAGTGGGCTATAGAAGGAATAGGTCAGACATCCATCCATTGTTTATCAATGGAGACTGAGTGGAGCAGGTGGCCAGTTTTAAGTTTCTGGGTGTTATCATAAAAGAGGACCTGACCTGAGGCTCTCACATTGCAGCACTGGTCAAAAGAGCTCAGCAGAGACCATACTACCTTAGACTTCTCAGGAAACAACAACTGAATGAAAAACTGCTGGTGACCTTCTACTGCTGCACCATAGAGAGTATTTTAACTTACTGCACCTGTATATTGTTTGCCAATTGCACAGTGGCAGATAGGACAGCTCTCCAGAGGGTTAACATCATTGCCCAGAGGATTGGTTGTCCTCTCCCATCTTTGGAAGAGCTTTATAGCTTCCGCCTTAAGAAACTTCAAAACATTCTTAAAGATCCATCTCATCCTGGGCAGCCTTTTTTTTAATTATTACCATCTGGTAGACATACAGGATAATAAAAAACCAAGGATAAATAGGCTGAAAAACAGCTTCTATCCCAAGGCAGTAACTATATTGAATTCTATGATATACTGCAATATTAATGCAATATCAGGTTTTCAATTTCAATTATATAGCATGTGAAGGATGTGTGTTTGTGTTTTTATTTTTATAGTTATAATGTACACTAAATATGGCATTTAATTGTTGTACGATGTGACAATAAACTAAACTAAACTTTGTGTAATTGTCATTTATAGTTTTAAACTGGTTTACAGATTTACAAGCATTACAATTGGAGAAGCTTATAAATCCAGTAAAACAAATAACCATGTAAATAAATCTGAAAGTGAACATCATAGGCTTGAAAAAAGAATGAGAATTAAAGGATTGATTATAGTTCTACATTCTTCCATGAAAAGCCCGAGTAAGGACTGCAGTTAGATAAGCAGCTATTATACAATATCCTCCACTTCAAAGGCATAAAATAAAAACTAGTTATTTGAAGCTCTTCAATAATTATACATTCACTAGTATTCACATGGACATGTGGAAATTAAATGTTACATTCTCAAAGATAACTCATTCATGCTGAGAAATCAAGAAGATAAAAAGTTCAGGAAATATGATCCTCATTAAAGGCAAAGAATATTGATGAGCTCTGCATGACTAAAAAAATACATATTTGCCAGAACTCTTACCAGCAGCAAGAGATAAAAATAATAATCAAAAGTGTGTTAACTTTCCAAGTATGAAGTATTATTTAACTCATCCAAATTATCCTGTCATTAAAACGGTAGTCCAGTAGAGCAATGAGTAATTATCCAAGTGACAAGTGCTCTCCAAAATCCTGGAGAACTTCAATCTATTTAGTGACAGAAATTAGGAATAAATGAAAAATATAGAAATTATGGATAGATTTCAGTGAAAAATAACATAATTTGACAGCCATGTTAGATCAAAGGAAAGGTCTATCTATAGATCAATATCCTGTTTCTTATGGTTGCAAATTATACGCATTCAGAAAGATCCTGAATAGTTGACAGTGATAATAATATTTTCTTTCTTTGTTTTCTCCTAGTGGACTCAGATAACTGTTGTTTACTGTATTTTTCGGAGTATAAGACTCTCCGAAGTATAAGACACACCTAGCTTTTGAAGAGGAAAACAAGGGAAAAATATCTGCCTCTGCCTCTCAGCAATTTGCCTCCTTGCAACAAACAGTACAGACAATATACACTGTTTGTAGTGTTATATTTCAGACTATACTTGTATAGATGCTGTTAAAATTGATGTGCTTTCTGAAAATATAGTTATTCTCTGCTATTTAAAAGAATAGCACTTTTTAAAACAATAGCACAGGGCCTCTTCAGATCAAGCATTTATTTTAAAAAGCTTCTTCATTTTGTTAAGTTGTCTAGAATAATAATAAAGCAGTCTTTAAAAAACAAGTCTAATAATTTGAACATTCTATAGGCATTTATAGTTGTTGACTTACCTCCTTGCAGCAAACAGCCTGATTTCTGCCTCCCAGCAATTTGCCACCTGGAGCAAACAGCAAGTTTCACTTTCAATTTCTCCCAATCATCAGCTGTTACAGGCTGCAGGGATTGCTCTAGCTTATTGAAGCCTCTGCAAGCCCCTGTTTGCTGGAAAGAGCTAAATTGCAGGAAGGCAGAGGCCAAAGGTTGGAACAGGTGGGTGGGTGGGATTACATTCAGTGTATAAGACGCACTCCAAATTTCACCCTCTTTTAGATGGGGGAAAGGTGCATCTTATATTCCAAAAAAATATGGTATGAAGCTTCTATCTTCATGGATATTAACCAAATACTCTTAATTGATCCAATCTATTAAAATTGTCTACTGGCAGAAATCACACCTCCTGCTAGAAAACTGCATGTAGTGCATATATAAAAACAAAATAGTGTTTCTGTGTATATAACATGTGAAAGGTGGCTTTACATATTCATACAGGTTTTTTTTTAGCAATTAGGAAAACATTATTCTTTGTTCATATTGCCAGTTAATCATAGGTTTTGTGTATAGTTCATCTTCAATTCTTAATAACACTTATTTCAACTTCTTTTGGAATAATAATAAGTACTTTGATTGGTAATGTTGAGAGCTTTCCATATCAAACACTCCTGATTAGGTTAGGTTAGGTGAGGTTAGGTTAGGTTAGGTGACGTTTCCAAATATTGAAGGGTATGTAGGAAGTAATATGTAGTGACTTTAGCTGATATTGAAAAAAGCAGATGAAACATGGTTAGCATTTGGATCAGAAGTGGTATTCAGTAGGTTCTGACCAGTTCTCTGGAGAACCGGTAGCAGAAATTTTGAGTAGTTCAGAGAACTGGTAAATACCACTTCTGAGTGACCCCGCCCCATCTATTCTCTGCCTTCTAACTCTCAGGTGATCTGGAGGAAATGGGGATTTTTCAGTAATCTTCCCTTGGAATGGATGGGAATGAAGATTTTACAGTATTCTTCCCCTGCCATGAAACCTTGCCCACAGAACCAGTAGTAAAAAACTTTGAATCTCACCACTGATTTGAATGGAATACTACTAAGAATTCTCAGGACTATTGGCTAGTCAAAGAAAGCACCCTAGAAAAAGCTAGGCAAAGTATTTCTGTACTATCTTCAGGATTTAATCTAGATTCATGGGAGACTTTATCTCAATATTTATCATAGCCTTGCCTTATTAGGAGAATTAAGTACAATCACCTCCCAATAAATCAACCTCCATTTTTGTTGTGCTTCATCTGCTGCTCTGCTTGCTTACAGCATTACAGTGTAACCGTGAAGATGGATTACATTTCATTAATCTATTATCAGATACATTAATTATGTAACTTAATTATCAGGTAGCTATAAAATGAGCCCGCCTGTTCATTTCAATTATCCACAGGCTGATTTTGATTCATTCATTTATTTATTTGATTGGTGGGGATGCCTCTTCCCAACTTTCAAAAGCCTAACACTTCAGAGAACACGGATTTTGATAGATTTACCAAAGAGGGGGGGAAATGAATACCACGAAGAAGCAATCCATTCTAATATATTGTGCCTAACTTATTGCTGATTTAAAAAAAAAAAAAAAAAAAAAAACCTCTAAAATGCAGCATACACAGGTAGTCCTCATCTTATAATAGTTCATTCGGGGACTGTTTGAAGTTACAACAGTACTGAAAAAAGTACCTTAAGACCATTGGTCATGTGGTCAAAATTCTGGCTCATATTTATGATGATTGCAGAGTCCCAAGTTCATGTGATCATCTTTTGCAATCTTCTGATAAGCAAAGAGAATGGGGAAACCAGATTGATTTAACAACCCTGTTACCAATTTAACAACTGCAATGATTCACTTAACAATTGTGGCAAGAAAGGTCATTAAATGGGGGGAAACTCACTTAGCAAATGTCTCATTTAACAACAGAAATGTTGAGCTCAAGTGTAGTCATAAATTAAGGACTATCTGTACTTTGTAGTATCCCTAGACCCAGATTTAAGGCAGATTTGCTGAATGCCATAATAGACTAGCATGAAAGGTGCACAGAGAACACTAAACTGCTATGTTGGCAAATATGTTTGAACATCAAAAAATAAAATAATAGCTAACATTTCTATATTTTATTACTCTTACTTACATAGCCACCACTTGCATAGCCATTACTTACTATTACTTTCATAGCCATTACACAAATAAGCATGTATTTGAATATTTTGAAAATGTGACAAACTATGGTATATATACTATATATAATTAATTAAAGGCAGAAGCTGTTTTGCCTCAAGAACTCTCCATTATTGAAATATAACTCATCTTATATTTATATTCACATGCATATCCATCTTTCCTTTTTCTTCTTCTTTCCTTTATAACATTCAAATCATAGAATCTGGGTGTATCATAATAATCACATTAAAAATCATAAAACATAACATCATAGAACTATAAATCAGTCATTGATCTAATATATAGCAACATGATAATCATTCAGCTAAACTCCATAATCTTGTCAGAACAGAATAGCCTTCACATCTTTCCTAAGAAGGAAGATAAAAAGAAAGGAATTAGTCCAACATCACAAGGTCCGGTATTTCATAAGATTGGGATAATCCCACAAGAGAAATCCTGTACTTCTAACCTCATCGTGGTGGTTGAGATGAAAAACATAACTTTTTGCATAATGCACATGAGACCAGCAACCTTTTGTCTGTCCTCTTTCTTTCTCTTTTTGAAAAAATTGAATTGTAATCTCTTTAGCAAACATCTGGTATGTATACATATTCATTGTGCTTATATTACTGTACCACAATGATAATTATGGTGATTATGTGATATAGTAATATAATGAAAAAATTATTGTTGATATATTGAGTTAATATGTAACCAAATAACCAGAAGCCTCCTTTGTTCCTGTGTTCTGAGACATATGATATTTGTAATTTAATTGTAACGGGTGGGAGGAATGGTTTAAGCTATAGTTTAAAAGATTGCATTGGAGTAAATTGGTTAGTGACACTGATCAGTTGCTGTAAGAAACAGCATTCATTCCTGACATATAAGCAAGTTTTCCATATGAGAAAATCCTGCTGGGAAAAGTTTTGAAGACCAGAACCACTTGGATCCTTTCTGCCAAGGCAGAAAGGCTCCAAGAGCAATCAAAGGAGCTTCAGGCAGAAGAAATCTGCTATATTACATTTATTCCACATTGAGAGAAATTAGCTTGGTGGAAGATTTTTGGAAAGCCAGTCTAGGAAAATTGCTTCTAAGAACTACTAATTGGGAAGATTCTTTCATATATTGCAAATGTTACCCAAACATTTTAATCCAAGAGTTGTATGTTCAATTATACATACAGCAGCTAATTTTTTTCTATTTATGTGCTTTTTAAAATACTGAAATAAAAATCTCATAAACTAAAACCTCTATGTTTTTAATTTTTAAAGAAACCATGTATGAAATATCAGTGTTGTTTTATCACACAGTTACACTGAAATATTTAATAACACTATTAGAAAAACAGCAGCACCTGCATTCTAGCTCTTTCATTGTTCTGTGAATTTTATGGCAGAGACGAACAGTAAGTGAGTTCACAGTTTTTTTTCCTACTATTTCTCCCGAAGTATTTCTGGCAGCAAAAACAATTCAATATTAAATATTGATAGCATGACATGCTTCTAAAAATACTTTAAACAAATTATTTCTATCGTCTCCCCAGTAACAATTCTTTTTGCTTTTCATATTTTTAAACATAATAATTTTACCGTCCTGTCTGTTCATTCGGCAAAGTACATCATAGTGATACAATTTTTGGAACACAAAATACTATAATACCACTGGGCCCCATGAGTTAATAAACACAAAAGTGTACACCTAGCACCTCAGATATTACTGCTGCTCCTTTGGAAAAAAATGTAGTCTAAATCTTATAATCGCAATGTAATATCAGACAATTTGTGCTTAAAAAATGCTTCTGTGTATAAACATTGGGATTGTGCAAAGCTTTCACTTTGAAAGCAAAAAATTGTATCAAAGCAGATGCAAAAGATGCAAAATAATACTTGTCTCTAAGTCTTTAAAAGAATTATCCCAGTTTCTGGCATCATGCAGCTGCATTTGATATAGTTGGTAGTCGGTACATGCACTTTAAAGCACTTTTTTGTCTTTGTATCAAAAGGACTGTATAGTGACCAGAAATATAGATATAGGCTGCTACACACATTTAGAATTCTTACTCATGAGACCTGGTGCAGCAAAATTATGTTTTCACAAATGAGCTTTTTCAAATGTATTTATTTAGTTATCACATTTATATGCCACTCATCTCACTGATAAGGTGATTCTGGGCAGCTTACAAACTAGTAAAAAGATAAATATGAAACTAGTTAAAATTAAGAAGACTTAAATAAGAACTAAAAGGGATGGACAACATGGGGTGAGGTTTTTTTTTCTTTGCCCAAAAACCAACTCCAGTGAAGAGCACCCCTTTTCAGACCAAACCTGGTGTTAAAACCCTTCTGGAATGCCAAAAGGCAAAATCACCTGTGAAGGTAGACTGTTCCACAAGGCTGGGACCATAGCAGGAAAGGCTCTTATCCTCAGTCGGTAGCAAGCCCTTTCTGCTAGAGTGAGGAAGGCCAATTGCACTAGGTATGATGCCTCCTCAAATACAATTTGTTTGCACTTTTGAACTGAATAGGCAATTCTAGGAGTATAAGAGTTTCAAGTCAATGCTCAAAAAACATTTTCAAATATTGTGAGCAATGTTCCCTCTAATTTTTTTTCAGTGTGAGCGGAAAAGTATAGTGTGTGAGCTGCACAGTTTCATGCCTGAGCAACTAAGAGAGCCACAGTTTGAACTGCTGTCGCGTCTGCTGGACATTTGCGCAACCTTCCAAGCGTCAAGTGCCAATTGCGAGCGAGGTTTCAGCCCGATGAATGCCAGACATGAAAAGTGCCACTCAAACACTATACTTTTCCCCTCACCCTGAAAAAAAAGGCTCTCTGCTCAGCTTTTAGATTGTTAGACTGGCTAGAGAGAGACATGGCATCAACAGGGTCCTGGGTCCTGGCATTTTGCAGGCAACCTGTCCTCTCACATTCCTTTGGAATGCAACCCATCACATGTGAATTAGATTTTGCCAATTATCCTATTAAAAAATAACGCTATTATTCTAAAATATGACTAACTCAATATTAAAAACTGTAAATATGTAATGCTGATAAATAATAGCAGTAATTGTTATTTAGTATGATTAAAATCAGTATTGATATATCAATATAATATCTATTGAAATTGACAATATACACTAAAATAACAATACAAATATATAATGTGGAATATAAATGTAATAAATATAATATATAAATGCAACATAAAAAACTCTCCCCCTTTAAAGTAGTAAGATCAATTAAATAGTCTAGCAAGTTTGGACAATATGCTATATGTTATGTTACTTAAGAATATATATACCTCAGAATCAGATACAACATCCACATCATTTCCAACTGAGTCAATAAAATCATATGCCATGCCAAAACTATTTTAAATAAAGATATGAAATTAATCAAGTCTTGCATTTATTTTTCAAAATGAATGTACAATTTTTTTATTATTTAAGTTTTGTACCCTATCTTTTCTAACTAACGTTAACTTTAAAAAGATGTTACATCAGACTACAATACAAGTAATTAAATGAAGACTAAAATAAGTGTTTTGGCATATTGAGCTTTTTATATTTCTTTCTTATATTTCTTCCTTAGTTGAGAACTTGCTCCTCAGCTTACTTACGCATTAACTGTTTGTTGCTTTTATGGTTTATTCATTCACTGCTCCATCTTCAGTTTTTTTCACAGGGGGCAGGGCTTCCTTCCTCCCTTCCCTCCCTCCCTCCACTCCTTTGGCCACCAATTTTGATCCAATTCTCTCTCTCTCTCTCTCTCTCACACACACACACACACACACACACACACATGTTCTTTTGGGGGGGGTTTGAATTACTCCGCCTCACTGCGCAAAGTCGGCTCAGCATGTGTTCGGCCCCCACTTACGCCGAATCAAATCCGCGGCTGGCGGGACCAGGGGGTTGCATTTCAAAGCCGCCAGTCCTCTTGCTTCTTCTCCTTCACCAGCAAAGCTCCCACAGTGGTGCCTCTCCCTCCACGTGGAGCACCTGAGCTGGCCCCCGCGTTATCCCTCCCCCTTCCTCCTCTGCCGTGCTTTTGAGGCCGCGGGAGCTAGTAGGAAAGCGGCGGAGGTGGAGGCGGCGGCAGGGATAACCCAGAGCCCAGCTGACTCCGCTCGGAGCACCTCAGCTCAGCTGGGCTCTGGGTTATCCCTGCCGCCGCCTCCACCTCCGCCGCTTTCCTACTAGCTCCCGCGGCCTCAAAAGCACGGCAGAGGAGGAAGGGAGAGGGATAACGCGGGGGCCAGCTCAGGTGCTCCGCGTGGAGGGAGAGGCACCACTGCGGGAGCTTTGCTGGTGAAGGAGAAGAAGGAAGAGGACTGGCGGCTCATCAAAACAAGTCTGGGGAGGTCCTTTGCAGGCGGCCAGTTCTAGGCGCCTGCAAAGAACTTCCCCACGTTTGCTTTACAGAAAACTCTGCGCGGCAGATAGAATCTGCTGCGCGGGCTTTTCTTGCGAGGTGCGCGGCCGCGCAGGCACGCACCTTAGAGGGAACAGTGATTGTGAGATCAGCTGGTATTGTTCAGCTAGCTCTTTTAGAGACATTTTTTTCTTTATCTGCATTATTTGCTGTAAATTTCACTGCCAGTCTTAGATTTCAAAGAGAGTTTATATTTATTTAGTGTACTGTTGTATAATTCACTGTACTGGCTTCATTTCAATTGTCAGCATTCCTGAATTATTATAAAAATGGAAACACTAAGCACTAAATAGTAGAAATATTTGAATACATGGCACTGCTTCACCTGCTTTACCTGGTCAAACATCTTGAAAGCCCATGTTATAATAAAAATTAATCACACTTTAAAATAAAATATAAGGGATTGATTTCTTAATAGTGGTCTCGTATTCAAGCCTTGACATTTTTAAGACTTGCCTATTGCCTATTAACCTTTGTTAATTGAATCAAATCCCAGTTTCTGCCAGCAAATTCTCAAATGACATAAAACAGATTAACAAGTAAATATAAGAGTATGAAACAATTCATTAACTCCTTCATTTGGTACCAGATGATAATACTTCTGATAATAATACTATTTAATGCAGAAGATCTTCATCACTTTCTCTATTATTTCAAAGAGTTGGATCCATTAATCAAATTAATAGTAACTATCATTCAGATTGTAAACTTTGAGAACTAGATTGTTCAATAATTTATTTAACATTTGCTACCCAAGTCTCCATAATACTTCAAACAAAGGTGCTACAATTTTTCATATATGTGGATTTTTTGGAATTTACAGAAATTAAGGATATCTGAAAAACTATTTCATTCATTTTCTAAAAAAGATTTTATCAAAAGATGCATATTTATTGATAAAAAAATTCAGCATGGGAGAATTTAAAAAACTGCAGGAGAAAACAACTTTGATAAATCTATCCATTTGGACTTGAATGTTTGAATGTTTAGTTTTTAATTGTCTATTTTAATTTTAATGTTAAATGCTTGTCTGTTCAGCCATTGTTTCTGATGATAATCTTTTGTTCTGGTAGGTTTCTCATTAGGCTATGCAAGGTATTGAAGAGTGACTCATTCTGATGACATTCTGGGGAGAAAAACCTCTCAAAGTTTGTTAGAGCAAAGAAAGCCATCACATTTACTCACTTCATCTGTTTTGCAATCCTTCTATGGACTTCTCTATTTTATGCAAAATTGACAGGTTTCTGCACAGACTTTACTACCTCTTGCAATGCCAGAAAACTTGAGAGTTCTTCCTCCAGATTGCATTAATAGGTACTCCTCCATTACTTGAGTCAGCAGCAAAATCTACCAATGTAATTTGTGATGCCTGACAGCTAAGTTGGAGTCCAACTCAGTTATGAGGGTGACATCTGGTCCTATTTTTGCAATTGTATTCTAGGACAAATTATGGAATGCAAATTGGTGGAATCCCCCCAATTTTGTATCCACTCACAGTTTATACAGGCACCAACAGGGATAGGAAAACCACTGAAGTTTTGGAAAGGTTTGGGCAACAGGAATCTGCTATGAAAGCTTTATCTACCTTTAAAGCTGCCTAAATGATGGGTTTCCAGTTTTTCTGGAAAATTGTAGACCTGTATCCAAAAATAGTCCAGCTGACAGGATGAGTACTAATTTTGGAGAGGGGTTTGGTTGGAGAAGCAGGATGGATTTGCACTGCAGTTCAAGAGACAGCTCAGAATTCATTCCAGGTCCATCCTCCAAATCACCTATGGTAAGCCAGACTATTTTTAACACAGATTTACAAAGCCATCTGTCACTTGGGCAAGTATAGGGAAACTGGCAGGACTCTTACTAATTTTCTCCCAATTATCCAATATCATTAAGGGCACAAAGAGACAACATCACTAGCAGTGAGTAGCCAAAGTGGACAGCATTTAAAAGCATCCCACAGAGTGTGCAAAATTAAAATGGAACAAACCAACTTCCACAAAGTAATCAGAGCAGTGGGAAGCACTGCCACTTAAAACTCCTTGTTGTCAGAAAGAGCTAATTTAGTGGCAATATATCTGTCTTCCAATTTAAATCAATGGAAGATGCCCTCCTCTTTTTTTACAAACTGATCTACAAATCATTTGAAAAACTGTTGAACTGTCATATTATTATATACCCAAAAACCGGTATATTAATGTATATAAATAGTACCTACTTACTTACCTTTACTGAGGTCATAACAAATACAGGAGAATTGGCATTCAAATATTCAAAATACAAACACTAAATTCCAATGCCATAAAAAACAATGGTTACAAAACAATCATCTAGAAGTTGAGTCATGGCAACCAGACACCTTTTCTTGTTGGGTCAATACATTTTGCTTAAAGCAAATATGGTAAAAGGTTTGGTTGGTCTAAATATATAAAAGAAGAAGAAATTAAAATTGGCAATCTGAATAATAATAATAATAATAATAATAATAATAATAATAATAATAATAATATAATTTTCTAGAATAGTTGTATACTGATGTATAGAAAGAGCCCATGATATGCCTGAAGAGATATTTTTGAACCACAGTTAGTATATTTCTCAAAAAAAATCTTCCCCAGAAACTAGCTATCCAGGCTTTCTTTTTGTCAAGGCAAAATAGCCATGGAGGGTGTAACTAAGTGACCAAAGCCAGCTGGCGTTCAGCAGATGCCAGCCTCTGACTGCCTCATCATGAGAAATATTCTGGATCATTAATATGCTGAAAGAAGACAGAAAGCACTACTTAAAACTGGATCAGCTAAAGATGAATTTAGATTGCTTCCACAGTGGTCTAGGATGAGATGGAAGCTGCATCATGAAGGTCATGTCCTCTAAAATGGTTAGCAGAGTGTCCCTCTGTGGTGATTAGCAGCTATGAGGATATACTCCAAGTCTTTCTACAGTAAGTCTGCATTCTTCTCTAAAAATCTTCCATTGCTTGCCAAAAACTAAAGAGCTTTCTACACCAGCATTGTGCAAACAAGTCTTATTCTAGCTTTTGTCTGTAAGTAAGAAAGCTAAGAAAAGCTAAGAAAAGCAATACATCTGCAGACTTCATAATAACAGGCTTTTGGACTATCAGTGCAGCTGTAAAGAATTTTTTGATGGATACTTTTCTAGTGGCAGAAAGATCAGGCATAGAATCTAAGGTTAAGAGATGGCAAAGATTGGTTTTTAATGTGGAAGCTGCAAGATAATGCAAAGTGATTTGTGGCAACAAATTGCATCACCTCTTTATCGTGATGACAATAGACTGATTATCTAGAATTAAAGTTTACTTGATTGAAATGACATAAAAGTACTTGTAATAAACAAATAAACAAATCTTAATTGAGGTAAAAATAAACAAATCCCATTTCTCATCATTGTAGCTTCCTAGCATTTGAAGAAACATAACAATTCCAAGACTTAGAATTTAAATAAGTGGATGTTTTGATAAGAACATAACTAAATTTGTAAATAAGCTGCAAATAAGGAATAACATTGATTGTAAATATAAACAAATGAATTTCTTTATTATCTGTTGTGGTTATGTATCATGGGATTCAACAAAAATGGTACCCAGTGATTTACAACATAAAAGCATAAAACAGAATAAAAGTAAGATGGATGCTACCTAAATTTGTCAAAAATATAAAAGTGAATACATGAACAATCAAACAGCAGTAAGTAGACTGTGAACACTCATCCACCAAAGGACATCCATAATAGCCATCTTTAAGAATTTCTGGAAAGGATGCCAATATAATCTTAAGAAACTGTTGCATAACATGTTACAAAAAGATATTGCTTGAAAATCCTTATTGTTGCCCAGTACATCCCTATCTGGGAAACAATTAATAGATGTTAAAGGGACATTGGATGAGTTGGAAGACCAACTCTACGCAAAAGTGGTGGTCCTGTAAGTGCCTTAATACAAAGCCATTCTAGGTCAAACCAGCACTTTACTGCATCTAGAAACATATTGATAACAATAGTAGAAATGTTAAAATGGCATCTTTAATTTGCTACTACATGAGCTGCCACATTTGGTATCAACTGAAGTTCCTTCAAAGGAACCCTGATGTCCAATATAGCCAGATTCATCCAGTGATAAATTGGTAAAGAAGAATCAGAGTTAGGCAGGTGCAGGTCAACTCTGTGATTGTATGAAGTGGAATCCATGCAAAATGAAATAAACCTAAAGAATTAATAAATGGGCTATATTCATGAGCACATAAAACCAGAAACTTTTCTTTTGGGTTTAATGGAAAAGATGGGGGGGATTATAACTTTGATATTATGTATGTTGATGGGAGCAAGATTACTTCACATACAAAAATGGAAGGACACTTCAATTGCCACAGTGGACAAATGGCTGCAAAAGTTGATTGAGTTAGCAGAGATGGCTAAATTTACTGCTTTGATCAACAACAAAAAACACAATTTTTGTTTCTACTTGGAAACCACTTTTGGACTTTGTGTTTGAGATGGGGAAAAAAATGAAACTTTGATTTGGGGTTCTACAGATTAGATAGATTTGCTGTTAAAGAAATGGCTAGTTTATACTATTATGTAAAAGTAAAAAGTTGAGATATGATGTTGCTATCTTATTCTACTGCACCAAAGGGAGTCCGAAGTCAAATCCTTTTCTTTCTTTTTCCCTTCTTCTCTACACTTTTCCTTTCCTTTCCCCACCCGCCCCGCAATTTTCCTATTATTTGCATTTGAATTTTTGTATTTTATATTGTAAACTAATAAAAAGAAACCAATTTTTTAAAAAAATAATTAGAAAACATATAAATAAAAAAATCAAGACATATTGTTTGTGATGGGTCAGGCAGTCATTTTTAGTCATTTATTAAGATTTATAGGCCGCCCTTTTCCCTGAGGGGACTCAGGGCGGCTTACAATCACGGGGAAGGGGGTGCAATATCAAAAAACAAACAAAATGTGAACAAAAGAAAAATAATAAAACACAACTTTCATTCAACAGTCAACACTCAGGCGGGTAAATTGGGAACCTATCCCCAGGCCTGATGGGAGAGCCAGGTCTTGAGGGCTGCGCGAAAGGTCTGGATGGTGGTGAGGGTGCGGATCTCGACGGGGAGATCGTTCCACAGGGTCGGAGCTGCAACAGAAAAGGCTCTCCTCCGTGTAGTCGCCAGTCGACATTGACTGGCGGATGGGATTCGGAGGAGGCCCAGTCTGTGCGATCTAATCGGTCGGAGGGAGGTAATCGGCAGAAGGCGGTCTCTCAAGTACCCAGATCCACTACCATGGAGTGCTTTAAAGGTGGTCATCAGTACCCTGAAGCGCACCCGGAGACCGACAGGTAGCCAGTGCAGCTCGCGGAGGATAGGTGTAACGTGGGCGAACCGCGGTGCGCCCACTATCACTCGCGCGGCTGCATTCTGGACTAACTGCAGTCGCCGGATGCACTTCAAGGGCAACCCCATGTAGAGCCCATTGCAGTATTCCAGCCTAGAGATCACAAGGGCTCGAGTGACTGTTGCGAGAGCCTCCCGGTTTAGGTAGGGCCGCAACTGGCGGACCAGGCGAACCTGGGCAAATGCCCCCCTGGTCACAGCTGACAACTGGTGGTCAAAAGTCAGCTGTGGATCCAGGAGGACTCCTAAGTTGCGGACCCTATCTGAGGGGTATAAAATTTGACCCCCCCAGCCTAAGTGTTGGAACATTAGCCAAATTGTTGGGAGGGAAACACAACAGCCACTCGGTCTTGTCCGGGTTGAGTACCAGTTTGTTAGCGCTCATCCAGTTCTTAACGGCCTCAAGACCCCGGTTCATCACGTCCACCGCTTCATTGAGTTGGCACGGGGCGGACAGATACAGTTGCGTATCGTCCGCATATTGGTGGTATTTTATCCCGTGCCTCCGAATGATCTCGCCCAGCGGTTTCATGTATATGTTAAATAGTAGGGGGGATAAGACCGAACCCTGTGGCACCCCACATGTTAGGGGCCTCAGGGACGATCTCTGCCCCCCGACCAACACCGACTGCGACCTGTCCGAGAGGTAGGAGGAGAACCACTGCAAAACAGTGCCTCCCACCCCCACCTCCCGCAGTCGTCGCAGAAGGATACCATGGTCGATGGTATCGAAAGCCGCTGAGAGGTCAAGGAGAACCAGGATGGACGCATAGCCTCCATCTCTGGCCCTCCAGAGATCATCGGTCAATGCGACCAAAGCGGTTTCTGTGCTGTAACCAGGTCTGAAGCCGGACTGGAAGGGGTCAAGATAACTAGCTTCCTCCAAGGCCCGTTGAAGCTGGAAGGCCACCACCTTCTCCACAACCTTCCCAATAAAGGGGAGGTTGGAGACAGGACGAAAGTTGTTTAAAATGGCTGGATCCAAGGATGGTTTCTTCAGGAGGGGTCTCACCACCGCCGTTTTGAGTACGGCGGGGAAGTGCCCCTCCCGAAGGGAGGCGGTCACGACCGCCTGGATCCAGCCATGTGTCACCTCCCTGCTGTTGGCAACCAGCCAGGAGGGACACGGGTCCAGAATGCAGGTGGAGGCACTTACAGCTCGAATGGCCTTGTCCACATCCCCAGAGGCAACATCCTGGAACTCAACCCAGAGATGATTTGCCAAGTAATCCTCCTGTGTCTCGGCTGGATCTACTGCGGTGGAGTCCAAGTCCGACCGGAACCGAGCTACTTTGTCCGCCAAGAACTGAGCATAGTCCTCAGCCCTACCCTGCAAGGGGTCTCCCGCATCCCTCCTATTAAGGAGGGAGCGGGTTATCCTAAACAGGGCGGCTGGGCGTGACTCGGTGGACGCTACCAAGGCGGAGATGTGTGATCTTTTGGCAGCTCTTAATGCCCGAACGTAGTCCTTGGTGCAGGTAGTCAGAAGTGCTCGGTTCGCCTCGGACTTATCGGACCTCCACAGGTGCTCTAGGCATCTCCTCCGGCGTTTCTTCTCCCGGAGCTCCTCGGTGAACCAAGGAGGTCTCCGGGATCCACTGACCCGGAGGGGCGGTAGTGGCGCAATCCGATCAAGAGACTCCGACGCCGCCGAATGCCAGGCGGCAACCAGAGTCTCCGCCGAACTGTGGGCGAGAGTATCAGGAATAACCCCAAGCTCCATCTGGAACCTCAACGGGTCCATAAGTCGCCTGGGGCGGAACCACCTGGTCAGTTCCTCCTCCCTACGGTGGGGGTTTGGCCTCCGGAAGTCAAGCCTCAGTAGGCAGTGGTCTGACCACAACAGGGGTATGATCTCATTACCCCTCAGACCAAGATCACACATCCACTGCTCCGAGAGGAATACGAGGTCGAGCATGTGACCCGCTGAATGGGTTGGGCCCCGAATTACCTGGGTCAAGCCCATGGCTGTCATGGAAGCCATGAACTCCTGCGCCCCATCAGAGCGTTCACCGAGCGATGGCAAATTAAAGTCCCCCAGAACTATAAGCCTGGGGAACTCAACTGCCAGCTCGGCTATTGACTCGAGGAGCGAGGGGAGGGATGCTGCAACGCAGTTGGGAGGCAGGTACGTTAGCAGCAAACCCACTTGACCCTTGAGGTCCAACTTTATCAGCAGGGACTCACACCCGACAAGCTCCGGAGCAGGGACCCTACGAGGTAACAGAGACTCCCGGATAACAATAGCCACACTGCCACCCCTTCCCTGGGCTCTCGGCTGATGAAGCACCTGAAATCCCTCTGGGCACATCTCTACAAGGGGGACTCCTCCTTCTGTGCCCAACCAGGTTTCAGTAATACATGCCAGGTCTGCCCTCTCGTCAACAATTAAGTCCCGGACGAGAGGAGCTTTGTGTACAACAGACCTGGCATTTAGCGACAACAGCCTGAGACCAGGGTCCTGACTACTCGCGCCATCTGGTCTTGGAGTGGGGCTCATAGGGCCAGAAGGAGGGATCTCTGTGATGTAGCGAACCCTCCTTCCCCGGTAATGGCTAGCCCTAAAGTCCCCGCCATGTCTGCCCCTCCCTGTAATGACCGTAATGCTCCGACCCACTCCCGTAGCAGTAGTCCCCCCGACCACCCCACTGACCCCCGCCTTCCCCAGCAGGCCCTCCGAGTCAAACATTCTCATTTATCCACCCTAGCAATTCCCACGTAATATTTAAAAACATATAAAAATACAATAGTAACAAATAATAAAAGTGGGCCATTCATTCAATTCCAGCCAACTCCCATACACTCATCATACTGTTTTAAAATTGCGCAATTATAATGTATAGTAATGTGGAAAGGGTGGAGGGAGCGGTGATCCGCTCCTCTCCCTTCTTATGTCCTGGGAAGACGTCCTTGGCCACCAAGTCAAAAGTGCATGATATATAAGGTGGCCGTATACAAGCAGGATTAGATATAAAGATCCAAAATTCATGGGCGGCAACCATGCAGTCTTACCCTGCCAATGAAGGTTAGCGGGCTGTATATTTAAAAGTCTCTTTCCTGAAGATGGATAAGGGCCCCAATGTAGGGGGCCAAAGTTCGAGGCTGACTTGTGCCACTCTAGCAGATGGAGGGGGAAGTACTGATGTTTTCGGGGCTCAGTCCTCGCCACTGCAGCCGCCATCCTCTATTGCTCCCACGCCAGCTCAGCCACAATCCTACTCCTCCTAATGGTTAAGCAAGGCCCAGGCAGTGTGGTTCATGTACAGGTAGCTTTTCATTTATGTACAATTGTTTTTACTTGTATAACTGGTGCCATTTGCCATTTTTAGCTTCTTCAACTGAATGGTAGGACAAACACATGCACACAAACATGTTCATCCAAACAAAAAACCAGAAAGATATGGTAATAGCATGGTATAAGAATTGGTTGATACTGATTTGTAGAGCAGCAGCTAATCTTAGATTGATGTACGATTTAATGAAGATAACAAAAATAAAAGAATTGCTGTTAGTACTTTTTATCAATGCAAAACAGTACTATAGAGTCAACCTTTCCAAATGCAATATTTAGGCCAGCAAATCTATATGTCACTTTATCTTAATTACTAATAGCAGTATTTGTAAAATATGTAATGGATAAAACTTGCTTCATTATGAGTTAAGCTTTGTTATACTTCAGAAGACTATCTGCATAAAACATATTACACTTCCAGGTTTCCAGAGTTTGAACTTTACGTAGAAACAATCTGCATGCAGTTGAATCAAACTTAAATCAAATTGTTCTTTAATTACAGTGCCACTAATAAGAAAAGTGTGAAGGTGTTTATTTATCCCTCTGGAATGTAATGATTGTAAAGTTATCCACTAAGTAAAGAAAGAATTCAAGCACTCATACTATGACAAAAATTTATTTGAATCCTAAATTAGATTTGAAATTATTGAAATAATTTTTCAATAGGATAGATAAATGTTCCATGGTAATTGGATTCAGAAATGATGTTTTTTATTAGATTTCTTGCTCAATTTTACATTTTTAACACAGAAGGATTTTTCCAATTACATACACTAATTAGGACTAACACCATTATTGAAATAATTCTGGATACCAATTAAATGAAACTGCTATTTAAAAAATATAACAAAGTGTCTTCACTTTTAATATGGTTGCAGTAGGATGACCATCAAACTAATTTAATATCAAATTAAGTGCATGAACAAATTAAAGCTCATGCTACCAGCTTAGATATATTCTCCCACTAATTGAGTCTCACATCCAGGTTTTAAAAGATATCTAATTATTTTTATAAAACTCGTTCTTCATTCATTTGCATGACAAAGACATGGACAATTTAGGATTGTTGTTGTTTCTGCTCCACAGAGTTCTTTTCTTTAAATATATTTAGGGCAGATGGGTGTAAATAAATACACATTTAATTCAATTAACAATTACATTTTGTTTCAACATTAACTCACTCAAAAAATTATCAGTTAAGAAACAACCCCTATTTAGTACTTTTGGTACAACAAAAAAAAACAACTTAAAACTGTCAATTTGCAATAATAAATGTACAAACAGCCATCAAAAATTAAGGTCCTTCTGATCCTTACAAACCTGTAATAGATCTAAAAATCTATCAAATAATTTATCTTCACATATTAGGAATTGGCTAAGCTAAATTAAGTTAAAAAGCAAAGAACTAATAAACTTTCATTGGTTTCATGAGTAGCAGAATGTGCATATCTTTGATCAGCATTATTACTATAATTATTTGTTAATTTATTTTTCAAGACCATACAGAATACAGATAGACGGCATACCCAAGTAGTTTGAAACTTGGAAAAGAACCTCACATTTGTGATATTTACGTTTCTGGATAAATACCACAAAAAAATGGGTCTGAAATACATCCATTGCATTTGGAATGAGCAAATCCTCAAAAGAATTTAGATGATCAGCCTGATTTTTCTAATATTAAGAAATAGATTTCTCTGAGGAAAAAAGTTCTTATTAATCATAACATTCTAAACTTGCTATACATGTGTTTAAGAATTCCATCATGGATTTTAGAATCCTACTAAAACTTTTCTATTGATAGATGTAAACACTCCAAGTTACTTTTGTTTTTTAAGTATCAAAGTGTAAAATATAACATCATATAAATTCCACATATTAAATAAGTAACAAGTATCTCTCTTAGCAACATAAAATGTGGGCTCAATTGTGATCATAAGTCGAGGACTACATTTGGTACGCTTTATTGTAAAAATGGGAAATTCATTTGAACCATTTTTAAAATTTGAAAATTAAAATATTAACTGATTTACTCCACAATAGAGGGACATGATGGTTAAGGTTTTCTTTTCCAGCACAGAATAATGTCCGGGAGATCTAGAGTTATGTCTAAGATGCTACCAATGCTATTGAGCCAAAAGGTTACTTTGTTCAGTAATAGAGGCAATTCTGTGAGAAGAAATGTATCAATGTCTTTTTCATGATAATCAGAATAATTTCCCTAAATATACAAAGATTGAGAGAATTATCATTCATTGTGTTTCCATCATGAATAATAATTATCATGAGTAGAAGTGAAAGGTTAATTTTAGTCTAATTTCTATTAAATGAAACACACTGAAATTTGGTCAAAACTTCCTAGGTTAAAATGCAATTAGATGAAATGTAGTAGATTTTGTTAAAGTTGCTTTAATTTATGAATATTCTAAATTAGTTGAATCACATATGTCAATTTGCATTCTATTAACAATTTGATTCAGTTCAATTATTTTATTGAAGTACACAAACATGAGATTGATTGATATAAAAGAGCTGGAAATATTTTTATGAACAAGTGAAGTTGTCTGACAACAGGTGCTACGGTAATTGACTTTGTTACAGACGGTGAAGAAATTTGAAGCAGTGAGACAAGAGACATTTTTCATTTATACATTTTTTCATTTATAGAATATTACTACCTAGAAGAGCTGTTTCAATCTTTGAATAAAAGAAGTGATCTAACTATATGATTCAGTCATATGAAAAAGCAGTAAAGGTAACTAGTGTAATTAGTGTAAGTAGAAGCGTTATTCTTACTGCACCATCCTTTATCTATTAATTCATTGATTCCAAAAGCTATCATTGTGGTAACTAATTCTTACCTTATACTAATATGTGGAGATTAATATTGGCATTTCAGGTTGTATATCATAACAATTTAAATTTGGCTGGTTGCTGACATCTCATCCGTACCCTCCCCATCAAAGCTGGAACCCAAATATAGACATATTCAAAATAAATTGAAGCTAGGCTTGGATATATGGCCAGCTTCTTTTTCAGAGCATTATTGAGAGGAGAAGGGGAGGGGGATTTAATACATCTATCCATTTTTACCTATCCCAAAAAAATTGCTATAATTGGATAACTTCCTACATAATAACCTACTATCTCTTGTCCCTTGTGACAAATAGTCTCTAGTCACTTGTTTCAAATGAATGACTATCATTATTCAATATATCTATAAGCAATTAAGGCTGGAACTATTTGCCCTTCAAGACATACGCCTACTTCTTTTCCTGGCAACCAGCTGCTTCTCTATGAATTTCAGAAATTCCACTGTAAAGGTTTCTTATCAAGAAAGGTGGAATTAGACATGGGAAAGATTTAATAAAACTAAAACTTTTCCCAGTCCCTTATCATATTTCAATCTAGAAACAGTAGCAGACATTATAGTACAGTATAGCTTTTATTGTTATTGTACAAAATAAATAATGACAAGGCTATACTATACTATAATGTCTGCTACTGTTTCTAGATTGAAATATGATAAAAGTCTGAGAAAAGTTTTAGTTTTATTAAATCATTAAATAATTATCAGCTGTTAACCTGGTTTAAACATATTTCCTCCTTTTGAATGACAATACAAGGATTTTTTAAAAAAAGTCATAAAAGAAATGGCAAGGGTGAGTTTGAGTGTGTCAGAATAACTCAGAGTGTCAGAGTGCTCTCCGTGGTGCACAAATTGCTCTTCCTAAAGTGGGAGGCAGTTACAGTAGTAACTGAAAAATCAACAAGATAAAAACCATCAACCTGGTAAGTAGGCAGAGAAAATGTGTCAAACCAACAAGAATCAAAGAAGCAATATGTGTAATCTTTATTTATTTATTTATTTATTATCATAAAATTTATATTGCCACCTATTCACCCATGGTGCCTCAAGGCAGCTTACAGAATATAAAAGAAACCACATCTAAAAACAGTAAAACTAATTTAAAAAATCAAATAAATTAATGTAATAAATTCACCCCCCACCTTCCACTTTCCAGTGACAGCAGATCACATGAGCCATTTAATGGGCTCCATCAATCTCTGCATTCCCCACTCGCAGAACCAGGTCTTCAGTGCCTTCCGGAAAAGTATTAGAGTGGGGGCCGTTCTAATCTCCAGGGGAATGATGCACCAACTGGAGCTTCCGGATGCTCTTGAAAGGCAGCCCCATGTAGAGTGCATTGCAATAGTCAAGACAGTAAGTGACTAAGGCATGAGTGACTGTGAGTAGGGATTGCTGGTCCAAGAAAGGGAGTAACTGGTGCACAACTGTCAGTTGCGTGAAGGCCCTCCTGGCTGTGACTGTCACCTGCTCTTCAAGCAGGAGTCATGAGTCCAGTAGAACCCTCAGATTATGCACAGGTCTGTTTGAGGTAGTGCCAACCCATCCAAGACCAAAGATGGCAATTCTCCTTGAGCCAATGAACCCCAAACACAAAGCCATTTGGTCATGCCAGGGTTTAGTTTCAACCCATTGCTCCCTATCCAACCCCTAACAGCCTCCAGACACTGGGCCGAGACATACAGCTCATACAGACATACATGGAAAAGGAGCTTCAATCACACAGTCACCATCTGGATCTTTTTTGGCCACCTGTTGAAGACAAGATGAGGGAACAGGATTTTTAAAAAATCAATGTGTAACTTAGGAAGACCAACAAATATGTTATATTTGTAATACTAGGTATTACATTAATTAATATATCCAGCTAAAAATATCTAAGTGAGTTGTTAGCTGGGTCAATTATAGAAAAGGATTATTATTACAGTATTATGAAGAAACAAATTTCCACAGCACCTGGTTAGAACTTCAGTGGCACAGAAAGAAGGCAGACTGCTAACAATTCAATTCTTTTTATGGCTGCTTAAAAAGCAAATACTGAACTCATCCTATAGGTTTCATTTGAATATGTCAGTCCACCAACAAAAGGTACAAGTGTGAGGTAGGTTTAATCCAACATGTAGCTATTGTGTACTAGGACCATGGGCTATGGCCGGAACGACTGAGGCGGAGGCAGGAATAAAGACAGTTAGTTGAATCTTTTTTTGAAGGCTGTGGCGCGACTGCCAGTTAATCAGGTCACAGTGAGTCGGCTTCTGTAGGATGGCATGGCAATCGACACTAGCTTTTTTAGGACCGTCTTGTCTGCTGTGGAACTGCCGTGACCTGTCAGCCTGGAACTTTGAAGAGGACATGGGCTGGGCAGCCCAGCACACCTTGGCGATATGGCCTTTTCTGCTGCAGCGCTGGCAGAGGGCTTGCCTGAATCTGCATTCAGCTCTCTCGTGGTTGCCTCCGCACCCACTACATGCAGATTTAGGGTCACCACCTCTTTGAAAACTCTTTTTGTTCACCTCGTGAAGGCGGTTAATGTCCTCCTCCCCATCAGGGTCTGAGTCTTTGCTCTCCTCCCCTTGGGGAGCAGCAGCCATGCTGAACGTTCCTGAGGGGTGAACTACAGCAGTGGGCTGGTTTTGGGTGATAGCGGCTAGGGAGGATGCAGCCAGTTCAGCAGCACGAGCTTCATCAAAGGCGGACTGAAAGGACAGGTCAGCCTTCGCCAGAAGGCGCCTCTGAAGTTGGAGATCGCGAGTGCCGCAGACCAAACGGTCGAGAAGGGCCTCGTCAAGGTCTCTAAACTCACAGTGGAGGGCTGCTGACCTTAGTACAGCGACATAGTTGTTGACGGATTCCCCTTCACTCTGGTTTTGCTGATGGAAGGCGTGCCGGCAGGCAATTTTGGATGGCGATGGAGCGTAATGGCTCTTCAGCTTGGCCATCAGTGTTTGTCAAGGAACTGCCTTGATGGGGTCATGGGCTGTGAGAGCCCTTGCCGTATGGAACACATCAGTTCCGCACACTGACAGGAAAAATGCACATTTCCTCTCATCCATCAACTCGGTGAGGTTGTGTGCAACCAAGAAACATTCAAAATGGGCCGTATAGGACTCCCATGTCTCAGAGCCCTGGCTGAATGGTGTGAACATTAACGTGACCATTCCTGTCAGATTGGTAGTGATGTCTCGTCACAACGGATAAGCTCAGTTCCTTAGTGACTTCAGCTAGTGACTTCAGTGGTAGTGACCAGCTAACTCATGTCTCAGTTCAGCAATCCCACCTTCGTCGCCAGTATTGTGTACTAGGACCGCGGACTATGGCCAGAATGACTGAGGCAGAGGCAGGAATAAAGAGGCTAACAAGTTTATTCCTTAAAGTAACAAGCTAACAGTGTGGAACCGGCTTCAGACAGGAACAGCGGCTTCTCATCTGACAGTTCCCTTTTTATACTCGGAGCTGTCAGATGGTAAGCCAATCAGCTCTCGAATAACTCCCGCTTAAACACAACTTTATTGAGCATGCTCAGAACGTGACAGTAGCATTTGAAAAAGACTAAAAAAAGTAACTGTAGTTTGCTAAGACATTAATTTTTTAAAATAAAAAATATACAAAATGTAAGTCTTCTTGAGGATCATAAAAATAAATTTAAACATTTATTTCACATATTATACCATATTCATATTTGGAGCACAGTAGCAACTGATATTTCATGGTCCAATTTCTTGTATATTATTTACATTTCCAATTAATTGAATGGCTTCAAATTTCATTTTCTACCCTTTCCTGTATATATTTAAATAACTGATTCATGGTGTTTATTTTACACAATATAGTTTGACTGTTTCCATAGTATTAACAATTGGGTAGCTATTTCAGTGTCACTGAATAATGTTGTCCTTGCCCATAACGTACTTGCTAAATCATCTACATACACTAAAAGTCTTGTGTCTTTTTGATAGATTGCAACCTTCAATTTTTGAATCAACATACATCAAATGGGCAACATGCAGAATGTATCTAAAATCTGGGACCGTTGACTATGGGATTTGACAAAGTTCTGGCCACTTTAGTACCGCTATACTTTCCAAACACACTTCCTGGAAACCTGTAGGTTATGTGACTGATGGAAATATGGGAGAGGCATATCCCATCCTCTTCCCCACTTCCCTCTGGCCCCTGTACCCAACCAGCTGGTGTCATAGCCTGACAAGCTAATGGTCATTAACTGCTTAGGAATAGGTCACTTAATTGGTGAACTTTCTTCCTCCTTGAAGAGAGGGGACCCTTGGGGATATGCTGGAGCATTATGATCTGCATCTTCCTTTGTTCTCCCTCCCCCTAACAAAGTGGCAACCAGTTGTGGAGGAGGGAGGAAAAGGAGGAGGTGGCAGTTTCACCAGGATATCCTGAGGGTCATGATTGATCACTGGAGGGTAAAAGGTGCAAGCCTAATTATTATATATCAAAAGAATTATCCAATGGGTCCTGAGTTGTCTAGTACTATTTACATTTTAAAATCTGCTATTGTAAATCCATGAACAAGAAATAAACTACAAGTAAAGCCAGACTGGAAACATTTCCTAATGGTGGGGTTCTGTCAATTACTTGAGTAACTTGAAAGTGAAGTGAACAAAACATTTGAAAAAAACCCGCACTAAGATAAAATAGTCCTGCAGTCATAATAACTAAAATGGTTCTGTCCTTTACAGTTTATTGTTCCCCTTGTTGCTTGCAGCATGCAATATAATGCAATTTCAGTGCTATAATTATATTTATATTTGTAACAAAATGCCCATTAGGATTCATGATGCATAGCACATGTTGAAAACCTCTGTAATAGCTCACTGCATATTATACTAACTGACTATAAAATGTAGTATGTATCCCCCTAAACAATCAGTTGTCAATATATGTAAATACTAATTGTAACTTTGACAGAAACAACTACACATTAAAAACAATACTCACATTTGCAGTAGATATGTTCACAGTTAAGTTGGAAAACTGTTAGAATGAAAAATAAGGAAACTTCAAGAATACACAAAGAACATTTGCTGTTTTCAAGAATTTTTTTTCCGGATTTTATTGATAGTTTTTTTTTTAATCTGAAGAAATAAGCTTCCAGACTGGAAAAGAGTTGCATTTACCTCTTTAAATGTACATGATTGCTGACAACATATCAGTATTTTTATTTACTTTTTAAGTGATTGTATTCTGGACCTTTATAGGATTAGAAGAGTACATCACAAATATTGTAGAGGAAGATGATTTGGGTAGAGTGTACACAGGGAGGGAAGGAAGAAAGGAAGGATCAGCTACCTTATGGACTTAAAAGAAACCTATTATATGTGTTTCTACACTAAATTTTTTCAAACTGATATTTGTCGCTTCCTAGGTGTCAGCCTTTGCTTTGCTGCTGCTTCAGCTGCCATTGAAATGGGGAGGGGGGCATGGTATTTGGGAGGGGAATCATGATGTGCTGGAGGAAGATTCTAGACGCTGACCTGACCATCTTACTGCGCATGTGGAGGAAGGGAGTTTCCTGCCAAGGACAAGGTTCCTGTCCAGCATTTCATCCTGGTGATGACTTTTGAAGTTATCTCCCACCTGACAGTTGGGTGCATTATAATTGGACTATGGACTGGGGTGCCAAGGGGAGGGGATTGAATTATACATGATATTATTCGCTTTCGCGCCTAATTAACCAGATTCAGCTTAGCTTTGCTACTGTTCGTTTATAATTAGTAAAAGTACACTTGATTTCAAACAAATGGAGTTGAGTGGTTTCTTTCCTGATTACTAAATGAAGTTGCAGCTGACACTAGGTTTCCCTGAAAACTTGAAAAGATTCTGCAAGAACTAAGGAAAAAAATAAGTAAATGCAGAGGTCTTGGATATATCAGCAATCTACTTCCACCACAATGTACCTCTCCCCCTGTCCCTAACTGTACATCACTAGCATTTCCATGAAATCTACACAGGAGGCAATTGGCTATCTTTCCTTCAACACCATTTGATTCTTCCGTGTTCCAAAATGTACATATATGTTTGGTTTCCCAAACTGTGAGATGTACATCCTTTGGGAGGTGGAGACTGATTCCAGAAGAGATGTAAAGAACCTTTTAGTTCTTACAATGAATCCATCTTTCCCAGAGTTTAATTCTATTATTTTCATTGTTCATTTGCATTAATTTTGATGTTTGGATTATTAGGAAATATATGTACTGTATACTAAGATGACATTAAAGAAAGGTATGATGGCAAAAGGTTTAAGACTCCCTTACATACACACATTTCTTACCTGTGCACAGACAACTCCAATAAATACTTTCAAGGCATCCCACGTTTTCTAAAGTTCAGCTGAAGGAACAAAAAGCAGAAATTCTACCAGGAGTTTTTAACTTGTTTAGCAACATAAGAGCAATTACAGTAAATCCTTCTTTCCCTCCTCAGTTTCCCACACTGCAGACTGTATTCATCTGACAAACTTGTATATCCTCAAGAAGTTTGCTTAATAAACAAGGCAGCAACCTTAGCACACATATTTAGGATTAAATCCCACTGAGTTGAATAGGAATTTAAAAATGAAGGATTGCACTGCTCAGTTGGTCAAATGGCCACCCTAGTTGTATCACTGCTATCTGATCAGTCATCTGCTTATTTTATACTTTCCGCCATCTGCTTCTTTTTTTAATATGACCGTGATACCTACAAACTCTTACTTACGTTATGAAGGCTGTTTACTCTTCTAATCTTACTTTAGAAGTTTTGTATTTTGCTCTTGGCAGAATTATTTTGCTCCAGCTCGGTGATTGATGTAAATATGACAGGTGGCAATTTTCCATGGTCGAAAGAAACAAACAATTGGGTTTCTGGCCATTTTCTATTTCATTACATAACCTTCTATTTCTGCCTTGACAATAATTTCAGAACTTTAAGTCACTTTATTTTTTCTACGTATTCCTGCTTTAAATATATTAATATAATGTAATTATAATGAATCTGCATTTGCTTAAGCATTGTTTATTGCAGATAGTAAAATTGTCCACAAAAGACTGAAAAATGAAAAGCAGGGTTATCCCAGTGCAAACCTTGTCTTTATTTTCCCCCTCCCTGTACTGTAGCCAAACCCAGTCATTAGTTAAAAATGATAACATTATGGATTGATATATTAGTTTATTTTCTTCTGTCTTCCCATCACTATTTTCCTTTATATCATGTCTTTTTACTGTAAGAACATTGGTAATGGTTATGATGATTGATGTAAAAATCCCTGAGAGCTTTTTTCAGCTGAACAGGGCAGTAAAAATACTTTATAACTATTTTTGGCAAATAAATAAATAAAATATATTTGGTTATAAATAAGTAAGAAATATTAAGGGAAAACATGTATACCTTGCTACGTGCTTTTAGGCTTACAACCTATCTAGAAATTCCACATTATTAGCCTAGAACACATGGATCAGGGCTGTCAAACTCCTGACCCATGGATCTCATGCATCACACACTGGCCATGTCCAAGCCCAGTTTAGCGAAAGGGGGAAAAAGTCCTGATATGTCACATGAAACCGCCATGATGATGTGAATTTGAACCCCTGACATAGATGAATGGGTCGTTAGCAATCACCACATAGAAAATGTATCATCTTTATATCTTATTCTTAGGGTTTCCCAACCATTGTATACACATCATGGATTCTGAATTATCTTAAAAGAAAATAATGTACATGAATGGGTCTTTACCTGCCATGATTAATTTTGCCAAATGATTGTGGACAAAACAATGAAAGAATGGGAGTCCCATTGAAATCAATCTCATATGAAGAATATATGCTTTTTCTATATCTAACTAAAGAAATAAAGAAAATAAAGCGTGCTGTATCTGCTTTGTTATATAAATAGATTCTCTGAAAAATAAAAATAATTTGGAGTAGTCTGAGGCTATATTTCTACCACCATCCATTTAATTACCAACAATACTTCTTTAGCAACTAATGGAACATATCATTGACTAAATCAGCTAAAGTTTAGTTTTTGAAAATAAATTGGAATGCTTTTATAAATTATATTGAGAATTTGAGTGAATAAATATTACAAAAATGTAAGTAATAAGAATTTATTCCAAATACTTCCTTGTGAGCCTTCATCATAGAGAGATAGATGAATGTAAAAGGTATCTAGTTAATTGAAATGGAAATATTTGGGATTAGGGGATTTTATAGCTATAACACATAGTTCTTCCTAGCACACTTGGCCCTGTTAGTGAAAAAATACTGTATGATACCTAGATTAAAACTTAAATTTGTTTAAATTTAATATAGTCTATGTATTAGAAACAGGAAACATTATTAATCCTGTTAAAATTTACACCTTCTCCTTATGATTCACCAGAATTGTAATTTTGTGACAATTTTAAGAGTTGGAAGTATGTACAGTTATGGTTATGCACCACTGTCTTACAAGAAATCAAGTTTCTCCTTCAATATCACAGCCTCGGAATAGAACACTAATTTTCATATTTTTGTAGTAAAAGCTATGAAAACTGTGTTTTGGATAAGCTTTTGA
Organism: Thamnophis elegans; assembly: GCF_009769535.1. Taxonomy (NCBI): domain Eukaryota; kingdom Metazoa; phylum Chordata; class Lepidosauria; order Squamata; family Natricidae; genus Thamnophis; species Thamnophis elegans. The sequence goes on from NC_045550.1 coordinate 16,855,762, forward strand.
CAAAATAGAAGATTTCTTTTCCAAAGCATTTTTGATTAAAATCAGATTCAAACCCTATCTATTTTATTAGAAAAAAAATATGGGAGAATCTAAGCATGCCTCACACAATGCTTTTTTAGTAAAGGATAATTACAATAATTGCAGAGGCAGCCACATAAGGTGCTTTATTACTCTGGATTAGATTTTTTTTCCTCCTAAAACCTAAAGAGCTATACTAAATTATTCAGTTAAATTATCCAGTGATGGATTCTTTTTTCTCATTCATAGTTTTCCTCCCACTCACTCCCAGTGATTTATGTTTTCCTTTATGCATTTAAAGGAATGCATATACCGATTTGCTGTTTTGTTATCAGTAGGAATGACTCATAATTAATTGTGCATATTTATCTTCTTGCATTGTCAAGTATATATATATATATTGACTTCTTCCTGCTTCTTTTATTTATTTTTTATTGATAAAAGCCAAATATGAAGATAACATAAAGTTCCTTTGTCTTTTAGTTAAAGCTCATCAAGAAGATAAACATTTATTTTGGAGAAAGTAATGAAAACTGAAAGATGGATGATCCTTGGATAGAAGGTTAAAAAAAAACCTAAAATCATCATAATTATAATAGGCACCTGAATCTGGGCTCCAGTTTAACTGAGCAATACTTCCATGCTATTTCATTGGTCTTATAGATGTCTTCTTATCAAACTTAATTTGCCATTTAGATAACATGTTCATTTAAGTGAGCTTGCTATGTACCCTATTAAAATGGAAAGCCAGCAAAATTCTAATAAATATACATCATATTTTAGACAGCATTCTGAGACTGAAATATGGCATTATTATTATATTGGATCTTACTACCTGCTTTTTCAATAAGCCAGATTGCTTTCCTTTAAAATCCCTTCTTCCAGGCAACTGAATTACTTTCTTCTATAAATCTTATCATAATTAAATTTATCTCAGAAGCATATTATTTTGGGCATCTTTACCAATTATTTCTGCTCTGAAATAAGTGTAAATGCCATATGTAGAGAATTCCAACACATCTCCTGCAATCGAAATGGCATTCACCTTCTACATTATTATGAAATAAAACCACATAGGATTTTCTACACACCATGGAATTAAAATATATGAAATTTTCTTTTGTTGGAAAAGAAAACAAGAGCCAAAGAATCAGTGAATGAGTTACAAGAGCTGAAGCAGTTTTTCCCCCAAACAAAATTTTCATAAACAGCAATTCCTTATGCCATTTCCAAATTTACATGCCATAAACCAAAGCATAATTTCATATTGTATCTCAGCATGTATTACCACTACAGAGGATAAGTATGAAAAACCATTCACTGGGGCTTCTATAGATACATGAAAATATACAAGCTCAACATGTCACTTTATTCATTTGTGTCATTACCAGAGATCTCAATGTACAACATACTAAAGAACTTACAAAAAAGTTTGTATTTCTCAGAGTAGAAAATGAATATTCTATCCTCTCTCCACTACAATGGCAACAGAAAATCAAATAATGATAGAAGATGTAATTATGATTTCATTCAATAACACAGCTATCTTTACATCTGTAGATTCAGAACTAACAAAAGAATCATGGCAGATGTGCAATACAAAACACCAACTTAACCAAATACACTGACATCAAAATATCCAGAATTGTGGACCTCACCAATCTCTGGCTCACAACCTACTTTCAGTTAGCTGGAGCAATATACCAACAAATCAAATGATTGTCACTTTCAGAAATCAAAGTAGAAACTGTAATGTAGCATCTAGAAAATATAGCACTCCCATGCATACAAACAAAAGTATGGATCCAGTATACAGATGACATTTTTGTCAAAATAAACAAGAAATAACTAGAGAAACAACCACCATCTCCAAATGAATAAAATGCACAAGTGAATAAGAAAACAATCCACTACCCTTCCTGGATATTCTCATCAGCAGAGGAAATGGTGGCAAATTAGAAACACAAGTCTGTTTTTAAAAAAATAACAATCCACATTAAACAAGTGCTGTACTACTTAAGTCACAAATCAAACTTTCATAAGAGGAGCTTCATAAAAATAGTATATAGATAAAGACAAACTCATTGCAGCATCCCAGAATACCATAAAAAGGAAATAGACCATCTATACAACATCTTTCAACAAAATGAATATCCATACAATTTAATCAAAAAGTGTCTGATCATACAATCCACTGCAACACACCCATACAAGCTACAAAAAGGATATCATTGCCATACATCAAAAACATCTCAGAAACAATCAACAGATTATTACAATCACACCACATCACCATAGCACACAAACCACATAAAGCCCTCCTAAGCATCTTAAATAAACCAAAAAAGCCGCTAGCCTAAGAAAACAACACAGAGTCATCTACAGTATGCTGTATATGTTTAGCCCTTTTTACAGTCTTGAAACTTACAGGTGTTGCCTCTGATGACTACAGTGCAGTGCATTTAGCTTTTAAAGCTTTGTTTGGACAGAGAATCAGCAGCTGGTAGGAAGATCAGTCTATAAATTCTTTATGAAAAATACGTCTCCTTTCTTTTTTTGTTCTGCAGTCTTGAGCTCTGACATATTAACACTTATAACCCTCTAGTCTGAAGTGGATAAGGAATGAAAGTGTATCACTTATTTTACTATTACCATTATAGCAACATTAATAAATCAAAGCCACAAGTTTAGTAAGTTTAGCAGTAAAAATAGAAAAAAGAGCTTGAAATTATAAACAAAATAGCTCCAAAAATTTTGAATGTGGTGCTAAAAATATTATTTGTTGAAAAAAGATTAATTCATATAATCTTTTTTCAGATTACATACAATCTTTTTATAATTTTAGTTAGTGGATTTCCAGAATGTCATTGTTCTATCTTGACAACCATTAGGATTGTTTTGGTTCTGACTTTCTATGTAACAATCAAATTTTCTTTCTGTTTCTAGCCAATTAGCCAATGGACATTTTTTTTTTATTGTGACGTTATTGGTGTTCTCTGAGTTTTTCTTGCAGGCATTTCATTAGCCACCTACAATAATAGCTAATCTGTTAGGGTTACTGGGGCCTGATAAGTTCAAGTAAGAAGGAAACTGGTTATATAGTACCTCATAATAGTCAGTAGTCACAGTCACTGTAATGCTACTGTTTTATATTGATCCTATATGATCAGCTTCAGTAACAAAGTATACTTTAAAATGTATCAAAGGTGATCTATTTTGCTAGGATATTATAATATAGATATGAGGTCTTAAAAAGTAATGTATGTTATAGGCTTGTTTCATATTTAAGTATCTGATTTCTTTATGAAAATTAATCATTTTGACAAGAATGCTGCATGCTGCTTTTTTAATCTTGCCTTTATTGATTTAAATAACATGGCAAACATGCAATATATAATACTACTTCCTCTTCCTATTTCCCCCACAACTACTACCTTGTGGGATGGGTTGGATAGTTCAAAGTGCCTATTGTAAAATGCTAAAATAGTGTCATTTTATTGCACACTTCAAATGTAGTAGAATAAAGCTGCAGACAGGATTTTTCCCTTCATAGTAAACTCTTACATTATTTGAATTGGGTTGGGTTTTTTTCACAAGTAATCGGATAAAAGTTCTGAAACTAAAAGCATGCCTGTGGGGGTGGAAAAATTCAAGCAATTCACTTGCTTCCCTTTTTATGTGGACTGGGTATGTTGTTTGTTGTAGGATTTATAAAAGTCCAAGTGTTGGAACACTAATAGAATATTTTTTTGTATCCACCAATAGATTATCTGAAGATAAACACTGGTTAGCTCATGGTAATCCATTTGTATTCTCAACATTTTGAGGCTGACAGATTATTTCAGATTCAGTTCAAACTACTTTGTGAGATTGTGAGAAGTAGAAACTGTGGTGTGAATGTGCCCAAAGCAAAATAACTATGGCTTACAGACTTAACAGATTTTAGCAGGCAGAGCCAACTACACCCATTCCTCAGAGTCCATACCTGTATGCTGCATCCAAAACCCACGACAAGAAAAGCAACAAAAGCTACTTTTAAAACATCAAAGTGCATAGTAAATACATAGGAAGCTGGAATCCAAAACAGAAAACAATACTTTTTAATTCCCATTTTCTCAGCTCTACTACAATCCTTACTACATAGGAAAACCATACTGTGACAACTTAACCTGAAGAAACTGAGTGCAAAAGAAAGAGCATAGTTATATGACTGATAAAAGAGTATATTTGTTGTCAACCTGAAAGTGAAGAAACATGTTCTAATTGTCAAGATAAAAAGCCCAGCATGATAAACTTGTATATTGTGATGTTACACAATAGTGCTTGCATCAAGCAATCCTTCTGACACCTAATATTTAAGGAACAATCTTAGACAGGATCTTTCAAATACCCTGAAACTCACTTCAGAATATGACTGACGCAAACTAGGATTTACTCTGAATGCTAGACTGGGTTGAGGATCAAACCATAATAAAAGTAATAATCTTGACCTAAGAGTGAAAAAGCAACAAGATGTATCAGGGAGGAGAGATGGGGAAAAAAATGACTGAGCAGTGTATTGGTTAAAGTGCACTAAACTACAAATGAGAAAACCCAGGGTCCAGGCCTCCCTTAAGTATGAAAATTGGTTGGGTATCTTTGGACTAAGCTCTTTGTCTCAGCTAGACTGGGAAGCAAGAAATATTTTCTCCGCCATCCCCCACTGTACTTATTTGGGTTGATTATAATGAAATCAGATATTTGTATAATTATTATTGAATATAATGCCTACTTTTGCTGTTGCGCCAAGCCATTGCCAATTTGAGATCAGTTTTTGTTGTATTTTTATTGTTTTATAATTTTACATTTCTTCTGTTCATATCTGGACTAAAGCAGGGATGTGCAGTCAGGGGAGGCAGAGCCTCACCACTGTCATCATGAAAAGAAAAAAAATGTAAAAGGAAAAAGGCAAGAGCTGGGGTCAGGTTGAGCTAGTTGCTGCCAGAGTCACCATGGATAACTCTGCTTAACTGTTTAAAAAAGCCTCTAAAAAGCGCCCTCTACAGGCTGGGGCAGGAGAATGACGTGCCTCATCAAGTCTGACTTTATGCGTTTTATGATCACTCGAGCAGAGTTAAGCAATGGTTAAAAGCCTAAAAATTCTTGACATAGGTGAGGCACGTCATTCTCCTGCCTCCTCCTGTAGAGGGTGCTTTTTAAGATGCTTTTTTAAACAGTTAAGTAGAGTCATCCACGGTGACTCTGGCAGCAACTAGCTCAGCCTGACGCAGCTCTTGCCTTTTTCCTTTTACATTTTTTTCTTTTCATGATGACAGGCAAGAGCAGAGTTGAAATCCCCTCTGAAACAGCTGGAAAAGGTACGTGTGGGTCGGAGGGAGGGGGAGGAATTCAAACTTCATCCTCAAGTGTAGATCCCTCCCCATGTGTACTTTGATTGCAGGCAGAGCCACGTTGCCTTTTCAAACACACACACACACACACACACACACACACACACAGCTGGATAAAACTATATAAGCCGAGTTTCACCGATTACAAGTTTTAAAAGGCAACGTGGCTCCGCCTGCAATCAAAGACTCGGATTGGCTCCAATCCAACTTCTGTGTTTGTGTTTGTTTGAGAGAGAGTGAGTGAGAGAGGGAAGGGGATAGGAGAGATAGTCCAATCCAACTTCTCCGTGTGCGTGTGTCTGTTTGAGAGAGGAGGAAGGGAGGGAGAGAGGGAGGAAGGAGGGGAGGGAGAAGAAAAAGAATGAAGGAAACTTTCTTGCAAAGGTGAAAAACAAATGCTGTCACTTTAATTCAGAACTGAGCATGCCTGGCTGTGGAATTCTGGGAGTTGAAGTCCACAAGTCTAAAAAAATTTGAAACCCACCACTGTGTCAGTGCCTCACCAGTCACTGGACTAAAGGGATACCCAGTCCCTCTCTAAATTTCACACAGAAACTATTAGAATAGCAAAGGAAGCAGTACTGCTGATAAAGAGCGTGATGATGTGTTGTATGCAAAAAGACAGAAATCAGAGCTATTATGATTCTATGTGTGACATGAGGGAACTACCAGTGTAATTTGCCAAATTGTAGTTTATTTCTAGCATGGACTGTGTTTGTTATATTCCAAAAACAGAATAATGCTTGATATAATTTTCATGTCTGATTTCTGTAGACCTGTCAGCTATGAATACTGAAATACAGCTGGATTAATTAACCTGGGATAATATTCAAATATTACATTACTGTATAAAGCAGCTCCATAAGCAGAAACATTTTGACAATTTCCTTGAGTCATAGAGAACTATTTTATTTAGGTTTCAGTTTTAATTAACTATGAGAAAAGATTCAGCAATGCCTTTCATACATTATTCATCACAGCATGCTGTAAGTCTAAGAAACCTGATCTCAATCAAAAGATACAGATAACACTGAAGATTTAGTCGATAATAAACACATGTTGGCAGACCCAGAATTGTGGAACCAAAAGTACAGAAAGGAACAGAAACTAGTGTAGGCAGAAATAGCCCTCCAAAATATGCAAATTAGTTTAAAAACTAATATTTTAAGATCAGAAATGCTAACAATATAATTCTATTTAATTATATATTAGCAATTACCTTGATTGGTTTTAATCTCACTTCAAATTTAAATGCAGCACTGAAAATGAGTGTTTATGCTGATAGTTGATTCCTGGAAGATAGATGAGTCCCTACTAGGGGCTTTAGATCATGATGCCTTGATGAGCTATTTGCATGAGCTGTAGGCCAGTGTCAGGCACAAACAATCAGATCTCCACATAGCAATAGCAATAGCAATAGCAGTTAGACTTATATACCACTTCATAGGGCTTTCAGCCCTCTCTAAGCGGTTTACAGAGTCAGCATATTGCCCCCAACAACAATCCGGGTCCTCATTTTACCCACCTCGGAAGGATGGAAGGCTGAGTCAACCCTGAGCCGGTGAGATTTGAACAGCCGAACTGCAGAACTGCAGTCAGCTGAAGTAGCCTGCAGGGCTGCATTTAACCACTGCGCCACCTCGGCTCTTGTAGAATGTAGAATTCAAACTAGCTACTTTATTGTATTCATAAAATAAAATACAATGAAATACAGAAATCTCCCCCAACTACTTACCTTCTTTTCGGAACAGATAGGTAAGATTCCACGGAGCTTAAAAGGGAGGGATGAATGAAGAGTCCTTGGTGTTTTCTGAGCTTGCTTGTTTTCTTTTTCTTTCATTACCCTAACTAGATAGCATCGTCAGTGTTAGTAAGGAGTGCTGTTTGCTGTCAGTTTATATTCTGGAGTCTTGTCTGTCTATGTGGGTGAGGGCAGTCTTAGAGAATCTTTGGTTGGGCTATTTATTGGTGGCCCTTTGGCAGGTTCTTGACTGGGGTATTGCTTACTTGATTATTGGTCTGAAGTTGACCTTGGAATAAATCTATGCTGGTGCTGGAGTCTTCTTCTCTTTTGAACTGGTTGATTGTCTCTTTAGCATAGTCTATAGAGGTTAATATACATGTGTCTCTTGATGGCTGATTAATCAGAGTGCCAGGCTTCTAGAAATTTTTTATTTGGCCTGGTCTAGGATTGTCACAGTTTCCCAACTGAAACTATGATAAAATTGGTTTACATGTTGTGAAATTAAAGTATTTTCATCATGCCTTCTAACTACCAGTTCAGCTATCAGTCTTGGATCTCTTGCAGCTCTGCAATGATTCAACAATTGCAGATTCTATGAATGTGTAGTTCTCCCACCTGAAAACAGAATAGGCCCATCTCCGGTTGCTATGCCTAAATGAGTAATTCAAATCTTTCTCTTTTTTTAATCTTAATTTTGTCATTTTGGGTCCAAATCAGTGGTGGGTTCCGGATACCGTTGCAACTGGTAGGGTGCAACGGGACCAGACGTCCACTACATGAATGTGCACAGCACATGCACACACACACACACAGCATGTGCATGCGTACTTACCACCCGCAACGTTCTGCAATGCTCTAGTTGCTCGGTGGAGCGTCGCGTAGGTGACGTGCGCTCCATGCGTGGAAGCCCCAAACAGGTCAAATACAGGTAAGGAGCACAGCAGGCCCTCCGTAGCACCATACTGGAACGGTACCTGGTGCTCCCAGCAGCACCGGTACGCCTGTACCAGGGCATAAGGCTTTAGTAACCCACTAATGCATAAGACCTTAGTAACCCATTTGCTCTCATTTGCTCATTTGCTCTCAGGTCTGTTTTCTATTGTAAGTCCTCGACTTACAACCCACAACTGAGTCCAAAATTTCTGTTGTTAAGTAAGATATTTGTTAAGTGAGTTTTGCCCCCATTTAACAACCTTGTTTGTCACAGTTGTTAAGCACAGCCCTGCAGTTGATAAGTTAGGAACACAGTTATTAAGTGAATCTGGCTTCCCCATTGTTCTGCTTGTCAAAAGGTTTGCAAAAGAGGCTCATGTGACCTTGGGACAGAGCAACAGTCATAAATAAGAACCAGTTGCCAAGCATCTGAATTTTGATCAGTGATCATGAGGCTGCTCCAAAGGTTGTAAGTGTGATAAATTTTCATGAGTCACTTTTTTCAGTGCCATTGTAACTTTAAATGGTCACTACGTGAACTGTTGTAAGTTGAGAACTATCTGTATTTTGAAGATGGCAATGTGTCATCTTCAACAATTATTTAACCTAAATAATCTCTCCTTGATGGCTCATACTATGGGTAGCAATTATATGGCATTGTCCCAAGCTAAAGTTGGTACAAACTGTAGCTGGGTAATCATTCTTAGGAAAATCTGTCAAGGGTCCTAAGGCACAAATCTGAAAGAGTTTGAAAGAGAATTCATTCTCAGGTGACAATCTAATCTGTGAAAATCTACTCACTTCAAAACCCTAAACATTTTAAGTCCCAGTGTCTTGATCTGCTTCTGAAAAACTTATATCAGCAACAAATTTAATATTCATATGATACTACTGGGTGAGAATGAAGTGTCTTCAGTATTTTGATGATACTCCGTTATCTATCTCCATCCCAGGTAACTCAATTAATGCTGCGGTTGGCTTTTCCTGGTAGCTGGAGGCTGGGGTGGGGGGAGGGATATGGATGTATCTAGAGATAACTTTATTGCTAAGTGACAAAATAAAATTCACTTGTTTAAGGAACATTCATGAGATTTGTTTGAGTCCATTGAAATAGATGTGCCAAGATGTACTGTTTGCTATTTTCTGATGGCTTTCTTTCACTTTTAGTATTGTCTATTGATGTTGCCTCATTGGTTGTTTTAAAATTATACCAATATGTGGTGTTTTTATAAAATGATTTACCGTATTTATCGGCGTATAACACGCAGTTTTAAAACTAAAATTGGAAGCTTAAACCCTGCCTGCGTGTTATACGCCGATACTCCGGGTGGCAGAAGCCCGGGACCCAGTCAAATTCGCTGCGCAAGGTGAAACGGCCGGCAGCAGCCCTGCTCTCCTGCTGCGGCTTCTGTTTCAATAGGGAAGAAAACTTCCTTTCGCTTCCCGGGCTTCTGCCGCCCGGCAGAAGCCCCGGGACCCAGTCAAATTCGGGAAGCGAAAGGAAGTTTTCTTCCCTACTGAAACAGAAGCCGCAGCAGGAGAGCGAGGCCAGCGTCCGTTTCAGTCGCTTCCCTTCTCCGTCTTGATTGCTGGAAGCAGTAACAAACGGCGCGTCCGCTCCGCATCGCCCTGACAACCACCCCAGCCGGCGGCTGCCAGGCCTCGCTGGAGTCAATTGCAAAGCTGCGTTCAGCGCTTTGAGGACCTGAGGCATCTTGGGAAATGTAGTTCCCTATCAGAAAGAATGGAGTAGCTGCGAATTTGTAACAACATAATATAACTTGGTGCTTCGCAGGTTACGAAAATCTCGTTTGATTTGCACACTGTTTTTTAAAAGTTAGATAAAGAAATTATGCTGTGAAAGCGACTAGATAGCCCCCCTCCCCTTCCTGTGTGTGAGAAAGGGAAGGAGAGGAAGGAAGGAGGGAGGGGGGAGGAAAAGAAGAAGGGAGGGGGGGAGAAGATGGAAGGAGAAAAGATGGATGGAAGGAGAAAGAATGGAAGGAGAAGGAGGAAGATGGAAGAAGAAAGGAAGAAAAAGAAGAAGGGAGGGAGAAGGAAGGAGGTAGGAAGAAAAGGGGAAGAGAGGGAAAGAGCAGAAAGACAAAGAGGATGAAGTTGATAGGCAAGAGGAAGGGGGAAGGAAGGGAAAAAAGAGGGAGAGAGTGAAGATGAGGAAGAGTTTTTGGTTTTCCAAAAAGCAGTGATTCTGATTAAGTTTTTTTGCTCAAAGAGGTGTTTTTTTCATTCATATTTGCCTTTTAAGAGGAGTTAATGTTATAATTCATGTTCTAATGTTATAAATTTTAATCCAACATTAAGTTCCGAGCTTCCAAGTCATTTATTTTTAATGAAAAAAATTTTTACTCAAATTTTTGTGTTAAAATGGGGGGTGCGTGTTATACGCCGGTGCGTGTTATACGCCGATAAATACGGTATTTCATACTATTTGGGTAGTTGGCTTTCTTTTTTTTCCATTTACTATTTTTATCTTCTGCAATTAGGATAAAAAATAATCCCAGGATATATTTTTTTAAAAATTATCTAATTTATTTAAATAATCTTAATATCTATCAAGCTCTTCAGAGATGAAAGATATTTTAATCTTCAATGGGGCAGAAACTCTTAACATCTCTAAATCCTGCTTGCACTTTCAATTTCTGACATCAAGCAATATTTGTACAGACAATTCTTTTCCTTGCAATTAAGTACATTATGTCTCTCAATCTGATTCCATGTTATATAAAATAGCAAAAGAAGGAACGTACAGTACTCAAAAATTGCATCCAGCCACCTGCTTACCCAGGTTAACTGATGAGCTCAGTTAACCAGAGAGGAAATTGTCAAGGTGACCAAGAGGAATTTTCTCAGTGGGATAAAAATCATTTCCAATAATAATTCTCACTTTTATTTTTTCCCATGTCACTGGGATAAAAATTGTTCTTATTTATGGTCATCAAAATGCTATTAAATCTGAATATATGTTTATTTTTGCTGTGCAAGCTTTTCTCACAGACAATCAAGTTAATATTTATACAGGGGGAAAAACCAAGTGATATTTGTCTACAGACAATTGCTTATGTTCGATTACCTGGTGTTATTCAGTCAGCAAAGACCCTCCATTGAGATGTTGACAATATTTTTCTCTTTCAGTCCATATATAGTAAATGTGTGATTATAAAACCTACTTGTCTGCAAGATTGTGCTTTATCATCACCATTGCATAACTTGTCTCCTCGTGGTAATTCCTCACTCCTCCTGCAAATGAAGCTTTAAAACTATGTGCTAAATTCTTAGATTAGTCAAATACATTCTGTCTTGGATTATGATTTGTATCAGATTCAGTAATGTTCCTCAATATATTCATAAACTTCAGAATACTTTCGGAATCCTCACCCAAAAAAGTCTGAACTAAGTTCACAAAATGTCTCTGAATTGTTTTCCTGGAGTGTTCCGGGACATTATCAGTTTTTGACAGGCCATATTTGACTCAATAATTATATCCATGTTGAATATTCTAATTTTTTTACATTAAAAATGCAAATGTTTCCACCAATTGGGAGAATATCATTGCCGGTGCAATAACTAAAAAGATTGAATATTATGACTCACAAGGATAATTCAGAAGCCATCATTCCATTTATGAGATGTAACTGTCCTAGACCTAGTTGAGACCTGCCTTGAAAAACAAGGAAATAAATTTTCCCTCTATCTATTTATAACTCAATAAATGCAGAACATTCTATTTACTTTGATAAATAAAATCCTGATTTTCTCCACTTTCATTGCATATGATTAACACAAGATAATTTTGCCCACATACGCAACTGACATTAGCATATACGAGTTTTGATTTCCCGAGGCACTTGTATGTATGAAAATCTACTTGAATCTTGTTCAGAGCTCTTTGATAGAAGGATTGGAACATTGTATTTATTTTACAAGTAAACTGCTATGAGACTTGCACGTTTTCTGGTACAGGGAACCAAGTCACTTAAGGGACTAGGGAAAGATTGCAGATGTCTGAGCCAGGCAAAAGACAGCTCACAAAAGCCAGGTGGCAAGAAAAAATACACAGTTGGCTCATGCTACAGCCGGCAGGGTTCCTGCCATTCCTGGAAATTACAAGCAGGCAAAAATCAAGGAGAGATTGTTAAATGATACATCAGTGGGTCAGTCAATAAAACCACCTACACCTACTACTTTAAAAGTAGTAAATTTAGCAGAGATGGCCAAAATCTCAGCATATCTGAAGGACCATTCAGATGAGAAATATAAGTTGGAATGGAGAAGATGGATTGATTACATTCAAAATAAATATCGGACTAAGAAATTCCAATTAGCTTATGAATGAACAAGGAATGTTATAATTTATCTAAATTTAGTTTAACAAAAGGGGAGTTAAAGTACAAGAGGGAGGTAAGATGCTATAGTTAGTTAGCTTATCTTAGTGTATGATTGTTAAATGTTTATACCCTGTATTTTGCTCTGGGAAGTTGGGGAAGGGAGGGTTGGAGGGGGGGAAAGTTGGGGTGGGGGGAGGGAAGGGAAAGGGGAAATATTTGTAAAATTTATTAAAACTCTTCAATAAAAATACCACCTACACCAACTTCTTTTTGTAATATATATGTATATATTTTTATTCCAACTGTATCATCTTATTGTACATTTCCTGTTTCCTCCTCTACCACCACTAGAACAATTTTTGAAAGTTCTATAATTTTTCATGCACCCATCTCTGATAAGGAATTAAGGAATTAAACATGTTCAAAAGAGTGTATATATACATACATATATGTATATATACATATATATAAATCTCAAGAGAAAAGGATAAAGTGCTAACAAATAACAGAGGCAGAATTATTCAGTTTCTAATTTGCTCCAGTCTTTTGGACTTCCCACAGTGCAGAGAATGACTATTCAGGTAAGCCAATGGTCATTTAATCCACAATTGTTAAATATTAAACTGCAAATAAAGGAAGAAAGGAGAGAGAAATTTCAAAAAAAGTTATACATTTTAGCAATTACATGTTCATCATTTTACATACAAGACTGAATATGAAGTTGATGCATTAGAAATTAATGTAAACAGATGTTTCTGCCAACTTCTGGCATCTACCTAGGGATAAAAGAAGAATTTACCTGTAGTAAAATTAAATTGGGATTTCTATTTGTCTTCAGACTTCATGGTCTGCTGCCCTAGACAATCAGAATCTCTGAAATTATATTCTGCCCAGATCAGATTGAAATTTAAGCAGGGAAATATTTGGGGATTGAACTTTTCAAAGAAAGATGAAAAGATAAATTTTGACAAAAACATTCCATTAGATTTATTTCCTCTTTTTTTTCTCATTATTAGATGTGAACAACCAGAATGTCCTATTATAGTCCCCTGCCGCCCCCCAATCCCCACCCCTCAAGGGTCTTATTATGAAACTTTTGGAATTTGTCACTAAAATTAAGTTGCATTATTAATATTCAGTAGTCCAGTTTACTGCTAGTAATAGCTTTTTTTGTTTATTTTTACTTAAACTTCCTCCTTTCTCCTGGAGGAAGGAATGCAGACATGCATTTTAAGAATTATCTCCACAACTATGCCCTTTTTAAAAATGCAGTACATGATTCAATACCAGCGTATGACCTTCGTTCCCAAATGATCACACAAAACTCCAACAGTCAACTGCTGTATTATTGCTAATTCCTACACTAATTTCCTAGTCACATATATTGTTTTAAGATAATTATTCCTCCTCTTTTTTGCACTGCTATGAACTTCAGTACAGCACAAAAGAGCATCAAAAGCCCTTTCATGTATTTAATACATGGGTATAATGAACACAGGGGATAGAATAAGGGCAAACTGGTTAGCTCATCACTTCCTATTATTATCTATACCATCTCCTACCCACAGGATGAGGCCAAAGTCTTGTGGAATATAGTCTTTGGAATCTCTCAGATCTCCTTCTATTTTGAACTTTGGGAAAGTAGGTTTTCTTTTAGATTATATCTCATCCTAAACAAGTAGAAGAAGCCACAAACATTCATAATTAAAAAACAGAGGCAAATAAGATTAGCAGTGAATCGGGACTAAGCCATAATTATTGCTTCCCCCCCCCCCCACAATGTTCACTAAAATGATCACCTGAATAGACTTCCTCTGGAGGTATACTCATAGTAAACAAGGATGTTATAACATTAGCCAGTGGTTCCCAATCTATGATTCATAGACACTGCTGGTTCATAAGGTATCGCTCTGTAGGGAAGAGAAAGATAATGTAATAATAATAATAACAGCAGCAACAATAAGGATACTGGAAATGCACTGGCAATGAAAGGAATTGGTTAATAAGCACAAACACACTTAGTGTAGCTTATTTTAATAACTTTTCATGTGCAGAATTATATTAAAAATATATTGTCTTTCTTGTGAAGTGATCTTCAGAAAATTTTGATGACATTGTAATGATATGCATAAAGGATAAGGCTGAGAGTGGTGCAGCTGCAGGATCATCTCTCTCAGCCAGGATTAACTTATTTTATGCATCCTGAAAAGAATTGCTGAGAGGTACGCCTTGTCTGTCAGGCGTTCTATATTGGTGCTAAAGTATGGGGGAGCCCCCACCTTTGTGCCTTTCACAAAGCTGTTAAGAGCCTACTGGATGACAGATTTAGGGTACGAAGATGGACTTGAGCCTCTTTTGTAAATTATTATTATGCTTTACATTGGGTTTATTGTTGCTAGGTTATAAACCATCTCACTTCACTGCATAAATAAAACTCATGCTGTAGACTATAGAGAAAGAGTTGTATTTTACTATACTTTGCTTAATAAATACTCAAAGTTCAGTCTCCAGTCTATTCAGCCAAGGCTGAGAAAAAGTCCAGGTTAACATTCCGAAAAGCTGATGCCAAGGAAAATTGCTAATATTGAGTTAATAGATTTATTCAGTATTCCTGCGTTCCTTTCTCCGGAATATTCTCACTATTTTCTAGTGAATCTAGATACACTCGCCAATTTTAAATTTATCACTCATTTTCCTTGCTGTTATGAGACCAATTTGGGAGGGGAATAATTACACCAGCTGTATTACATGAAAAAAAGATGAAGAGAGTTATGTGGATCTAAAATTTGTCCAGTCTGAATGACAAAATAGACAGTTTACATTGTTTTACAGACAAATTCCTAAATCATTAAAGGTTCAGTCCAATTTTTAAATTAAATATACAAGAAATATCCTATGTTAGATTCACAGTGGAAAAACATTATACTTGTTTTGAAATTAATAACCAATGACTTTGCTTCTCCACTAAAATAAAAAAAAATCAACCATATCAAAACTTAGCTTTGAAGCCAATCTTTTCTTGGAACCTGTTACAGCTTTCCTATAAGTTTCTACATTTTCTTTAAATTTAAAGATTAAATTAATAAATGCAGTTCAAATCCACTTTCATTCATTTGTTTCCTGAAGAAGATGAATATTGGCCAGAATTAGTTCCGTTTCTTCAGGATACAAGTTAAGCATCCAATTTGTTCATTTTTGGATTCAAGTAGAGTTTATTTTTTATTCCATTTTCCATTTATTCTTATAATACCACTCTCTTTCTTGCCAATAATATATTACCTTCAATAATCTTACACCTTTTGAGCTTTCTATAAGTATTATGGGAGGACTTCCAGAACCACCATTTTGTAAATCCACACCTAGTGTTCCCTCAGACTATTATCAGCAGAAGTTTGGAATTGTTCTGTTATAAAGCCATATTAAAGCTCATTTATAAAGTTAGTGAGAATGAATCTGAGATAGATAGATAGATAGATAGATAGATAGATAGATGGATGGATGGATGGATGGATGGATGGATGGATGGATGGATGGATGGATGGATGGATGGATATACAGACAGACGGACACATACATACACATAACCACACACACACAAATATATACAGCTTCATTTCATTTCAAGATAGATAGATAGATAGATAGATAGATAGATAGATAGATAGATAGATATAGATATAGATATAGATATAGATATAGATATAGATATAGATATAGATATAGATATAGATATAGATATAGATATAGATATAGATATAGATATAGATATAGATATAGATATAGATATAGATATAGATATAGATATTCCTTCTTCATATTTCTTTCAAAAATTAGTTTTTAGAATTTCACTTTAATTTTCCATCTTGGCAACTGAAGCAATATATCCTGACAATATTTGCAGGCTAGCAACGCATTCAGTACAGGTCCTTGAGTATGAAAAAGGAATTACTATTGAACATTTACAATGCATTGACTGTTAGGGATTAATTTTGAGTTGTAAATTCCTCCCTTGAAATAAAGAAGAACACCATTTTTACAATTGGAGGAGAAATAAAAAAGATAAACTGCAAAAACGAAATACATTAAGTGCAAGTTAAGAAATCTTGTTAGTATTATAAAGCAAAGAAATATAAAATCATCCAGCTGGGATCCAAAACTTAATTTTCAGATCTCAGATTAAGTAATAAAATACATTAAGCCCTTAGATAAAAATGGATCAAAGCACTCTTAAATTTCCTCCTCAACAAATTAAATGATTGAAATATCTAAATTTTATGTCTACATCTTAGTTCTGTCTAAAAAAAGTCTTCAGTTTAATTTTTTAACTGTAATTTACTGGTATGCCAAAAGAGTTTAGATCCAAGATGGAAGTTAACACAGACATTGCATGGCACGGCATGGCATGGTATAGCATGATATGACATCTTTTTTAAGAATAATGTGCTCCAGTGTGACTTGTGGCCTATCAATTGTGTCTATGTTGCTATTCATAAAGTGTTGGAAGAAAACAAGGATTTTGTGTCAGTTTAGAATATACTATATCTAACTGATCACATAACATCGGTTGGTTGTCAGTGTATTAATGAATTTATACACTGATTTATTTCAACATTGAAGAATGACCACTTTTCCTTTTGATGCACAATGCTTCTGCACAATTTGTAGGCATCATTTTTTTTCTCTTGCTTTTGTCTTTTCTCTTGAATTCAAGACACTTATTTCCTCTCTATCTTTCTGTTCCTCCTCAACATTCATCTTCTCCCGGAGATACTGTTTTTAGTGTGGTGTCTGATGGAGCAATGCACAAGCATAGTCATAAAACTATTATGAAAATTTCCAGTGGTGACATTTCTGTCATGCTAAATTCTGATAAGTGGCAAGAGGAATTGAATGCAGGAGGTGCAATGGCTTTCCAGACTGGTGTCATTCCCACAGAGCAACTGATCAAGATTTTTGGAAGCATTTATACTCATATATTATAAATGGTTACAGGGGAGCTAGTAATTTTTTTTCCTTTTGTGAGCAATGGAAAGGGCAATTTTTGTTACTCCTTATTCAGAATGGGCAACAAAGTTTTTTAAAAACCCGTTTTTGTCAGTTGAAGGGAGCACTGATTGGTTCATGCTGTGCAATGCACGTTTTTAGTATTGCAGGTTTTGATAGAAGTGAAGATTATGGCTGGACTTCATACTACATCTGAATCAGTGGTAGGTTCCTACCGGTTCAGCTGAACCGGTAGTGGTTTGGCAGCCTGGGTCACTGGAACTGACAACAATCCAGGCCTGCCAAGCGCCAAACTCTGGGAGGCGCCATAGCTGCCGCCATCTTGTTTCTTGATTATGCACATGCGCAGAACAAGTTCATTGCACTGCACATGTGCACATGGCGTGCATCAAGCGCACATGGCACGCAGCATGCACATGAGAAAACTGGCAGTAGTGCCTGCCAGAACCCACCCCTGATCTGAATAATTATGGATAAGAAATGGCGGTGCTATGAATAAAAGTAACAGTTAATACATTGGTGTTTGTCAATTTAAGTTTATACCAATAGCAATAGCAGTTAGACTTATATACCGCTTCATAGGGCTTTACAGAGTCAGCATATTGCCCCCACAGTCTGCGTCCTCATTTTACCCACCTCGGAAGGATGGAAGGCTGAGTCAACCCTGAGCCGGTGAGATTTGAACTGCCGAACTGCAGATAACAGTCAGCTGAAGTGGCTGCAGTACAGCACTCTAACCACTGTGCCACCTCGGCTCTTGCCGAGTTTATGTAAAATCCAAGATAGAAAGGTGAGGCCTTGTAGAATTCTATGGTGCAACTTGCAGCAAAAGAATTCTGAAGATTTTTCAAGCAGGTGAAGACTATATACTGATATTTATATAATTGTTCCTGATGTTGTTTTATTTTGTTCTGAGTGAGTCCTAAACACAGCTGCCTAACGTTGCTTAAAGAATCAGATTGGCATCTGTTCAAGAATTATATCCCAGGTGCTCAAAATAAAATTGCACACATTTTAATCATGAAAATGATGACTCCAGAGAAATAATGTAGATAAAAACTTTCAAAGGACAGTGAATAAATTCAGCAGTTTAATTGCTCACTTTTTCTGGTTCTAGGCAGGGAATGAATTTTTCTGGTTCTAGGCAGGAATGAATTTTATACTTCAGATTTTTTTTTCACTTTCTTATCTTATAGCATGTTAAGGACTAAAAAGCTACAAATTGTATCCTATTTTAACCAGATGAAGAGCAAAGCAATAATGAGGATTTGAAATTTTACTGCTATTATATATATTATAGATTCAATTCATAAAAGTTTGGCTTCTCTTCATCTTAGGAAAAATTTCTATTCAGGTGGTTCATTTTCAGTATTTCAGTATGCCTTTTTCTTAGCACCTTCCTTTTAGTGCCCCTTGCAGTCATACAATATTGTGTCCTTTACCTTGACTTTTTAAATTATGCATTGATGCACTTTGTTAGAAGATGCAGTAATTCCGAAACAAATCATTACAATTATATTTTCAGGCTATTATTATTTTGCATTACAGTGATAATAATTTGGAAAAGAGACGACTTTCAAATAATCAGACTCGCCAGCACACAACTCTTTTGCCTTTTGAAAATACCAGGATTGTTTTGATTGATTGTTTTGACAGACATCAATGCTCTGTGAACATAGGAATGTTTCCATGTTGTAAGCTTTTAGAGTTTGCAAAAACTGCAAACTCATTATTCCCACTCATCAATATATGAGCAGAGTCAATGATCAGCCTATCAATGTTTGCTAGACTGGCATTTGCAGAATGCCTTGTCTCCCTCTTTCAGTTTTGTGCCAAAAGACACTCATAAAAAATAAAATAGATGAAAATAAATGGATACTTTTCATAGGAAATTTCCCTCTTGCCTTCCAAGCTCTTTACATGGATATGATGGCTATTGATTTACTAGATTTACAGCCTGTTTTTCATTCAGGGGCTCAAGGCATCATATAGAGCACAGTTTCCCTTATTTTTTCCTCATAACAATCCTGTGAGGAAGATTGAGCTATGGAAGACAGACTGGCCCAAAGTGACCCAATGGATGAGGATGGACTGCAATTAGGCATCCCAGCACCTGGTGCAACACCTTAACCACTACACCACAGTAGGCTCACAGTAGTTGAGACATAAGCGAGCTATGTGTGTTTTCCAATAAGAAATTATGACATTCATTGGACACAAGTCAATAGAACTCTTCCAATCTGCAGCAGCATTTACTGATGAGAAATTCTGTTTTGTTGCCAGTGAATAAAACAACACTGGCAGATGGATAATTCAGTAATTATTGAAGTGGTAAGCCATCTATGGCTGCATCATGTGAATAGCAGGAGGCTCATCTTGGGCCATTATAAGAAATAGATGCCTGCTCAGAAAGGCCATATTCAATGCTTAATCATCCTAGTCATAATATATATGTGTCCTAATCATATAAAACTGAATCTCAAAAGGCAAAATCTTTTGTTGTCTGTATATTATGCAACATTTTCCTCTTTGCCAAACAGATTATCAATTTCAAATGAAGAGGCTGCAAATGTTTGTAAATGAGCATTCCCACTCAGCTTTTCCAATCGCTCCAGAGTTTCTAGTGCTTAGAATGGACTGCCTACTTCATGGTGGGTTGCAGGCGGTACACCCCGGTATGGGCGTACTGGAGCCTGCCCAGAGCATTAGGTACTGTTCTGGTACAGTGCTCTGGAGGGCACACCTGCCTGCCAAGCTCCTTACCTGTCCTTTAAACCTTCAGCACTACTGCGCACAGACATGGCCACACGCCTCCATGTGGGTGATGTCAGGCCCGCTCCAACCGTACTGGTTGGAACAGGATCTGGAACCCACCACTGGCCTACTTCTATGTAGTGCAATCCATCCAGAAGAGAAATGTATCAACTAGTATGAGACAAGTTCAAGGTTTGAAGAACATCTCCCCCACCCAAAAGATAAACACTCCAAAAGGACATAACCTGAAACAAACCCATGAGAATGATAAAGTTTCTGTTTAGAAAGCAAACTACAAAACTGGGGGGGGGGGATAAAAAGAAGAAAGTAGAAGCACGTTGAATAGAAGCACTCCCAAATGGCCACATTTTTGGAAGGTCCCATTTACAAATATAAATACCACCCCATAGCTTAGCAAATGAATGAAAGCATCCAAGGATGCTCATAAATCTTAAAAGTTCATAAATCTGCTCATAATCTAGTGTTTATGGTTAAAATGTATGAAAATTTGATTTTTATATGTAGCTATATTATATATATTTCCATGACTCAAATGATATAATCATACAAATAGAATTAAGGTATTAAGGAATCCCTAAAGGTTTTTTTTCTGAGTTCTATATAATGTGAACCAGTTTGGCAGTGCTGATTAAACACACATTAGAAAACTTATTTGCTTTCATTGTGGCATACATCTTTTTTAAATGAAGAGAACAAACCCTAGAATTTGAAACTAATGTAGTGTGATATACGGAATAGGAAGTATAAAAGCAATGATAATAATTTCCTCTACAAAGAAAAAAGAACTCACTACATTTCTTTTCTACAATTTAACTAATAGCTTAAAATGTAGAGAACATTTTCTCTTCTTAAGCAAAACCATTTATGATGTTCGATCATATAAAAGAATGGCATGAGCCCCACTCTAAATATCAGAAGTCCTGGTCATCTATGGTTGCATGCTGACATGAATAATGTAGCATCTTCCAAAACCAGAATAAAGCAAATTGAAGCCATGGGGGTAGTAAGAACTGCTGTTAGCTTACAAAGTACATTTCTACCCATCATTTCAAGCAATAGATGTGCAGATATACAACACATCAGGAAGGCATCAGAATTGAGAAGGTTTCATCCGCTTCTGCAGCTAACTGCAGTTAGCTTCCTCCCATAATTGGGGCATACATGGGGTTGTGACACTAAATATATACCTTCCTCCCTGGCTTCAGCTGATAAGGAGGACGACCTGTGGCTTAATGGCTAAGACGTCTGCCTAAGATGTAATATAGCACAGGTTGGAATCCCAGTAAGGGTATGGCTAGCTGATGAGAGCTAAATAGCTTGAAATAGATCTATACTAGTCTCCCTTTATTTATTTATCAGCACAAATATAACACAAATATAACAAAGGCAACAGTAAAAATATTGGGTTTCTGTCGTGATGGACTCTTGTGACGAGCCGATTGACAGATAATGGAAGCAGTTAGCTTCCTCCCATAATTGGGGCATACCAGGGGTTGTGACACTATATATATATATATCTCCCCTATGCATTTAACAAATAGGCGCCATACACAAGGCAGCTTAGAGAAAGGTGCTATCATTTGCATATATAAGAATATAAACCAAAATATGAATTAATTTTATGTTATTCTTATATGTTGACAGAATTTGACTTTCAGAACTGTTTCTTGCAATATGGACTTGATTAAAAATGTTTCCTGGCTTTAAACAGTTGTTGCACAATCAGATTCTTTTTCTGGATGGGATTCCCTTTATTTGATGTTATTAGAAGAGAAAATGAAAATTATGATTCCATTTAACTATGGACATTACTATGTTTGGGATTATTTCTATATAAGGTTAATTATGGGAATAATAACCTTTTCAATGCAAGGACCTGTTTTGGAGAAGAAAAAAACCTACTACATATTATAATAACTCCTGGAGATAATAATAGTGCTTCTGGACTGGACAAGAGGATAGACTAGATGTTCTCCCATTTATATTCCAACATTTCATACTAAAATAAATACTGTTAAGATGTTCTTTTACTGCACATTTGAGCAGTTGATGTACCAATAAAGGAAGAATATTTTAGTTCAGGGTTGAGATGAGGGGTCCGTGGCACCTCTGATGGTGCTTGTTTTCTTGCAGACATTTCATTACCTGAGCAAGGTAACATCATCAGTGCTAACAAGGAAACAACTTAGCTCAGGAATGGCTGATGTATTTTGAGGAATGCGTCAAGGGTCATATTTGGTGAAACAAGAGGAAGGAAAAGGAAAGGTAAAATCCACTTTTTTCATTTTGGAAACAGCTGTAGATGCGACTGATATGGCATCACTGCACAGTTCATAATTGAACCAATTTGTTGTCAGTTCAGCTGCTGTACAATTGAAATCACATCAGAACTAGCATTTGCATCTGCAGTACTTTGCAGGCAGTCTGTTTCTGCATGGAGAGAACTCCCCTCTCGCTCTTCAGTGATCGGACAGATCTTTTATGGGAATGGCTTCACAACTAAACTAGTAGTGGGTTGTTAGCCGGTTTACTACTGGTTCACTTGTGCTCATGCGCAAACACGTCTGCACATGCACAGAAGCATTTGGGTGGATGGGCAGAGCCTCCTGCTGCCCCCACTTCCAGTTTGGCCGAATTGGGCCGAACCAGGAGCAACTCACCTTTCACTAAACCGTACCAGTTTGAGTTGTGGAGTTTTGGGACTTGTGCAATGTCTGCCACATAGAAAAGTCTTAGATAAATAAGGTAGTATTTCCTTTTGCTGTACTGTTGCAATTCATTACACTTCTCCAGACATAATAATCATTTACTTGTACCCTAGTAAAGAGAATATGGCTAACTATGCTGACTTAGAAATGTACAGCACATGCTTCTCTCTTGTGTCTTACTCTGGCTGAGGAATTCTGAAAGTTGAAGTCCACACATCTTAAAATTGCTGTGATTGAAAAATACTGAGTTAGAGGAACTCTAAAATAAATATACTTAACATTTGCTCCAAATTATTCTACTTCATTTCATCTCCTTATTAGTCAGTTAAGGGCCTTCTGGTTTGTTAAAAAGGCAGTAGAGGCCTACTTATTAATATAAAATACAATGCCTTTTGAGGAATAATATGGGTGAGATGAACCACTTAACGCATTTTCCAATGGTTCACAAATAAACCATAAATTTATGGATTAGGGAGGGAGGGAAGCACTATTATTTTCAGCCACTTAGTAGGAGAAAATATATGCAGTACACAATCTGAGTAACATAGTAAGGATTTCAGCTGTGCCATCCATGCATTTTTAGAATAAGATTAATATGAAAAGGAATAGCAAAGAGGTTCTTTGCAGTGGTCATGACTGATTTACATTGGGAAAGCTATGCTTTCATAAGGATTTAGGACAGCCTGGGCCAGGATAAGACAGTAAAGCATTTACTTACATCACTGCTTTGAAATAGCGGACATGGCAACATAACGTTGTGCTCTCATTTCAGAATGTTGCTTTCCTTTCCTGCCAGCTGTGCACAGTAAGAAATCTCTGCTGAGATTTCATTTTCATAAAACATCATTCAAAATTCCAGCCAAAGATTCCTATTGTTGCTTTCAGAGTAAATCAGTAATCATCTCCATTACATCCAAGGGACTTGCTCTGCTGTTAAGCAGGATTTGAGAGAGAGAAACAGAGTTATGCTAGTAAACGGTACAAATCAAAGGCAATTGATTGAAACTGGCAAATATAATTACACAGCACAAATTGCTAATGTTTTCTCTTAGAGGATAACTCAGTCAGACATTTTTCTCCCTTTTTATTCAAAATACAAATAAGCATACTTTTCTAATGCAAGAGTTTGTGTACTACAAAGATCCAAGCCTTTGCTATTTGAAATCTAAATGATACAACTTTAGAACTAAGTATAGCCAGCAGCCAGAAACCATCATGGAGCTTTAGAGAAAATCAAGTAGAAACACTGATTGTTTGTCTTAGTTCACAAACCCTATCAGTTAACATGGAGAGAACACATGATATGTTTATCAGGATAATTACTGGGTTGAGGAGGATGGGATAATAGTGTGAGCTGCACATGGTCCAAAACAAATTTTTATGAGTCAAACCTAGTAGACTCTCTCAAACTGCTGTTTTGATTTTAAAGCACCATAGGGATGATCAGTGGAGATACTGTATTCTCAACATGGAAAAAAATTACGACAGCTTTATATTTTTAAGGATAGACAATTAAAAGATTATGGAATGTGAAGATTAAAAGAATTGAATGAAACTATGAGTCTCCTTGTGTTAGAACATATACACCACAATTCTTGGGAAGGAGAATTTTTAGGATAATATTTCAGTTTTATTTTTATTTCAAAATCTAATTGTTTGGATGAAGAATGTGTTAATACAATGCATTGGATATGAACTTACCTTTCATTAAATAGAAGGCCTTTTCCTATCCATAAAAGGCATTGTATCTAAAGGATTCCTTACTAGAGTCAAAGGTAAAAAGGCCATCATTTCCCCTTAACACTTAGTATTATCTCTCATGTTTCTGCAGTTTATTCTCCAATTACTTTTCCGCAGTAGCACAGGAAGGGGGAACTGCAAAGAGTGTCCATTCCCCCGTTACTCTAACACAAAACAAACTACTTGGGATTTATTTCTGTGATGCTTAATCAAAACTACTTAGAAAATTGATTTAAATACAAGCATTGCTGTTTGAGTAGCTGCCTCAGATTTAAACAATTTAAAAAGATGTGAGCTACTTTTTTTCAACTTGATAACTTAGATATACATTATTTAATTTATTTCCTGCTTTGAGCATTTGGCTTCAATTCACCTCCCTTCATATCTATGATCACTGTAGTCTGTAGATCTCAAGATTTAAGTTATGTTTCTATGGTAAAAATTACAAAGCACATTGTGGAGTTCATCTGATCAGTAGTATCACTTATCACTAGCCAAATCCTCCATTACCAAGTATCAACCCAACTTCCCTGAAGAGCAGTTGTGTACAAACATCATTCAGATGAGTACAAACCTCAGCAATCCAGATTATTAGGAAAAAGGAAACAGACTGCCTATGCAACATCTTCTAACAAATGAACCCATGCAACTTTATCAACAGTACCTGACCACTCAACGCAATCAGCTATGAAAAGGCTATGATTGTGCTGTCATAATCAAAATCATCTGGGAAGCATCTAAAAGATTCTTACTATATGGCATCATTGTAGAACACAAACCAACAAAAGCCTTCCAAAACATCTTAAGTAAACCAAAAGACGCAGTAGCCCAAGAAGAAAAAAATAGGAGTTACCTACAACATGACAATGTAAGGACTGTAATAACTACTATGTAGAACAGAGAGGCAGAAGACTAGTAGAGGAGCATGCATAAACTCCAATTAGCAGTCAGAAGACAGAATTAAACTTCTTAATTTCACAATACATAGACAAATTTAACCATAGTTTCAACTGGCAAACTGAGAACATCCTAGACCAAGCTCAATCTAAAAATGCTAGGAATTCCTAGAAGCTTGGAACTGAGACAAATCAGCCATCAACAAGCACATAGAGATAACAATATCTATACACCAATCAAGAGACAATAAAAAAACTACAAAAGGAAACCAAATAAACCAAAACACTTTACCAGCAATCAACACCCAGATAAGCAAGCATTAACACCAAACAATCAAGCAGTAAATAATATTCTAATCAAGGAATTATTAATTCTGACAAACAATGAAGCAATAAACAGCAGCCTAATAAGGAACTATCAAGGAGAAAAAAACACATCCACTAACATTGACAAGGATTTGGCACAGTATATAAAAAAGAGCAAACCTCACTCCTTGTAGCACTGAAGATGTTTCCTAGCTGGGAACAAAATATCTGCAATCAAACAACCAAACTCAGAGAGCACTAAGGACTCCACAAAAAAAAGAAAAGAAATATAAAATAATTAATAAGTGATATTAAATTATTAATGAATTAATTATTAATGATTAACAGTTTAGGTTATAGGGTTCAGCTTTCAAAGAGTACATCACTTTTAAGACAGAAATTCCATGTCTGTGGCATTGGTGAAGTACCCACAAAACTATCCTGTCCCAAATCTTGTTCAGCTAAATACTGATGTGCTATTTTCTCTTCTTCAGAATTATGCTACAACATTGCACTTTCTAAATGATTGCATATTAGCTCAGAGTCTTTTTCTTTCAGCATAATGTTTCAGATAACTTAATAATGGCACCACAAAAACTGTGGTCCTAACACTTTCATAAGTTTAATAACATTTTCCCAAAATATTATTACGTTAGGACAAAGACATTCAGTATGCAAAAAAGAGGGATGGAGGCAGAGAAAAGGAAAAGGAAAAGATTTTTTTTAAAGAAAAATCTCTGGATCATTATTATTTCTGCAACAACTATATTTTCAAGATAAAACCCTCCAAGGGCTGAAAACCAACTCCTTAATAAATTTATAATAGCATTCCATGATTATTAATATGAATACAACTTTCAGAGTATTTGAAAAGAATCTAAAACTTACTAAGCCTTCCATTCACTCTTCCTTTGTCACAAACTGAAAGTAACTTTAGTAAATTCTAGCTGTCATTTTTTTTAAACAAGCACTGCGTGATATCACACACCAGAAGTCCTGCAAATTAATTGTCCTTTTTTGTTTAGAAGGAAAATAAAAGTCTATTATTATATACTTACTGTAAGACTTCCTTAATTGGCATAGTCCTTGGATGTAGGACTGTATGTCTGTACTTCAGCTTTTATTTTAAATAAACTGAAAAAGTACTAAAAAATCCTGATTAGTAAAAGTAAAGATTTCCCTCGCATATATGTGGTAATCGTTCCCGACTTAGGTGGTGGTGCTCATCACCATTTCAAAGCCGAAGAGCCAGTGCTGTCCAAAGACATGGTCTCCATGGTCATGTGGCCAGCATGACTAAATGCCAAAGGGGCACAGAACACTGTTACCTTCCCACCAAAGGTGGTTCCTATTTTTCTACTTGCATTTTTACATGCTTTCAAACTGCTAGGTTGGCAGAAGTTGGACAAGTTACGGGAGCTCATTCCTTTACACCGCGCTAGGGATTCAAACTGCTGACCTTCTGATCGATAAGCTCAGTATCTTAGCTACTGAATCACCATGTCTCCTAAAAAGTCTTGATTACAGAATATATTTCTATTACATGGTAAAATAGCTGCAGTATAAATTACTCTTAAAATCCTAATTTCATTTCAAAGACTCTTACAATACAATACAATACAATACAATACAATACAATACAATACAATACAATACAATACAATACAATACAATAGCAGAGTTGGAAGGGACCTTGGAGGTCTTCTAGTCCAACCCCCTGCCTAGGCAGGAAACCCTATACCATTTCAAACAAATGGCTATCCAACATCTTCTTAGAGACTTTCAGTGTTGGAGAATTCACAACCGCTAGAGGCAAGCTGTTCCACTGATTAATTGTTCTAAGTGTCAGGAAATTTCTCCTCAGTTCTAATTTGTTTCTCTCTTTGATTAGTTTCTACCCATTGCTTCTTGTTCTACCCTCAGGTGCCTTGGAGAATAGTTTGACTCCCTCTTCTTTGTGGCAACCCTGAGATATTGGAACACTGCTATCATGTCTCCCTTAGTCCTTCTTTCTATTAAACTAGACATACCCAGTTCCTGCAACTTCATATGTTTTAGTCTCCAGTCCCCTAATCATCTTTGTTGCTCTCCTCTGTACTCTTTCCAGAGTCTCCACATCCTTTCTACATCATGGTGACCAAAACTGAATGCAGTATTCCAAGTATGGCTTTACCAAGTCTTTATAAAGTGGTATTAATACTTCACGTGATTTTGATTCTATCCCTCTGTTTATGTAGCCTACTCTTAAATACAGTATATTGCTCAAATACAGCAATCCAACCTGTGAAGTTCTCTAATCTAAATGTGCCTTTTTTTGTTTTTTGTAGACTTGTGTATATTTGTGTGTCAGACATTGAGAGGCAGGGTTTGGAACCCCTCTTTTCTTCCTCAGGCAGAAAGACAGCTATCTCTTCTCTCCCCCACCCAGGGAATATCCTGGAAGACTTGCGGTTTTTTCCTCAGACCAATTGCCCAATTCTGTTACTGCTGTATTGTGCCATTTATTTATTTTTGCAAGGTACAAGAAAGAATGTCCAGGCTGATGCATATAAATTTAATAGACTGATTGATAAGAAAGAGTTACACAGTTCAAGTAAGTAAGTTATGACAGTTCAAGTAACTTGTAATGCATTTATTAATGCTATATTTAATATTACTAAAATGTAGTAGTGTTGCTAGTACATTTACTATGTAAAACCTGCAGTGGTTTGGCTATACGTTAACACTGTTACAGCAGGATAACATTTTAGCTTCTATAGTTAAGCTGCTCTTGTAAAATAGGCTGTTCGAAGAAATTAATTGGAAAAGAAATATGTAGCAAATTAAGTCGTAATATTCTGAACTAAGAGAATAGTATATGCTATTTTTGAACAGGTATTGAACAGGTATTAGGAATTCAGTCCCACTATCAACTCTTCGTTTCAATTAGCAGGCCAAGCTGAAATTTTATTTTTCTCCACAAATTATATGACAAATGTTCCTAATTGTCATGGAATTTGTAACATCATGGATACTTAAATACTTTTAATTATGCTGTACAGTCAGACCATTTCAGCCTTCAAACTGAATACATCTCTTTGTTGTCCCAAAATTGGTTCAGCTTAGCACAGAAGCCAATCAGATCCAGACACGAGAGAAGAACTTTTGCAAAACTTTTATTGAAGAACTTACTTCCTGAAATAGGGAAGTAACATTTCTCAAAGCTGTTATCTTTTAGGGAATTCTACCTTGATTTTTAGTCTACGTATCCATCTGTCTATGGCAGGGGTGTCAAACTCGTGGCTCGCGGGCCAGATGCGTCTAGCACAGGCCACATCCACCCTAGCTCTGCAAAGAGAAAAAAATGTTACAATACATCACAATACCTCACGTGACAGCAATGTGACGCCACAAGTTTGACACCCATGGCCTATGGAGTTGCACCTCACTTGAGCTTACGTTTCATCTTGCTTAAGGTTTACATGTCCTTCATCCCCACTTGTAGTTTCTATTGCTTGTCTTCTTGTTGCCAAAACTTGTAACTTCCTATCTATTTCTGAGTAAGTGTTGTTACATTTTTTTTTTGTCTTTAACTGACCCGTTGTCATTGCACAATTGCATTCTTATAGTTTTTTATTCTTTCCTAGGATGGGGGTGTATTGCTTCATAATGGGGGATCCATCATCTTCTTCCCAAAGTAAACTCAGAATATTATGGAAATGATGCAACAATCCATCCTGTGCTAATTTTCATTTAAATTGGTGCCTAACTAACATTAGTTTTTCAGAGAGATATTTATTATCTGTTTATTGTGCATTTCAAATAATTGGATTGTTTTCTCTAATCATATTGATCTCTCACCATCTGTTTACCCTCCAATTCCAGTTCCACAGGAACTAATAGGACATTTTAGAAACAGCTGGTTGTGCAACAGTTATCTGCCTCTAAGCATTGCTCAGTTTTCAAGAACATCATTATACTCTTTATCAAAACAGGCACCCTTCAGCCATTTCCTGAATGATTGATGTCTTTGACAGAAAGACTGTCATTGTGTTTTTCCCATTGTATATCACTGGATAATTAGTTAGCCATCAACAGTGAAAAAGCATTACAAGCTGAATAGAGTTGTCATGTATACTGCTTCATCCCTTTTGCCTATACTGTGTAGCATGACCCAGTCTTTAAAAAAAGAACACGCTCATAGGATTTCCTTGGTGATATTATACTTTCAGGACATTACACTGTATTGTAATTCCCACACTAAAAAAGGATTTTTCTACTTTAAAGTAGAAGTTTCTGAATTATAGGCACAAGGAGGGCAATGCTTTTAACAAATCCCTATTTTCATGCTTGCAGGAAATGAAAATGATTTTCCCGGCCACACTATTTAAAAAAATGATTCTCCATAAGAGTTTAATAGCAAGTAAAAGAAAAATAATCTATATATTAGATTTTACCTTAATGTTACACTAAAAAAAGTTTGAATTTAGAATCTGCGAGATTTGGATTTGGATTTTTTGGATTTTATTAATATTTGTAGGCCGCCCTTTTCCCTGAGGGGACTCAGGGCGGCTCACATAAAATCGGGGAGGGGGAATACAGACGTTAAGATAGAGACATATAATAAAATAGTCAACAACATACATTCATCATTCGGGAGGGGTAACTATCCTTGTCCCCAGGCCTGACGGGCGAGCCAGTTCTTAAGGGCTATGCGGAAGGCCTGGACGGTGGAGAGGGTGCAAATCTCTATGGGGAGCTCGTTCCAAAGGGTCGGGGCTACTACTGAGAAGGCCCTCCTCCTTGTAGTTGCCAGCCGACACTGGCTGGCCGATGGGATGCGGAGGAGGCCTAATCTATGTGATCTTATTGGTCGCAGGGATGTAATTGGCAGAAGGCGGTCTCTCAAGTATCCAGATCCACTGCCATGTAGGGCTTTATGGGTGACTAATAGCACCTTGAAGCGCATCCGGAGATCAACAGGTAGCCAGCGCAGCTCGCGGAGGATAGGTGTTATGCGGGTGAACCGAGGTGCACCCACAATCACTCGCGCGGCCGCGTTCTGTACTAGCTGAAGTCGCCGGATGCTCTTCAAGGGCAGCCCCATGTAGAGCACATTGCAGTATTCCAGCCTAGAGGTCACAAGGGCCCGGGTGACTGTTGTGAGAGCCTCCCGATTCAGGTAGGGTCGCAACTGGCGCACCAGGCGAACCTGGGCGAATGCCCCCCTGGTCACAGCCATTAAATGGTGGTCAAACGATAGCTGTGGATCCAGGAGGACTCCTAAGTTGCGAACCCTCTCTGAGGGGTATAGAATTTGACCCCCCAGCCTGAGTGATGGAATATTGGTCGAATCTTTGGGAGGGAAACACAACAGCCACTCGGTCTTTTCTGGGTTGAGTACAAGCTTGTTAACCCTCATCCAGTCCATAACAGCTTCAAGGCCCCGGTTCATCACGTCTGCCGCTTCATTGAGTTGGCACGGGGCGGACAGATACAATTGAGTATCGTCCGCATATTGATGGTATCTAATCCCGTGCCTGCGAATGATCTCTCCCAGCGGTTTCATGTAGATGTTGAATAGTAGGGGGGATAAGACCGAGCCCTGAGGCACCCCATAAATTAGGGGCCTAGGGGACGATCTCTGCCCCCCCACTAACACCGACTGCGACCTGTCCGAGAGGTAGGAGGAGAACCACCGCAACACGGTGCCTCCCACTCCCACCTCCCGCAGTCGTCGCAGAAGGATACCATGGTCGATGGTATCGAAAGCCGCTGAGAGGTCAAGGAGGACCAGGATGGAGGAGTGTCCTCCATCTCTGGCTCTCCAGAGATCATCGATCAATGTGACCAAAGCGGTTTCTGTGCTGTAACCGGGTCTGAAGCCTGACTGGAAGGGGTCTAGATAGTTTGCTTCCTCCAAGGACCGCTGGAGCTGGAAGGCCACCACCTTCTCGACAACCTTCCCCAGGAAGGGGAGGTTGGAAACTGGACGATAGTTATTAAGGATAGCTGGATCCAAAGATGGCTTCTTCAGGAGGGGTCTCACCACCGCCGCTTTCAGTGCGGCGGGGAAGTTCCCCTCCCGAAGCGAGGCGGTCACAACCGCCTGGATCCAGCCTCGTGTCACCTCACTGCAGTTAGTAACCAGCCATGAGGGACACGGATCCAGTACACAGGTGGAGGTACTTACAGCCCTCATGGCCTTGTCCACATCCCCGGGGGTAACGTCCTGAAACTCAACCCAGAGCTGTTCTAGTTGGTCCTCCTGTGCCTCGGCTGGAACTGCGGGGGTGGAGTCCAAGTCCGACCGAAACCGAGCAATTTTGTCCGCTAAGAATTGGGCATAATCTTCAGCTCTGCCCTGCAAGGGTTCCCCCGCTTCCCTTTTATTCAATAGGGAGCGGGTTATCCTAAACAGGGCGGCTGGGCGAGACTCAGCGGACGCAACCAAGGTGGCTATGTGAGATCTTTTTGCAGCCCTAAGTGCCCTGGTGTATTCCTTGGTGCAGGTGGTTACCATTGCTCGGTTCGATTCGGACTTATCGGACCTCCAACGGTGCTCTAGGCATCTCCTCCGGCGCTTCATCTCCCGGAGTTCCTCGGTGAACCAAGGAGGTCTCCGGGATCCGCCGCCTCGGAGGGGCCGCAGTGGCGCAATCCGGTCGAGGGCCTCCGATGCTGCCGAGTGCCACGCAGCAACCAGAGTCTCTACCGGACTGTGGGCGAAAGTGTCAGGAATAACCCCAAGCTCTGTCTGGAACCTTGACGGTTCCATAAGGCGCCTGGGGCGGAACCACCTGGTCGGTTCCTCCTCCCTACAGTGGGGGTTTGGCCTCCGGAAGTCGAGCCTCAGTAGGCAGTGGTCTGACCACGACAGGGGTATGATGTCGTTCCCCCTCAGACCAAGATCACAAATCCACTGCTCCGAGAGAAATACGAGGTCAAGCATGTGCCCCGCCGAATGGGTTGGGCCTCGAATTACTTGGGTCAAGCCCATGGCTGTCATGGAAGCCATGAACTCCTGCGCCCCCTCAGAGTTTTCACCGAGCGACGGCAAATTAAAGTCCCCCAGGACCATCAACCTAGGGAACTCAATTGCCAGCTCGGCTACCGACTCGAGGAGCGAGGGGAGGGCTGCTGCAACGCTGTTGGGAGGCAGGTACGTTAGCAGCAGACCCACTTGACCCTTGAGGTCCAACTTTAACAGCAAAGACTCACACCCGACAATCTCCGGAGCAGGGACCCTACGAGGAACTAACGACTCCCGTATAACAGCGGCCACACCCCCACCCCTTCCCTGGGCTCTCGGCTGGTGTAGCACCTGAAATCCTTCTGGGCACAGCTCTACAAGGGGGACTCCTCCCTCTGGGCCCAGCCAGGTTTCAGTAATACATGCCAGGTCTGCCCTCTCGTCTAAAATTAAGTCCCGGACGAGAGGAGCTTTATGTACGACAGACCTGGCATTTAGCGACAACAGCCTGAGACCAGGGTCCTGACTACTCACGCCATCTGGTCTCGGAGTGGGACTCCTAGGGCCGGAAGGAGGGATCTCTGTAATGTAGCGAACCCTCCTTCCCCGGTAATGGCCTGCCCTAAAGTCCCCGCCGTATCTGCCCCTCCCTGTTACGACCGTAATACCCCGACTTTCTCCCATGTCTCCAGTCCCCTCAACCACCCCCATGGCCCCCGCATCTCCCGGCAGGTCCTCCGAATCATGCATACTCATACACTCCCCAAACAGTCCCCACGTAAAAGTTAAAAAACACAAAATTTTACAACAATATGATCATAAAAGTGGGACATTCATTCATCTCACGCATATCTCATACATATCCCATACAAAGAGAGAAGAAAAAGATGAAAGAAAAGAAGGAAATTAAAAGTTGTGCAATTGATTAATTTAAGGTGCGAGTTCAGGTGGTAAAAATCGGCTCTCAGTGTTCAGAGTTGAAATGGCTGAGGACCAGTTATAGTTCAGATAAAATATATGGGGGAGTGTCTTATAACCCCTCTCTTTTTCTATAACTTTGTTAGTCAGAGGGTCCTGTGGGGGTTCAAAACAAACACGCAGTGCAAACATCATCTGTCCACCCGCAGTACAAATCCAGAGTCTTCCTTCTGGGAGTAAGGCCACTCCAAGAGGTTCCCAGAGGCACACCATTGAAAACAAATGGGAAGAGATGGAACAGGCGTTGTAATTGCCTAGAAACCCCGTTGCTGTTTCCAAGATGGAGCTTGCTCCCTCAGAGTTAAATAGCCAAGGCAGCCTAAAGAGCCTCGGAATCTCTGAGGCCAATGGGATCCTCCAGGTCTGCAGGATCCAGGGGTGATCTTTCCAGTTCCGCAATCCCACTGCAGGCAAACGGGGGGCAAGGGTGGGGGAGGCAATGGGGCCGCCGAAACACGGCACCACTGCCACCGGGCTGATATTCCTCTCCTCGCCGCCGAACAGCTGATGTAAATGAAGCAGCACGGAGATCGCTGAAACCGCCCAAACTCCCACAGTCCACAGCTGCAGCGTCCTGACGGCCCGGAGATGGTCCTGGGGGTGGTCGTACAATCGCGGGGCGCTCCCGTCGCTAGCAAACACAGTTAGAGGATGAAACAGGTGACGGAGCCACCAAAGAACGCCGCCGCCATTTCCAGACCGAAACTCTCCTCCTTGCTGCCGAGCGGCCCGACCAGCAAGGAAACCGCTGAAGACGCTGGAGCCCTCGCGGCTCGGGGCTATCCCTGAAGAGGTAGCCCCTACCGCTAACTGATCTTTTTGGGCTCCCTGGGTCTTGGGCTTCCCGAACGAGCCTCTTATATTATATTTTGAAATTATTACTCGCGGTTTTTCCTGCATTTCGTCGATGGTTTTAGAGCGGACGGAGCCTTGCAGCCATCTTAATCCTCGCACATGCGCAGAGTGGGGCTATGACACTATTTGAAAGATCAGGTGATTGGGCAGCAGTTCATTTATTGAACTGTAGTATTTATGAATACACCCTTTCAGAAAACCAGAGAGAATATCCATGTATGGTATTGAAGGTCAGGGAAAGATTAGGGAGTCCTGGATCTAATCCACATGTCTTCAGGCCTCCTATTCTTTACTTGAAGTATATATATGTCTCAGTTAAATTGAGGCATGTAATATTCACTGCCAGTTTTTCCAATCAATATTTCAAGTATCATGATGTAAAAAATTTACTGACATCCATCAGAGCTACCATATCTTTAAAAATTTGGATGACCACTAGGTGATAACAAAGAAATATAGGAAAGGTTTTTATTCTTTGTTCCAGGATGTCTGAATTTTCCCACCCTACAGTACAGTATAGAAACAGTAACCATAATTCACATTGAGCAGCATCTTACAAAAACAGCAAGGATACTCTACCAATATAAAGATAATGTAAGATCAGCTTAGGTTACCAGATGTCCGGGAGAAGATGGACATGTCTTCCTTTTTGTCCCCATGTAGTCCAATTGGCAGGCATAGCCTTAAAATTAAATTTCGTGTGACTTTTTGAATATCCTGTTTTTTTTAAAAAAAAGGTGGACCATTTTCACAGCAATAGCCATTCAAACTTTTCTGCATGTGACCTTCTAAATTGTCAGCTTCTTTCTTTCAGACTTGACAGTTTAGATATGCATTATATAATTTAATTTATTTCCTGCTTGTAGCATTTGCTTTAATACATGCCCTTCACATCCATGATCACTGTAGTCTGTAGAGCATAAGATTCATGTTATGTTTCTATAGTAAAATTTGCAAAGCACATTGTGGAATCAATCTTATCACTAGCATATGTTCTTTAAAATAAAGATTTGTTGGGAAAATATTGCAACTGAAAAACCTGTCTTTATGAAGCTGGAACATTCCATACACAGTTTTGTTTCTTTATATAGCCACCCATCTTGTCTGTGTGACTATGACTGGCCAAAAGTGAGTAGTTGAAAATAGAGTAAAAACAACCAAAATAAAAACAACTTAAATAAAGTAACATAGCAGCAGGGAACCCTCATTTAACACAACTGTGATCAAGAAATGGGCCCACCTATTCTATCAGGGCACCAGGTTTGATGGATAAACTGGTTTTTCTATGCCTTTCAAGAAGCCAGAAAATTTTGGGAAACTTGGAGAATATTTCTTCATTTGTTTATCAAATGTATTTATTAACCAAATGCATATGTTTCAAAGGACAGGTACCAAACAGAAAAGGATCTGTTCCTGAGCCTTACCACAGGACATGGGACATACTTCTCCTGCTGAATTTCACAGGACAGGCAAACATCAGTGGTGGGATTCAAAAACTTTTGCTAGCAGTTCTGTGGATGTGGCTTTCTGGGCATGGCTTTCTGGGCATGGCAGGGGAAGGATACTGCAAAATCCCCATTCCCTCCCCAGCCCACTAACCTGCTTTCCAGCTCCGTTCTCTTATTCAGGGCAACAAAAGAAGATCAGCTGAGAGGCAGCAGGGGCAGCCTATTTGCCTGTTCTCCAAGCTATTCAAAATTTCCGCTACCAGTTCTCCAGAACCTGTCAGAACTGGATGAATCCCACCTCTGGAAAACTTCATTGGGAAGAGACATACCTGTATTTTTGTTTAGATATACAGTATATTATATATGTGTATAAACACACACACACACATCTTTATCTTTTCTACATTTTGGTCGCCATGATGTAGAAAAGTTGTGGAGACTCTAGAAAGAGTGCAGAGAAGAGCAACGAAGAGGATTAGGGGACTAAAACATATGAAGAACGGTTGCAGGAACTGGGTATGTCTAGTTTAATAGAAAGAAGGACTAGGGGAGACATGATAGCAGTGTTCCAATATCTCAGGGGTTTCCACAAATAAGAGGGAGTCAAACTATTCTCCAAGGCACCTGAGGGTAGAACAAGAAGCAATGGGTGGTAACTAATCAAGGAGAGAAGCAACTTAGAACTGAGGAGAAATTTTCTGACACTTAGAACAATTAATCAGTGAAACAGCTTGCCTCCAGAAGTTGTGAAGGTCCCAACACTGGAAATCCTTAAGATGTTGAATAGCTATTTGTCTGAAATGGTATAGGCTTTCCTGCCTAGACAGGGGGTTGGACTAGAAGACCTCCAAAGTCCCTTCAAACTCTGCAATTGTATTGTATTATGTGTTTCTTTGCGTAGAAATTAGTGACTAATCAATCAATTAAATGCAGTGAACAAGAGTCTTCCTTGTTGTCTAAATTAGTTTATATTCTACTACGTTTAAATTGACAGTTTGATGACAAGTATTACAAGGACTTTGGGAAACATCTAAAGCTTTCAGGAGCCATATGCTTTCCATCCCACAACAACCTCAGAAATCAGCATTCCAAATTTGGCATCTGCATCTTTGTTTTTTGTAAGGTTTATAAAGGCTGAATAAAGCTCCTTTTTAATAGCTCTCTTGCTAACAGTATTGTAGAACCAGACCACTGATTAGCATGTAAGACCTAATCATGGGCTGATCATGTCAAACAAAAAGAAATTATGGCATGCTGATTCCTTTCCAAATAATTGTTTCCTTTCCATTTGGAATGCCTGCATTATAACATATATAAACATAGAGCTATATTTCAAAGGATCAGAAATTGTATGGAAGAATATATTGCATTCAACGCACTTCCACCATTGAGAACATTCACCGGTTTTGTATATTAATTCAAAAACAACCTCCCTATAAAAAAATAATCAAAAACCACATAAAAACAGGGAGATCTGATTTTATATACTAACAATCTATTGAGGTCGTTCAGTGGTTGAACATCCCAAACCATTCAATAGAACAAAATATAAACAGGCAATTAAACTCCTTTTGAAAGACTAAACTAAAAAGTGATTCCAATACACCTTTTTGCTTTTGAAGAGGGGAGTCACACCTTTTTGCTTTTGTAGCTTGGTGGGGAGTCAACTGGTGCAAAGTGTAGCTGCATGGACAGCAGTGGTGAAACCTACAAATTTTTGCCACCAGACTGTGGGCATGGGATGGTGGATGTGGCTTGGTGGGGAGTCATGTGGTTGGGTGGGCGTGACCAACTCTTTTTTTTACTTTTTAAAGCATTTTAACTAGTAAAAAATGCTTTAAAAAGTAAAAAAAAAGGTTCCAATGACCAACATCTGACCATCCTGACCCCCCCATGCCAAGTCAGACCCAACACTTCCTAGCCCCAAAGATTGCCCGCCTTTCCACTGTGGCCACCCAGTCCAAGAGATGACGGGGGCAGAGAGAGAGAAACAAAGCGCTCGGCTCCCACTTCTCACTTACCCCAAGCTTGCTGCGTATTTTCACGCCTTGCTTCATGTGCCAAGGATCGTTGCCCTCATCATCTTCTTCTCCTCCTCTCCATCTTTTTCCTCCTCCAGATGCCACTGAGTGCCTTTGGCTACCAGCTTCCAGGGATCCTCTAGCATCCAGATGGTGGCAGCTATGCAGGAATTCTAGCACACACCGGGGACACACTGGCCCAGCGCAGCCCACCCACTTTGCCTGTTAGTGCATCCTGACCTGAAGCACAGAAAAAGAAGAAGGAGCCCCTGTTTCCCTGGATCTTCTTGCAGCTCCCCACTTTCTCCTCTGCAGCCAGTGTCGCTCCTCCAGCGCCTAAGAGGCTCTGGAGCTGCCACCACCACCACCACAGCAGCGAGTGCCAGGCTGCATGTTTCTTTTGAAAGCAATGTGTGATCCTCTCATGCGAGCCCCTCAGCATCTTCATGTGAGCAAGGAAGACAGAGGCAGTTGGCTTGCAAGTGAGCTGCTAAGAGCTAAGAGATGTTACCTTTGTAGCTTAGCAGATTCAGCCTCATCCCCCCCACTGATTTAAGGTGATGGGCACCCCACCACTTACCCCCTTCTCCCCTGCATTGAGGAACTCTTGTCCTCCCTGATCCTCAGTGTTTGCTTTTGGAGTGGAGAACAGAAGGGGGGAAGAGGAGAAAAGGAAGGAAGCAGGAGGGCACCAAGTCATCAGGAGAAGGCATGCAGTTAGCGCAGGAAAGTGCCCAAGCTCCAAAGGTGAAACCTCCCCCCCCCAGCCTTGAGGTCTTTCCCAGCTTGTTTGGGGGGAGTGGCTTCCTTCCTTTTTGCATGGGTTGGCAGGAAGGATTTCCCATTCAGCCTTGACAGAAAAGAAGCATGTGCTTGCTTTTGGTATTTTTCCATTTGGAGAAGCTTTCAAAGCAAGCAAGCACATGATTCTTTTCTCTCAAGGCTGAATGGGGAATCCTTCCCACCAACCCCTGAAAAGAGGAAGGAAGCCCCCCCCCAGACAATTCAGGGAAGACCTCAAGGAGGAGCTAGAGAGCTGGTGAATCAACCCTGCCAAAGTAAAAAAATGTTTCCAACAATCGTGCAATATTGTCACAGCTGATTGTCCGAACCTTTTTTTACTACTGGTTTGAGCAAATCATAGAATTTTTTGCTACTGGTTTGGGAGAACTGGTCCAAACCGGTACCATTTCCCTGATGGACAAGTATGGAACACCTCTATTACTTGAGCTACAGTGGCTGCCAGTTTGCTTGCAGATGAAATTCAAGGTGCTGGTTTTGACCTTTAAAGACCGACATAGCATGGGATTAGGTTATCTGATGGGCCACCTTTTCTTGATTAAATTTACCCATCCCAACAAGTCCAACAGGAGACCTATGTCATAGATCCTATTCACTAAAGAGTTCAATCTGATGGAACGAAGGAGGCATGCCTTTTCTGCTGTATCTCCCACTCTCAGGAACATTATTCTCCTGAAGTGAGGTTGGTCCATCCCTATTAGCCTTCTGAAAAGCCCTTAAAACATGTTTTTTCCAACAACCTTTAGGTTTACCGATTACCTCCTCGAGACCGATTAGATCTCATAGATTAGGCCTCCTCCGAGTGCCATCTGCCAGCCAGTGCCGGCTGGCTACTACGCGGAGGAGAGCCTTTTCAGTGGCAGCTCCGACCCTCTGGAACGATCTCCCCGTGGAGATTCGTACCCTCACCACCCTTCAGACCTTCCGCGCAGCCCTCAAGAACTGGCTATCCCGCCAGGCCTGGGGGTAAAGATCTGATTCGCCCCCACCCGAATGTTGGATGAATGTTGTTTACTTTTTAATTATGTGTTATGTTATATGTTACTGTCTGTATCCCCCTCCCTATAAGTTGTTAGCCGCCCTGAGTCCCCTCAGGGAAAAGGGCGGCCTATAAATAAACTTATTCAATTCAATTCAATTCAAAGTGGCTGTTTAGACTGTTGTTAATCTTTCTTAATCTTGGTTTTTATTTATATGTAATTGTTGCTGAATGATTGTTATATTTTTAATTGTTTGTTGGTTAGATGCTACTCAGGGTCATATTAGTGAAATGAACAGTTACATAAATATGCTAAATAAGTAAATGAATTCACCATAGCTTATTTTCAACTGAACCATGAAACGTAAATGGTAGTAAAGGAATTTGATGAAAAGCCTAGCATTAAGAGATTATGTTGGAGGGCAAACACATAGAAAATACATTTATCTCCCTTTCTATGAAGCCATAAGAACAAGAAGACAGAGACAGAAAAAGATGTGAAGCTACATAGCTTTTCTTGGGTCTATTCCTGGAACTTGTACACTCAGAAAAAAATAAATCATTTTGGTCTTCTATCTTCTCAACCCCCAAAATACAAAAATCTTTTTGATAAGAATAGAAACATTTACCTCACAATATGAGAGCTCAATTGATTTGTTTGCTTGTTTTAGATCTGCCGCCTCTACATTCTAAAAGTGATCCTGAGCTCTTATGACTTAAAGGGGGGGGGGGACTCCAACATTTCTGAGAAATATGTGTAATTTATAAAGAAGAGACTTTTTATCTCCTTCCATGCAATTGAACTGTCTGCCAGAAAACATGATAACCAAATGTTTCTACTAAACATTCCTGG
This sequence comes from Thamnophis elegans, assembly GCF_009769535.1. NCBI lineage: Eukaryota > Metazoa > Chordata > Lepidosauria > Squamata > Natricidae > Thamnophis > Thamnophis elegans. The sequence goes on from NC_045550.1 coordinate 16,896,509, forward strand.
GCTGAATAATGAATGCACCAGGAAGCTTTATATTGTCTAGTAAAACATTACAAAGAAAAACACTGAGAGCTTTTTGGAGTCAATGAAAATATCATCACAATTATCATTACAAGGTAAAAGTTCTCAATATTCAACTGAGGGTAAAACCATAATGAAAATCCCAATAGTCTGAACTTAGAAATAAAATAGCCAGGCGTATATGGACACACATACACACACACATATATATATATATAAATACATATAGACATGCACAGAGAGAGAAAAGAAACATGCAGATAAACAGATACATACACATACTGTATGAAGTATACTTATAAGACACTGTATAATATTAATAGCCATAACACTGGGATATTTTCCAGCCTACACAGTATGCATTGGTTTACATATGCATATCTAAATGCACTGAAATAATTACACATTTTTGGTGGTGGTTGTTTTCTTTAGGAATCTAAGCATATTGAAATCATTTTGTTAATATAAATATTTAAAAGCATGCATAATTAAAATGCACTGAATTTGAAGCTATGGCCAGCTTCAGATTCCCTGTGTTTCAATTGTGCATGCTTTTTAAATATTTCTGCAGTTGTTCTATTAGCCATGAACTGGGCATCCTATCAGTTGTAAAAGTAATCTGTTGACTTCATTGTAGGGGAAATTCTTGTGTCTCTGATTGTCCTTAAAAAGAAATTAATATAACATACATGGTATATGGCATACAATTTATATATTACTTATCTTACTAGATTTTCTCTTACAAGGATTTCTTGGCTTCTCTAATCACCTTTTTATGGAAGAGTACATTTTATCTTATTATTATTTTATTATCAGAGCCTGGTCTCCTAGGAATATGTCAGAAAATAACAACTTGCATTCAGTTTGCTAGATTATGCAGCATAGCCAATGTCATTTTTCATGCAGCATCTATAGCTTTCAAAGAAATGCAATAGAATTGTTCAGGTGAAACCATATGCTCAACAAAGCATGGTATATTTTTCATTTAAAACATACTCCTTAATAAATCTCTGTATTTATCAGTTCTCATAAACTTTTTCAGAAGGATTAACCAATGCAAAGCATTTCACAGGGTGAATTTCCAACTACTTGCCTGTGCATATTAATAAACTGTAAACTTAATGAAATTATATTGTTTCCAGAATGCAAAATAAACATGTGCCCTCTAACTGCCCTGTTTGGAAAGACAAATATGAAAAATATAAATAATATTTTAAAGGTCTCTTTATTGCTAATACATCAAACAAAAGACCTTGGTGTAAGACCATTTGTGGTCTCTGATTTTACATGATTTAACATAATGAGTGTGTTAGATGTCTCACTTTATAAGCTTTTCCTGTATGTTTCCTTTCTTAATCCAGCAATATAGATGAATACACATTGTCTTGCTTGTTTGATAGAACACTTGCATTACAATAAGATCTTCATTTCTTTTTTAAATAAGAAATTAAGAAAAGCAATATAATTTTGCTTTTTGCTATTTTTGTATGAAATAAATCATATTTAAGCCAAAGCATTAAAAACAGCTTAGCAGTTTTCATAACCAACTAATTTTTTGTGATCAGACATGTCTGACGTTGCTTGTGTATCAGTGCAAAATCAATGTGTAGAAATGTCCTTTTTGTCTGAGCCCCACAGAAAGATTAATTAAGGTTTCTATCTGTATCGGGGGTGGGGAGAGAAATTTATATATTACAATGAGCTAGGAATAAGTAAACAATATCACTCATTCTGCACTCAGGAACTGGTGAGTGGCTTGTACCAAAGATGGGCCAAGCAGAAAGTGCAATTCAGTTGACAAAACAAAACAAAAACCAATAAAAAGAAAAATTACATCCATGAAGGACCCTGGAATGGATACAGAAGATAGAACTAAAAAAAGGGGCACACTATATTCTAGCATAGGGGGTATTTTTCCCTTCCATGCACCTCTTGAGTTAGGTGTGATGTAGCTGTTTCTTTCTTGGCTACGTCACAATTTCAACAAAAGTGTGTAGTACTGCACAATATCTTACAATATTTTTGTGAAATAGTTCTATTGTTAAGGGCACTCGCATATCACGCATATCACAGGTATTGAGAATCACTTACAAAAAAGGCAGGAAGGTCCCAAATCATGTATAAATCCTTTAAAAACAAAACAACCACAGATTTCTTAACCCGAACTAAGTAAAGATGCTGCCAGTGCAGTGATTTTTGGCAGCATCTCTTTTTCCTAATGATGATGAAGAGGACGGGCATGTTCTGCTGCATTAATTTAAGCCTGAGGGTTAAAGAAGAATATCTAATGGTGAGGGTGACAGCTTTGTTAATTCTCTCACTCCCAACATTCCTAAATAGATTCACATCTGGCACAACCAAAAGAGGCTTCAAACGTCTGTATCATTCTGAACATCTCCGGATGTCAGGCACCAGCTGGAGGTGCTTCAAGGCACGGGTAAAGTACAAGGCAGATCAGATTTAGATTCATACATATGCGTAGAGTTTCTTTGCTCCTTGTAAAAGCAAGGCCCGGATGTTAATCTACTTAAACAATCCTTCTTAGCAGTGAATTCCATTTCATAAATTTATATTTATTTTACACATTCCATGTTGCCTTCAAAGACGTGGAAATTGTCCTTCAACAGATTCTGTAATTGTCTCTTCATTGGTTCCATCAAGTATACAGGTAGTCCTTGACTTAAAGACCATATCTGAGCCCAACATTTCTGTTGCTAAGTGAGACATTTTGTGAAGTGAATTTTGCCTGATTTTACAACCTTTCTTGCCGCATTTGCTAAGTGAATCACTGCAGTTATTAGTAACATGGTTGTAAAATGAATCTGGATTCCCCATTGTCAGAAAGTTGCAAAAGGCAAACACATGACACAGCAATAAATAGGAAATAAATATATAATCAGTAAATAATAAATATGAGTCATTTGCCAGGTATCTGAATTTTTATTACATGACCATGGCAATGCTGCAACGGTCGTAAATGTGAAAAACGGTCATAAGTCACTTTTTTCAGTGCTGTTGTAATTTTGAACAGTCACTAAATGCACTGTTGTAAGTTAAGGACTATCTATAATCATAAATCTACAAATAGTATAAAGTAATCAGACTGCTTCTATGCAGCAAGGTACAAGAGGATTATAGATTCCTGAAAACAGATGAGAAAATTCAGGGGAAGATTTTCCAGAAGCCTACTTGACTGAGGATACAGTCAACCTTTGTATGCAAGTTAAATTTAGTTTTGATATTTAAACAAACAAAAAACTTTATTACTTCCCCCCGCAACCCCGGAAAGATTGCTAACTGTTGCCTTCTTATTGTTATCCTTATTGTTTCTCCTCCCACAGAACCACTCCTCTTTATATTCTGAATACATGGAATATAGTAACCTTGCAAATACCACACTCATTTCTAAAGCATGTACATGACTTAAATGCATTATGGCATAAAATAAAATAAAATTTAAAGGAGAAAAAGGTAACCCAAGGACAGGGTCCAATTGCCTTAATGTGTTTACTGAAGTGCAGGGATGAAAATACTGCATTTCTATTCAGACTTCCTATTATCCTCAAGGGCAGCCTCACATAGAGTTCATTTCCTGTAAGACTGGAAGATACAACTACAGGTGGTCAGGTCATCCTTGTGCAAAAATGGCCATAGACAATAGATCAGCAAAACGTGTGAAATATCCCTAATATTAAGGAGAGATGTATTCAAGTTTTATATGTCTCCTTCTTCAAAAAAATGGCACTCCAGTTTGTAAAGGATATGTTAATTACTTCTTGACAATTTGCAGCAGATTCATTTCAGTTTTATAAAATCAATTCCAAATAAAAGTCTCATAAGTCTCATAATGCAGGTAGCCTTCTCTTCCCTTGTTTAGGACTTAAGTTACAATAGTTAAGAAAAACAGATTTGCAATCATTCCTCATATTTGCAATATATGCAGCCATATATTACAACCAGCAGATATTTATGACCATTGCATTGTCCTGCAGACCCTTCACAACCAACTTTTGACAAGCAGAATCCATCTAGAAATCAGTAGGAAAATTGCAATCCCAAAGGTATTTTTTCAAGAGGCAACTGTACTTGCTGATTTTTTTCTTTGAAGATGTTTTGCTTCTCATGCAAGAAGCTTCTTCATCTCTGAAGTTTTTTTTTTTTTTTTTTTTGGAACAACCATGACCTGGTACACTGAGAGTCTCCACAGAGAGGAAAATTGCAAGTTGCAATCACATGGAGTCTTGCTTAATAATCTATGATGCATTGGTTAAAATGGTTAAAGTGGTTTGACCATGTAGCTCCTATGAAAGTGGACAGGATCCTAGGGAATGAGAGCTCAGTCACTTGTGTTTTAGACCTATGGCCCCTCCCCCAGTTAATAAAAGCCTTCCAAAATGCTATTTTGGATGAGGAAGTGGTGTCGCAGCTTTAAGGAAACTATGGTTTGCCTCCTTCTAAAGAAATTGCTACATGCTACTATGATAGACCATGTCTGTGCTGTCTCCAACTTCCTCTTTTTCAGAAAAGTTATTGAGAAAGTGGTTTCACTGCAACTTCATAATAATCCTGGATGAAACAGATTACCTGGACCTTCTCAAACTGGTATTCAATCCTAGATATGGTTTGAAAGTGGCATTGTTTATGTTTTCCAATGATCTTTGGCAGGAGCAGGATGGCGATCAGGGGTGGGATGCAAATAATTTAACAACCGGTTCTCTGCCCTAATGACCAGCTGGGTAGGCGGGGCTCAGTGGTCATGTGATTGGATGAGTGTGGCCAACTCAACATCACTCACATCGATGGGTGCTTCGCCTTAGCTGTTGCAATGTAATAAGAGTTAACAGAGAGGCAGTTTCTGTAAGCAGGGCAATAAAGTTTAGGCTAGGAACATGACCAGAATGTTTCCTTCCTGCCTTCCTTACAGGGTTAGCTCTGTAAAGTGGGGAAAAAAACAAAAGGAGATTTCTTCCAACAACCGGTTCTCTGAACTGCTTAGAAAGTTAATAACCGGTTCTCCCTAATAGGTGCGAACTGGCGGAATCCCACCACTGATTGGAGATCATGCATCTTCTTGCATCTGTCCTGCCCTTGCTCTAAAATGGCCTCTCAGCAACTTTTGTTATTAACTTTTGTATCTTCTGGGATGGCTCTGGAGGCTGGGAGTTGAGAGCACTGTGTAATGATGTGTATGTTTTATGTTATATTTCAAGTTCAATTGTTATACCTAGCTTTTTAAGAAGGTTAGGAAACAGTTAACTTTTTTAATGATGTCATCTAAGGCAGAAGGTAGTTTCTAAGATGGCTGCCACTGAATAAAGACTAGCCTTTAGTACAAGCTCCGTGCTGTCTGCCTTTATTTGTATTAAATCATCACATGGCACCAGGAATGGAGTGAGAAGAGTCACGGCAGCAAACAGCAACACAAAGAACATTCCTTCCCTAGATTTGGAGTCAGGGGACATATTTGAAAACTGGTCAAAGTGGAGGGAGCTGATAGAGCTTGTGTTTGCAGGACTTGATGCAGACAAATGGACTAATCAGCAGAAAGCAGCACACTTTTTAATATGTGTGGGACAGAAAGGACGCGATGTGTGCAGAGCCTGGCAAGCAAGTGTGGAGATCACTGCAAAGGACAAAAAGAAAACAGAGGTACTGTTTGCAAAGTTTGAAGCATACTGCAACCTGAGAAAAAACTCCACAGTGCAGAGAAAATCAGAATGGGTCAGTTCTATGGTTGTGGTGGAGAAGAAGAACACAGGTGCAATTTACATATGGATTGACCCATCTGATTTGAACAAAGTAATAATGAGAGAACACTACAAACTCCCCACCATGGAGAAGATAGCACACAAGCTAATAGGAGCAACAGTGTTCAGTGTATTAGATGCCCAGTCTGGTTACTGGCAATTGTGTCTTGATGAAGCCAGCAGTTACCTCACTTCTTTCAACTCCCCTGCGGGGCGATGGCGCTTCACAAGGGTGCCCTTCGGCATAGCATTGACACAGGAGATATTTCAAAAAAATCGCAAGAACTGATTGTTGGCCTACAGGGTGTTGAAGTAATAGTTTATGATTTTTTGGGCTATGGAAAGGATCAAGTAGATCATGACAGAAACCTTACTGCTTTGCTGAATCGATGTCGTGAGAGAAATCTTAAACTCAATCCAAACAAAATGCAAATTGGGGTAGGAGAAGTGACATACTTTGGACCAGGGGTGGGTTTCAAAAATTGTTCGAACCTACTCTGTGGGCATGGCCTCCTTTGTGGGAGTGGCTTGCTGCCCATGTGACCAGATGGGAGTGGCTTGTCACCCATGTGACCAGATGGGAGTGGCCTGCCAGTCTGCCACCCATGTGACCTGGTGGGAGTGGCCAAGACGATGTTATTACTAGATATTACTAATTACTAGATATTATTAATATTACTAGATCATTATTAATGCGTAGATAACTGCGGGACATTAAAAGCAACATATTGCATCACAAAAAAAACATTTGCAAAAAGGAATAACATTTCTTGTAGTAAATATATTTTATAAACATTTTTATTAAAAAATAAAATTATCTATCTTTAAAAAAAGATATTCTATAAATAAAAGAAATCCTTAAAAACCATTGTTAAGTATTATACCAGCAATAATTTACACAGTAACAATTCTAAGTTATTGTACCAGCCATAGTATACTGTAACCATTAGTTCAATCCACCAGCAATAATTTACACTGTAACAATTTCAAACTATTTCACACACAATAACTTAAAATGAAACCATTAATAATATTCCATACACAATAAATTACAATAAAACTATTATAAAAATTACATGCACAATACATTTCAAAGTATTGAGTGTAGAATATTTTAAAATGGTTTATTTTAATTTATTTTGGATAGAATCTTTTTTAAATAGTTTAAGACAATTTAAAAAAAGATTCTACCCAAAATAAAGTAAGCCATTTTAAAATATTCTACACTCAATACTTTTAAGTAAAACTATTATAAAAAATTCTATGCATTAAATAAAATATTATTTTAAAATACATTAAAAAAATAAAAGAAAAAAACCAGATCACTTACCAGCAGGCAGAATCAGCAGCACTCCGATGCGATGGATGGATCCTCGTCATGATGGATGGAAGCAACAGGGAGCAGGCAGGCAGCATGAACAGGTAAGACACTGGACCCTCAGACAAGGCTAGGGTCACTAAGCAGGTCGCCTGGCAGGCTTAGCCAGCCAGGCGAGGCTGGAGAGGAGGGGCAGGGGGCTTCCCTTAGTTGCTTATCTGAGGGGGAAGCAGCAAGCTCCTGGAAGGCAAAGGCCAAAGGAAATTTTCAAATGGAGGTCAAGCATGAAAAAAGCTTCGCTTCGCCTCCAGCCCGCTCACTGATTGGCTGGACTCCAGCCAATCAGTGAGCAGCAGGCTGGGCTTAGTGCAGATGGGTGGGGGAGCGAGCGAGCGAGCTGCAATGTGCTGGCAAAAGGGCGCTTTGCAGCGACAGGGGCCAGGACCGGTACCCGCGTTCCCAGAAGTTAATTACTTCCGGGTTCACTGACCAACCGGTACGCGCGAACCAGGGCGAACCGGGAGGAACCCACCCCTGCTTTGGACACATATTAACCAAAGAGGGCTTGAAGCCTGATTCCAAGAAGAGTACAGCAGTTCTTAACATGAAGGCCCCAGCCTCCAGAAAGGTACTGGAGACATCATTGGGCATTTTCAACTATCTATCTAAATTATCTAAGGGCCTCGCTCAACAGACAGTACTGTTACCTGCATTGCTGCAGAAGGATGCCATTTGGTGTTGGGATGCGAACATGGAAAGGACTTTTGACAAAGTGAAGAAACTGATCACTAAACATCTAGGGCCAATACTGAAATACTTTGACGCAAATGCTGACACCGTGCTTCAAGTGGATGCATCCCAGTTTGGGTTAGGTGCTGTGCTGACTCAACAATGACACCCTGTGGCATATGCTTCACTTGCACTGACCACGACACAAGCTAATTATGCTCAAATTGAGAAAGAGATGCTGGCCATTGTGAATGGACATGAGAAATTTCATCAGTACATATATGGTCACCCAGTAGTTGTAGAAACTGACCACAAACCGTTGGAGTACATAGTATAAAAACCACTAGCTTCTACACCTCCACACTTGCTGCGAATGAAATTACAGCAGTATGATCTCACAGTGAAGCATAAGTCTGGGAAGGAAATTCCAATGGCAGATTGCCAAGGGTGTTTCCATAAGGACATGAAGCCAGAGATGAACCTGAGTTGGAAGAGCAGGTACATACAGTACTAGTGAACATGTCAATATCAGATGTAAGGCTGGAATTCCTTCACGGGCATGGCAGAGATTGGCTACAGATATTTTTCATTTTGAAGACATCCACTACCTGATGATAGTAGACTACTACAGCAAATATTTTGAACTAGTGCAGCTGGGAAGTCTAAAAGCATCAACAGTCATATGGACTTTTAAGACAATACTTTCAAGACATGGAGTGTGTGAAGAACTTGTGTCTGACAATGGGCCACAATTTGCATGTGCTGAATTCCAGTGCTTCTTGCGTGAATGGCGAATCAAGTACAAACCCACAAGCCCTTATCACCCACAGGCTAATGGCCTAGCAGAGAAGTATGTTGGCATAGCCAAATCCATTATACAGAAAGCACAATCATCAGGGCAGGATGCGTATTTAGGCCTATTAAATTATCGTGCAACATCCATTGGGAGTTTATGCTACTAATGGGGAGCTACTAATGGGGAGAACACTGAGGACTACAGTGCCTACTGCTCTGCATAAATTGCAGCCTCGTTCCATCCCAGATGAGCGGATAACAGCTCAGAGGAACATAAATATGAGAAAGCAAAAACTGTATTTTGATAAATCTATCAAGCCTCTTCATGCTGGGCAAGCTGTGAGACACAGAGTTACTGGGAGAACATGGGAACCTGCTCAAATTGTCAGAGAAGGCAATTCACCAAAATCATATGTAGTTGAAATCGAATGTGGACAGCAATTGAGAAGAAACAGGTGTCATCTTCATCCAAACACTGCTACTGATACTGCGTTGGAAGAAGTAAACAACAAGGAAAATGAAGCGCAAGCGCATGATGGCACAGAATTCCCGAACACGGATATGCAGCCTACCAAGAAGCCAAGGATAATGTAAGCATATCAGCGTGTGACAATGCCGGGGCTGACTCACAACCTGACAGCAATTTTACTGATGATCAGACAGCGGTAACTTTCTTTCGCTATGGTCGAGCTATTAAACCCAAAATATGGAAAGACTTGGAAAGATGTTTTATACTTAAGAAGGGAGATGTAATGATGTGTATGTTTTATGTTATATTTCAAGTTCAATTGTTATGCCTAGCTCTTTAAGAAAGTTAGGAAACAGTTAACTTTTTTAATGATGTCATCTAAGGCAGAAGGTAGTTTCTAAGATGGCTGCCCTGAATAAAAACTAACGTCTAGTTCAAGCTCCTTGCTGTCTGCCTTTATATTATGCCAAGTTATCACACACGGTGTTGTCCAAGAATGTTTTCATTCAGTGTTGATCTTCCAACTCCAATTATCTGTCTGTTAAGGGAGCAAGAAGTTCAATCCTTGGCCCATTTGCAGAATCAGGGTCAGGGTTCCTATTTAATGATTACATGAAACCACTAGGGTAGATCATGGGTACAGAGTCAAATATCATCATCATGCTAATGATACTCAATTGTACATCTGTGGTGAATTAAATGATGACACAACTGACCTCTTCCTGTTGAGGTCTAGATAGGGAGCAACAGGCTAAAATTGAATGGGGAGAAACAGATTAAAACTGACTGAACCCTAGAAAATACAGAGCTCCTTCATTCAGGGCTCCTTGGTTCTTGGTGAATTACCATCTCTAGTCATGGATGGGGTTGCACCACCCCAGACAGTGTGATTGTTCTCTTGGATTCATGAGACCAGCTCTAGACATAAATGGCAGTTGTGGCCAGCAGGGCTTTTGCCCAACTGTGTGGTTTTGCACTAGTTATGCTTATTCCTGGACCAACGTGCCCTTCTTACAGTCACCAACACTCCGGTCATCTCCCATTTGGATTATTGCAATGCATTCTACATGGGTCTGCACTAGAAGAGTATCCAGATGTTTCAGTTGGTTCAAAATGCAGCATCCACAGTTTCACACAAGCCTAGATTTGTGCCTGTGTCACCCCTTTTGTGAGAATTTCATTGCTTATTGATTTGCTTCTGAACATCAGTCAATGTTCTTGTTATCATTTTTAAAGCCATATATTGAGTCAGGTTGTTTGAAGGACTGCCTCTCCCTAGTTATATCTACCCAGCCCACCAGGGTAGGAATGCAAAGCATATTGTGGAGGTATCCATTAAGGAAGTACACCTGCTGGGACCAAGAAAAAGGGCCTTCTCTATGATGGCTTCCTCCCTATGGAATATCATTCACTTAGAAATAAAATTAGCCCCTATCTTGTTACTTTTATGGAAGGCTCTGAAAATATTAGCAGACCTGATCAATACAAAGCCAATGAAGTGATTAGTGTGAATATATCTGCAACAGTGTGATGGTGGGGAATTATGTTTTGGATTTCAATTCTGTAAGCCATCTGGAGCCCTTGTGTTTGATTTGGGCAGCCTTATAAATTTGTTTAATAAATAAATAATTTCTCATTTCTAAATGTTAAACTCCATTGAGTTCAAAGGAGTTTATTTCTAGCTGCATACACGCAATTAGGTTCAGAAACTTTTAAATATGCTTTTGATGACTTTTGATTTTATGCAGCACTTAGAGTCTCTGGAGAAAGCTAGTTTATACATCACATTAATACATTAATTATAACTCCTATGATTAGTTCAACTCTGTGTTAATACCAAAGGACACTTCACAAAATGGCATATTTATTTGAAAAAAATGTAAACTGGGATCATTTTTAAAAGAAGGATAAAGATAGATGATAGATAGATAGATAGATAGATAGATAGATAGATAGATAGAGATAGATAGATAGATAGATAGATAGATAGATGAGAGTGAGTGAGTGAGTGAGTGAGTGAGTGAGTGAGTGAAAGATAGAAGAAGCCTGCTATGACTGATCCTTGTTTGTGTGCGTGTGCGTGCCTGTGTGTGTGTGTGTGTGTGTGTGTGTGTGTGTGTGTGTTAGAACTGATGATGGATATTCATTTCACATTTTACACTTAAATTGCAAAATCTAGTGCAAAAGTGAATCATTCAATTGTTACCAATGCACTGAGAGATTCCAGTTTAAAGTGTCCGTGTTAATTGGAATAGGAGTTAACATTAAAGAAATGTTAGACTTGTCTCAAGACCCCAAATAATTAAGTGCAAATCTCACATCAATCACATTGTTTATTGAATTTCATTATTCAAGTTCTCAATCTTATTTGCTTAAAATAAAATTGGATCATTAGTTTTTCTTCAGAACAAAAGCATACCTCCAATAATTAATTCCCACTGACTTACAGTTTTGGGTTGGAAAATATTGGCAAACTGGAAAAGAAACATTGTGAGCATGGAACTGAGAATTTTCTGTAATCAAATTATCCTAGTATCTGTCTGTTAAAACTGATTCAATTTAGGACAGTTAAATCACTGTCCCAAATTTATTCCCCCTATAATTGGAAATATTTTTCCCACCAGAAAGAAAAGCAGTATACTTATCCTCATTGCTTACAACAAGCTGATCTCCTAGAAAAAAATTGATGGAACATTTCATTCAAAATAGCAGAACCTTCTGTTGTTTACCTACTCCAGTTCAAGCTCCAGCAAATCGTTAAAGCATTGTTCAAGCAACAAGGAAGCAGAAAAGGTAATCTCAGCAGTCCAAACTTTGTTATACTGTTACACAAAAACATTTCATTTGTAACCAGATTCATATCCTTAAATTATGTATCACATCAGCTAAAAGTGGTAAGACCTATTTAAAGATGCCCTACCTAAATACATTTATGCCCTCTAAATTTCATAAATATGTTATTAACCTTTCCTATTGGACGTTGAGTAGGCTAATCTCCATTAAATATGAAATTTTATTAGTAAGAAATCTATGTAATCTACAACCATGGCAAGAATTTATTTATAAAAATAATAAACTTGGGGTATAGATAGATAAATAAATAAATGGCAAAAAATAACATACACAAGTCACACAATGAAAGTTGTCAGTGTTCATCAGAAATCATATCAATTTCAATTATATTACCTTGGTTGAAAAATATATCCAACCTAGATGTACACTGCCAGTTGGTTCAAAATCTCTCATTAACCTCTTTGGCCATTATTCTAATTCCAAGTAGAAATTCAGGATTCCAAAAATATCTACCTTTCTTCTATAACCAAAATGATGAACAGGCCGTTTATTTTATTTTATTAGGACAGTAGTGAATGTTGCCATTGAGATTAACTTCTGTTAAGACTGTTTTGCAGAATGTCAGCAAGAATCAGTACCATATGTCTCTCTGTCACCACACCAGGAAGAAGATTTTTTTCCAAAGGTTATTTGGTAAAAATGGGGAAAGCAGGACTGACATATTCCAGTTTGTCCAGCATCCAAGGACAGAAAATGGCTTTCAGGGAAAGGCTACTACTAAGACAATGATCAGATAAAAGAGTAGAATCCAAGGCAAGATGTAACCTGATTAAACATCTGAACAAGCTCCACCCTAGCTCTCACAAAAAAAAATAACAGAGGGAGAAGGGAAGTGCATTCAGACTTGCAAGATTCTGTAACCATAGTTTATGATAAAAGAAATACTGACGTACATAAGACTGAAATCTCATCTACCTTGTGGAGCTAAAGCCAAGTAGAGAATTGCTAGTTTTCTCTCTTCAGGAAGATACTGTGGAACATCATTCTCCCGAGATTTGGAAGGTCCCATCCTGTTGGAAATCTGAAAAGCTTTAAAATTTAGCTATTCCTTCAAGAATAGGGCTAGAAAGTTAGATGAGTTTGGCTATATGGCATTTAGATATATTTGACTTGTACACCTCCCAGAGTCCCTCTGTGCAGGAGATGGGCAGTTTCTATATTTGATGAATAAATAATTTTTTAAGGATCTTGGCTACATTTATTAATGTTATTATGCTGACCATCTGTAGGAGAAGAGCAGATAGAGCTGGGGATGGAGTTAAAAGAGTAGTCAGCCTTGAGTCATTATGTCCTCATAAACATTCTAAACCCAATTTCTATTGAATTCCATTTAACCTTATTTGGCCAATTTAGTATTGAACTCTAGTTGATTAGATTCTCGAATATAGGCTTGACTAGACCTTCTGTATCTGATCCTGATCTTATTGTTCATGACACAAAATTGTAGAAATGAAAAGAGCGACCATAAAAATTATATAAATAAATGATAGTGTTAATGTTGTTGTATACTCCAGGACATTAGAAATGTAGTCATCAAATCCCATTTAATGATAAAAGGCTGACAGATACTGGATGGTATGAAAGAATGTACGTACTGAAATGTATATTAAAAAAGAAAATGTGAACTCTGACCTGCTTTCCTGTAGGCACCAATCTATCAGATGTCTTAGGAAAAATGTATAAATATTTCAACATGTAGAAATTGTTCACATCCTTTTAACAGGGAGTAACTCCTTCTCTTCTCTCTTCTATAATAGTTGCAAAGTTCTGTGATGGGTGCAAAGACTGGCAGAAAATATTACAGTTTGCTTGTTTGTTTCTAGAACCTTAACCAAGATCAGTTAGAATCAAATAAAATCTGGTGGCTTATGATCAGGGGTGGCATACACTTACCTTCGCTACTGTTCGCAAATGTGAGCAGCCATCTCTGCGTATGCATACAGCCTCCACGCATATGATTTTGGTGAAAAAGGGGCCTAAATGGGATGCCATAGAGCCGGGGTGGGTGGGCACCACTGTTCCCTCTAAGGTGCGCGGCTGCGTGGCCGCGCACCTTGCAAGAAAGCCCCGTGCAGAGTTCCTATCTGCCGCGCAGAGATTTCTGTAAAGGAAACGTTTTGCAGGCGGCTACAACTGGATCCGGCAGTGCTGTTGCCTGTTGGAGGAGGAGGAGGCGAACCAGCCTGCCACCACCAGCCACCACCAGCCCCGCCGCTCTTCGCGCCCCCTTCCCAGCCCCACAGTCCAGCGGATGCAGCAGAAGCAGCCCCGGGGCTCCGCTGCCGCTCCCCGCATTTTCTGGATGGGGATCCCTTGGAGAGGGGATTCCTTCCTGCGAGACCCCGTCCAGAAAATGCGGGGAGCGGCAGCGGAGCCCCGGGGCTGCTTCTGCTGCGTCCGCTGGACTGTGGGGCTTGGAAGGGGGCGGGAAGAGCAGCGGGGCCGGCGGTGGCCGGCGGTGGCAGGCTGGTTCGCCTCCTCCTCCTCCAACAGCACTGCCGGATTTCCGCCCAATGCTGCGGGGGCGCCAGCGGGAGCTTTGGCGGCTTCACCTCAGCCACAGCGCTGGGCAGCAAATGTGCTGGTGCTGTTGGAGGAGGAGGAGGAGGCGGCAGCAATAGCACCTGAGGACAGGACAAGAAGCAATGGAAATTTGTCAGAAGGAGACTCAAGCTGGAAATAAGGAGAAATCTGACAGTAAGAACAATTAAAATCCTAGGAAAATGTCCTTTCATGAAAAATTACTTTTTCAGTTAACTCTGCCTGGCATTAGTTGGGGGAACAGAAATATTAGTTGGCCAATTCTAAAAGAGAGCACCAGAAAGAACTTAAAAGATTTTTTAAGAGAGCTGGGTTTTTCATTTATATTATATGTATGAACAGAATTAACACAAATTGGAGATACCAATCAAAAATAAAGAAAAAAAAGGATGAAATAATGCTCATTTTTAAAAACTCAATGAAAATAAAAACAATATACCAAGAAGGTGGCATACTGGTTGTGATTTGATCTCTTCGGGGGATCCCGGGGAATCCCCTATACAAGTATTTTAATATTGCAGACTTGCAGTATTATAAGTCATACTGATATTATAGAACACTTTAATTAAGCGGGTCCCTTGAATAAACATAACTTTGAGTTTCAAATAACACTAATTTCGTTGTTGTCTTAGGTGACATCTGTGAAAAAAATTCAGGTGCTCAGGCATGAAAATGTACCGCTCAAACACTATACTTTTCCGCTCACACTGAAAAAAAATTAGAGGGAACATTGGTGGGCACCACTTTGACACCACTTTGAACTCCTTCAGTAAAAGTTTCATACCAAGCTTTTTAGAAGTGGTTTGCTCTTTCCATCTTCTTAGGGTTGAAAGTGACTGTCCCAAGGTCACCCAATTGGCTTTATGCTAAAGCAGGATTAGAACTCAGGATCTCCCAGTTTCTAACCTGATGCCTTAACCATTACAGCAAGCTGACTCTTAAAATGAATATCTGTTGCTAAAAATATTTTTTGCTCTGTAGAGTGATTAAAAAAAAATATTATCAATGTCTAGTAGCTTTTCACATTCCTGGATCCAAGTAGCATACGATTTAGAATAGACAAACTATACCAAGGAGAATCAGATACAATAAAAAAAAATCCTTAAACTCACATGTAACTGTAGTGTTTGTACAAATGGTAGCTCAAAGCTACCTGGAGGGAACACTCTAAGTGAGCAAACCCATGAAGTTTCAATGACGTGTTTGGTTAGCCTATATACTGCTGATATTCAATTTCATGTGAAGAACAAGTGAAGTTAAGAAAGAAGCAAGATTTCCCCCTATAATTTGCCTACAGTCCGATGTTTGTCTTGGGGAAGGGAGGAGAGAGCGAGGAGGGAGGGAGGGAGGGAGAAAATTTGATTTGATTTGATTTTGAATTTGATTTGTTTATTTATAGGCCGCCCTTTTCCCTGAGGGGACTCAGGGCGGCTTACAATCAAAAAAGGGAAGGGGAGTGTAGGACAATACCAAAAAGAGATGTGCACAAAGTAAATTAGACAGTAAAACTCAACATTCACTCAGCATTCGGGAGGGGCGAAAATAAGATTATCCCCAGGCCTGACGGGCTAGCCAGTTCTTGAGGGCTGTGCGGAAGGCCTGGACGGTGGTGAGGGTACGAATCTCCACGGGGAGATTGTTCCATAGTGTCGGAGCCGCAACAGAAAAGAAGGAAGGAAGGAAGGAAGGAAGGAAGGAAGGAAGGAAGGAAGGAAGGAAGGAAGGAAGGAAGGAAGAAAAACTTCTACTTTAATCCAGGAAAGTATTGAGTGTATAGATTAGATGTTCAGTGGAAAATTAAATGAAACAGTAACTGAGAATCCTGCCATGTTGCTGATTGTAATAAAAGAAATATCTGCAGGGACTTTGAACTTTCCAAAAGATGAATAAACAAGAAAAACAATGGGTTATTCCTAGAACTCAACTCATTCTCTCCATTGCCAGCTAAGCTTATCCAGTTTGCCATGAACAAAGCCACTGTCAGATTCCTCACTGTTTGTTATATTGGTAAGTGAAAATGTACAAATCATAGCAGACATACCAGCCCTAAAAGCATGAGATTGGCTTTCATTATAACATGTCAGCACATAAGGTGATTGACCAAAATCATTAAAGTGCTGTAATGTCTGACAATTTAAGACAAAATTGCTCCAAATATACCGACTTCTGATGGTTTCAGATATTAGTATAGCACTCTGGCTTCATCCCCTCTATTTCTAAATAGCCTACAACTACATAAACATGGGATGTTCCTAGATGTTCCTACTTGAAGTCTTTGCCAGCAGAGATAAAGTTGGTGAAGCAACAAGACAAAGTTACACCAGAAATAAAACAGTGGGAAAGAAACTTTATTCTTACTGAACCTGAAATCTAATTTCAGCATTTCCATGATTTGCAATCTGCCTGTACTATATCCCTGACAAAGGGGTGTCCCTTCAAAACACATTGGGTCTCAGTTATAGTAAAGTATATTGTTGTTGTTTTTGCTTTGTTTCATCCTTGCTCAAAAAGAGGGAAGAGGGAGATGGAGATGGAGGGAGGGAGACAGAGAGAGGATCTTTTGAATTGTAAACATGCAGATTCAAGTAGGATTGGAATAAAGGACTTGTTTATTCTCCCATTTATCCTTTCCTTATATGTTTATTTTATTTAGCATATGGCACCTTATATGTTTAAATTGGTTACATATCCCCCTTTCCCAAGCAGATTTTTTTTTAATCTGATGATTGCTGAAACAATTTTCTGACTACAGCTGTTTGGAGTGACATTAACATAATTGTTTTATTTCCTTGTATCAATCTTTAGCTTCAAAGCTACTTTGAACCTGATTTAATCATACCCCCACATTTTAATTCATTTAGCAGTGCCCTGACATTGCACTGACAAATTTTGGCAGTCAGATTTCGACAGTGTAAGTGGAGGCCTTTATCTCTCAAATAGTCAAAAATCAGTTATTCATGCTAATTTCAGTCATTTTTGGAGGTTTGAGGGAGCTTTTATCAGTGGAAATAGTACTGGGATTAGCATATACAAAACTTTGGAAAAGATTCCAAAATAAAGACCTCAAAAAAATGTTTAACCCCATATCCATTTTCGTAATACAATTACCTCACCAGATGGCTTCCAGAGAATTGAGGTGCTGAATTGTACCCCTAACTCTCCCTGACCTTTTCTAAAGAAATAAAGGAATGTGGGGGTGAGATGGCCTTCCTTCTTCAAAGTGGGCCTCATTGCTTTCAGTGGACTTTTATAATTCTGCAAACCTACCATTTATGGTAGCAGTGCAAATCTAAACCAGAGGTGGGTTCCTACCAGTTCGCACCTATTCAATAGAACCGGTTCATCAAATCTACTGAACCGGTTAGAAGAGGTTCCACTAGTGGACCCGGAAAGCAGGCCACACCTACAGAAGAGGTTCCAAAAATTTTTGAAACCCACCACTGGTCCTTGGATATGATTATTCTACACTATCATGCTCATATTTATAAAACTCAGTGCCTCTGTGAAAGGTAAGGATGCTACTGCGTTTGTGGTGCAATCAGAACATTGCGTGTGTTGAAGTTGTTTTAATGCAAACCAAAGATGCCTTTTAAAAAACAAGTTTACATCATATTCTTATGCATGCCAGTGCTGTGTGTGAGGTAATTTAAGGTGGTTCTGACACATGTTGTCGGCATCTTCATATCCGGTCACATGGGCAGCAAGCCACTCCCATCTGGTCACATGGGCAGCAAGCCACTCCCACAAAGGAGGCCACACCCACAGAGTAGGTTCGAACAATTTTTGAAACCCACCACTGATTTAAATCTATGTTCCTGACCCAATGGCTAAACCTGCTTAGAACCCAAAGGCTACCCTGCAGCCTTGGCTACAAAATCATTCCAATGATTTAAGTGGATTTTGGCTGGATGGAGTCTGTTGAATCCAGAGAATGGTGCTCAGTGCATATATCTTTGATGACTTTACAAATATGGGAGCACAAGTATATTGCAGCTGCTGACTTTCTTCATGGGTTCAGTAATTTGGCAAGTAGGTTTTATTTTCTGAGTGGCAGAAATATCTTCTGAATCCCCTTGCTGAGATTCACTGGCAGAGCTTTATGATAATTATACCACAACTGTATATGTGGTATTACACTGATTTACCAGACACAATTCTTTGGAGAGCACTCAGTGAGGGAAGAGACTCCATCAGCTCAACTGAAAGAGCAGCTTGGAAGCATTTAAGCAATTTGAGCATTATAGATGTTTTAGCACAGGGCTCCTGAGTATAGCCAGAGTTTTAAACACAGCCACTATTAACTACCTAGCTTTTAAGAATGGTTTCTGTTGTGTAATAGAGTTGAACCTTGCAGTTAAGGTTCAAGAGGACATTAGTTAGACTTCAGTTAGGGAAGTTGGGATGTGACATTTCATAGGAGCAGCATAGTAAGTGCATAGTAGCATTTTAATAAATTTGATAATTAATTTCTAACCAATCCTATTTTACAATCCTGCAGTTCCTTGTCCCTTGATTATAACTATTTCTTGTTTTCTTTGTTTCGACCTTTCCCATGGAATGATACTGAGCATGCCCACATGAGCTTGATCTGGCTTTGCAAACCTGTAATAAATATTTGCAGATTAAAGATCTCTAGTACCTTGCTTGACTAGACAATGAACCTCATCTTGGAACACTCGAGAACAGAGAAAAACTTGAAGTTGTAAACAGAAGAGAAATATATTCAGAAGTTCCTTTTTACAGACTTTTGTTCCTCTTTCCACGAAACACTTTTTATTTCAATTGATCATTTTATATCTTTTGTAAATTATAAAACTGCTGTATAGGTAGAGATAGCTTTTTCCTCTTTTTTTTTTTACTTGAGGGTTAAGGCCTTTTATTTTTGCATGACGACTTTTAGACTTTAAGCCTGAGACCAAGATTTTTTTTTCTCTTAATGACCTATACAAGATGTTCTGGAAACCTTTCTCAGCTAAATAGCAGAGTAAAAATGCTTTGAATAAATGAGTAAATTGGGAATTATGATTTAAGGATATACCTTCCCTAGCTCCCTTCACAGAACTATCATTTCCTTGCAGTTAATTAATTAAATATAAAATCTTATTAAGAAATCAAGTATTAGTTTAGTACCAGTAACACAGTGGCATCTAGGGACTACATGGAACAGACAGCACATAGTACAAATTGTAAAAATTACTGCCTGTAATTTTTTTATCCATTTTTCATGCAAATAAAATGTTTCTGGGCTAAATCTTACAATCTGGACGGAATTGGGGTTGTCTAACTGAAATAACTGATCTGTTCTGCAGTTCTACCTTTTCTAAACACCATCAAGCGTTTAGCTGGACACAAGCATTGCTTTACGCCAATAATCTCTGTTTGCACTTGACCTAATTAGTCAGCAGTCCTTCAACAGTTTGTACACTCCCGATTAGGACAGTATTTCATGAGATGATAAAAAGGGACAGAACTGGAAAGGGAGAAATATCAAAAGCCTCAAACATGATTTTACTCTTGGCCTTAAAGAGGTACATGAATGGATTTGTTCTGCTATAAGAAAGCACAATCATATCAAAAGCTTCTTAGAGCACAATAAAGCCATTGTTCTGTTTAACATGTGGCTTAACAATGATTAAATACAAGGGACCATGGCAATATGTACTTGAAAAGGTCAGTTCCCATTTGCTGATTAAGTCTTGAAACCAAACACAGAGATGACAAAGATGGTGTCTTTAGAGGTGTCAATTTTATTCATTTATTTATAAATCCATTATGGCTATTTCTGTTTACATGTTACATTTTCTTAAAAAGGTCAAATGGCATGGTATTCAGGGATTGTTATACCAGATACAACTTTGATTTAGAAAGATATTCCAGAAATTACTTTATTTTTCCAGTGTAAGGCATTTGTTTACTTGTTTCATACAGTACATTTAATACCAGAACCCTAAAAATATGCAACCCACATTCTCAAGCCAAGATCTTTTACAAGGCCAATTAACTTTTCCCTTGTGCTATTTCAGACCAAATGGCTAAAGTTTACAGTTTATTCCATCTTAAGTCATTTTTCAGATGATAAGAAGGCTCTCTGGCTTTCTTTTTGATGAGTTTTTGGAGACAGCCAATCCCATTCATCTGAGTGAAAAGGTCACCCCAGTGCTAGCAGTACAGAAGCCATTTTTTTGCCTAGGACCAGGAGATGTGTAAATTGAGCTCAGTGTTGATCAATTTTATTAACACAGCCAGCTAAATAAGAGTTGAGTATATTTCATTTTCTTGTATTTACTTATTATCATCGAAGCATTACATCTAATTCAAGACTCTGCTGAACATATGAACATCTAGAACGTGTCAAACTCACATCGTCACGGCATATCAAGACTTTTTCCCCCTTCACTAAACCGTGAGTAGGCATGGCCAACGTGATGCATCCAGCCCATGAGCTGGGAGTTTGACAGCCCTGCTCTGGAACATCTCTGAAAGAATACTATCTAGCTTCTGTTTGAAAGACTTTTGGCAAAGAAGAAATGATGGCAATCCTATCAGATGGGCTAGACTTAAAAAACAGACACCACCCAGATCTTGTTCCAATAAAGTATCTTATTAAGTCTGAATGTGTTACCTTCCTTTTTCATCTTGATGAACATTAACAAGGAGAGCACTGTCTGAGACACTTTCTTAAAGTACTTTCTTGGTCTGGGCTCAGGTTTCATTTACCTGAAGATCTTCCTTTTGTCATTCAAGGCCACCCTATTTATCTACCACATTCTATCACTTTCCGTGCATCTTACTCCACTCACTTACAGCTCATATACCATGTTTCCCTGAAAATAAGGCCTCCCTGGATAATAAGCCCAATCAGGCTTTTGAGCACATGGACTCAAATAATCCCTGCCCCCAAAATAAGCCCTCTCCAAAAATATTGCAACACAGCAGCAGCCATGAAATGACCACACTTGCCGCCTCCTGCACCTCAAAAATAATAAGACCTCCCCGAAAATAAGGCCAAGTGCTTATTTCAGGGGTCAAAAGAAAATAAGAACCTGTCTATTTTCAGGGAAACACAGTAATGAGGACAATCACTTGACATCTAATCTGAACCTACTGTAGTTCCTTGTAGTTTTAAGCCATTGATTCTGGCCTTTCACTCTGGCCTGAATTTTAAGCTATTCTTTTTATATCATAAGGAAGCCATTTCCTTTCCTATTGTGGATAGACCATTGCAAAGGTATTATTTGGAAACATATTGAAAACATAGTTCTTAATTTCCTATGTAAATTTGGAACTCTGCTACCTGTTTACTATGTAAAATAATTTAGCAGTTGAATTCCTTGTTACAAACCATAGAATCAATCTGTAAGGCTGGAAAAGACAAACTGTTTACGGTGTTTCTAACTGAAATCTCTTATTCAGCTCCTTCAAGGCATTAGAAATACTTCAACCTTCCCCAAATTGCCGTCTCCAAATGTGTTGGCTTATCTCTGGAATTCCCAGCCTTCATGAACAACTCTGCAAATTTCAGTCCAAATATAGCAGGAAAACATGAAATTGGGGACATACAAGATACAACACAATGTAGACAGATTCTCTCCATCAAAAGAAAAATTTCTTCTTATCTATGTGTCCTGATTTTTTTTTTCTGGTTAGAAGTGGGTATTAAAATTCCAGCATTTCAAATGCCAATTACAACAAATAGGGGAAGTCACACAGGCTTTGAACTTTTATTATCTTGTAACAGGGAGAAAATGACTCTCTCATTTTAAACGGAATGCAAGGAAAAATTGTTTATTGACCAAGCAGCCTGATTCATATATAAGACCTGGCCTCAATCCTGCTAAATTGCAATACCTTTGCAATAGACTTATAATGGCAGCATTATTTTTGACTGTGTGCTGGTGTATTCATCCCCATGTCCCCATCACACCCCCATTGTTTGAGCCCTTGGATACTAATACACATTTTAGAAACAGCTCCATATAAATAGTATGAATTTCCTTGCACTGGAAAAGGAGTCTTTAAAAAAAGAAATTTTAAAGTCTGGGTTAAAAACACTTTAGGCAAACATTTGCAATTAACTCTTTTAACTTTTTTTAAAAAATGAGCTTTTAGACAAGTAATATCTTTGTTGCTAATAACTTATTTTCTTTTCCCTTCTCAATTAGCATTCTAGTTTTAGACTAACTAGGATTATCAGATTCATTTTTAAAAAATTATTTAATTACAAAATATAGGCATACAAGTCTGAAGACTGGATATCCATGGTGTTTCATAGAGTAGGGTGGCATTTTTTAAAGAAGGCCCTGTCATCCATATAAAAATTTTCACATAAAGAATTTATCGAATTTACAGCTTTAAAAGGAAGAGTTTTTACAGCATCATCAGATAGAAAGTACTTAATCAGATTGTACATTTAATAATATGTTGTCATAATATTGAAAATAAAATTCTGATGTTTTCCGCTTCCCTTTTAATAGTACTCAGTATATTTATTTGATGAGCTGAGAAAGTTAGCTTGCAATAGGTATTTCTGGGGGGAAAACAAGGAAGATAGTTAACGAAGATATTTTATCCTATGCCAACATGATTTTTTTCATGTTACAATTATTCTGTTCATTTTCTTTCTCCTTTATACTCATGTATAACATTCATTATGTGATTAATCAAGAGTTCCATAATCCAATTTTGTAGTTGGAAGAAAAGATTTGTTTGGTTTCATATTAGGTAAAAGGGGGGAAATGAACTTGTACATGAAAATATGTTTTTGTACAGGAGAGCTAGCACAAATGAAAATGTTAAAAAAAATCAGTGTAAATCAAATAGCATTGTAAAGTAAACAGAGAATTTCATCTATGGTATCTATTTACAACTAGAGAAAGAAGTAAGTTGCACTGAACATATCAATGGAAGGATCACAAAGAAAGAATACTTTCTCTTAAACCACTGAGGTCTTAGAAAGCTCAGCTTTTTCACAGTTCCTTTTCTAAGTGTGAAATCCTTCATATTTGATTCTCTCAATTGGTACAGAATAAGAGATACGACCTTTTAACAATACTGCATTTTAAAAAGACAAGACAAACATGATTTTTTTGTGGGGGGAACAAATATAGATAGTGAATACAATCAAACACTGGCCATTATGTCAAAGCTTATATTACCAGTTGTTATATCCCAACATCCAGAACCATATTGGAAATTTTGGAATTTAATACTATAATATTTGAAATCGATGTCATGGCAGTAGGGGTCCACTCAAATGTGTATCTTTCTTTTGCTTTTCATATAGTATGTGTGTCCTCAAGAAATATTTAAAACAGTTTAAAGCTAATTTTCCTACAAAAGTTAAAGATGCACAGATCTCAAAGATGCAATATCATAACAACATCAGGGACCTTAGATGGAAAATAGAAAGAAAGTGCTTCTGAAAGATATGACTTACATTTTCCTTTCCCAGCCTCATTTGTTCAATGTGCTGAAATACATAGAAAGAACTAAAATAAACTTTTGATCCATCCCTGGGCACATATCCTCTTGGGTTCTGGTTGTGCACTAATATTTTAATTGTTTTATCTCACCTGAAGCCTTTGAAGAGTCAATGCTCAGTAATCAGACAAGGTGCCACCCACTTCCAATATCCTACCACAGCTGAACCTAAGACTTGCCTTGCAAACAGATCCCCGCTTCACCCAATTCTTTTCCGGTTTATTCTGCAGAGAATTTTTTTAAAGGACCTCCTAAAGTCATGATTGAAGATAGTATAGATGACAGGATTCAGGGAACTATTGCAATAACCAAACCAGAAGAAGAACTTGAAGAGGGTATCGGGAACATAGCAGCTACTACAAACAGCAGTCAATGTGTAAGTGAAGAAGAAAGGAAACCAGCAGACAACAAAAACTCCAATCACTACTGCAAGTACGAAGGTGAAGCGCTTTTCCCGGTTCTGTCTCCCCCTCCATCGTGAAGCTTTGGCATTTCTTTCCTCTTCTACTTGATTAGGCAAATGGTCCCCAGGCTTAATTTGGCAGAGTTTGGTTTTGCCCTTATTTCTGGGGTGCCTGTCTGCTTTCCTAGGCTGAGGAGTGTCATTGTGTTCTGAAGAAGACGTGTCTTCCAGGTCTATACCATTGGCTTCTGTTTCCTGGCTTCCTCTTGCCAATGTTGCCTTTCCCCCATTGAGCTTGGTTATCGCAGCTGTATCATCTTTGTTATCCAACCCATTCTGTCTGCTCTCTACAGTCTCCCCTTGCTTGTTGAGAGGCACCCGAGACCTCCTTTTTGCAATCTGGTAGATACGGATGTAGACCAGGATCATGATAAGGCAAGGAGCAAAGAAGGAGCCAATGCTGGAACTGATGATGTACCAGGTCATCTTGTTGATACTGCAGCTGGGCAATTTGTTCTCAGGTTTCAATTCTGTTTGTTCATGGAGCTGACCCTCGGGCTCACCCTGCTTCATAATGGAGATAAGTGGTGGGAAAGAGATGACAGCGGAGATGACCCAAACCAGGAAGATGATGCTTTTGATGCGGCGTGGTGTGCGCTTGAGGTTGTACTCAATGGCCTGTGTAATGGACCAGTAGCGATCCAAGCTGATGGCACAGAGATGCACAATGGAAGAAGTGCAGAAGAGTACATCCAAAGCCAGGTAGATCTCGCACCACACCTTGCCAAAATACCACTGGCCCATCACCTCATTGGCGAGAGAGAAGGGAATGACCAAGGTGGCCACCAAGATGTCTGCTGAGGCCAAGGAAACCAAAAAGAGGTTCTGAGGGGCCTTCAGCATCCGGCTGGTGAAGACAGCAATAATGACTAATATGTTGCCAAAGATGGTGAAGATCATGAGCAGCGTGGCCAGGAAGATGAGGGCTAAGGTAGTGGGCAAGGGGTAAGGAAGGCCCTCTTTCTGCCCGCCCTCACTTCCATTCAAGCTCCCATTGCCATCCATGTGCTGTGGGTAGCTGTGTTCCAGCTGGAAAGTGGGCAGTTGGGCCAGGGAAGTTAATCCCCCTTGCTCTGGTTACTGGCTCTTCAGCCTCAACATCAATCCAGCTTCATTGACGTCACTTAAGGCAAGCACACCCTGAGAAGAGGAGGAGGAGGAGATCCCACACCTGTCTCCAGCGGGGCTGGTTCTTTCTGCAGGCACCGGAAAGCCACCGATTCCAATCAGAAGCAAGAGAAGCGGCTTGGCTCAGCTTCCATTACTGCCCCCCGCCTTCCTTTCAGTCATCACCGACGGGCAGGGCGACCGGGTCTCTCCCTTTCTTCCTTCCTTCCCCCACTGCCCCAGATTTTCCCCACAAAGTCCAGCCGAGACGAGGGGGGTGGGGTCCTCAAGAGGCCATTCGCGGCAGGCCGAACGGGAGTCAAAAGTTGCTTCTTACCTTCACTCCGCGAGAGGGAAGGCGAGGACAGGACCTCCGGGGAAGGCAGGCGGCGGAGAAGGAGCCTGGCTTCTCCCGGCGGAGCAGCTCCTACATGGGGGCGACGAAGAACCCCGTTTTTAGCTAATTAACTGCGCCAAGAAACGCCAGGAGGCAGCGGAGGGTCCCCGCCGCACACCCTCAACCGGGCGCCGCTGCTGTAGCGATGCAAACGGAGACGGTTTGGGGCTCAGCGTTGGGACCTCCTCCTCCTCCAGAAAGGCAGCACTCGCTCTCTGGCTGAAGCTCAGCCCTTCTGGGCTCCCGGTTCACTTTATAGCCCGCGATCGGCTCGGCGATTCAGTGGCTCAGCGTCAGCGTCAGCGCCACGTGGGGAACAGCCCCCCGGCGCTCTTCCCCGCCTCTGTCTCGCAGCCGCTCCTCCGGCGGAGCTTTTCAGCCGGTCGCCTGAGGCTCAGTTTTGGGGTTTTTTTCTTTCCCCCGAAAGCAGCCATCCCCTCGCTCGGCGTTCCCCGGGGAGAAGCCCTGCGTGGTGCACCCGCCCATCCGCCAACTTCTCAAACGGCTCGCTCGCTCGCACCTCCACCTAACACGGCACGCCTCCCTCCCTTCCGCCCGCCCTCGCTGGAAGGGGTCGAGCTGCACACAGAGACAATTTCTCTGAGCCTCCTTCCCGGTATTTACACCAAGGCTTTTCCTCTCTGCTCGACCCGTTTCCAGACGTGGAAGTCAAAGCCCAGTTAGTACCGAAGCGCGAAGGCGTCCGAGCAAGCAATTGAACGGGCGCCGCCTTCGCTGCTCTTGAGCTCCCGACCTTACTTTGCTAGCCGTGTTTGAGCATTGTACGCACGAGTCGCCCACTAATCCGGCATAAGGTGCATCGCATCTCTTGCCATCCTCTTCGTCTCTCCCCCCCCCCCCCGAATTTTATTTTAGTTATGTTCATATATTTTAACTCTTAAGGATAAGAAGTTGTTTCATTTCTGGGCAAATCACACTGGAAAACTTTATGTCGAAGAAAGAGGTTCTAAGCACTTTGGGTTAATAACATGAATTAAGGGTGTAATTGCACAGATACTTTCGTGTTCATATATGCATGCGTCTTTTTCGTCAATCGTTGAACAGGTTGATCTTTCTAGTAACATGTTTCCCGATGCATCACTAAAATATTCATTGGGACAGGCCTGAGGAGATGTGTAAATTGAGCTATGAAGCCTCTTGCCAGTAATTCCGTCAATCATCAGCTGTGGATTGTACTTCACCTGGATAATGCACAGTAAGTATGCTCCCTCAAAAGATTGCTTGCTCTGTACAGTATATGACTCCCTTATTTCCTTTGACGAAATGTTTTGATTCATTGCAGCCAGTACCAAGGAAATGGACCATAATTTAACATTCCCAGAATAATTATATATTTAACTCTCATGAATGCTTGGCATTCAGACAAATCAGTCATCAATAGGTATATAAAAATAAACTATATTCACACACCATTCAAAAGAGGAAATAAAACGGTTAAGAAAAAGAAGAAAAAACCAGAACATCCTCTCCAGAAACCAACACCCAGATAAGCAGGGATTAACATCAGACCAACAACCAAGCAGAAGACAATATTAAGTAGTTCCTAATCAAATAATTACCAAGGACAAAACTACACTCCCATCAACACTGGCAGGGCAAGCTATATTATATGTAAACAAGGAGCAAACCTCACACTCAATAACCTTAACCCTAACTCTAACCCTAGTCACCTAATGAAATATGCTAGCCAACAATCAAGCTCGGAGGGCATTGATGATTCCTCAGTTGTGTGTGTGTGTGTGTGTGTATTTGAATGTATATATGTGTGTGTATGTATGTATGTATGTTCTCACATTAACAAGATCTCTGAATGTATATGCAAATCATACTTCAATAATAAGATCAAAACATTTTTATGCACATATGAGCACGGTGCAGTTGATTGAAAATTTTTCTAGTATTGTAAAATCACACAGTTTTGTTTTGATACAGATTATCATCGTTGAGTTGAGTTGAATTCACTTAACAACTGTGAGAAGAAAGATCATAAAATGGGGAAAAATTAGCTTAACAACTGTCTCACTTAGCAACAGAAATGTTAGGCTCAATTGTGGTTGCAAATCAAGGACTGCCTGCCTGCACCCCTATATAATTCTGCATTTATATCATATCCTTATGTTGGAGGTTCAGCCCTGACCGGTTCAAGGTTGGCTCAGCCTTTCATCCTTCTGAGGTCAAGTAAAATGAAGATCCAGATTGTTGGGGACAAAATATGCTGATATTGTGAAACT
This sequence comes from Thamnophis elegans, assembly GCF_009769535.1. Taxonomy (NCBI): domain Eukaryota; kingdom Metazoa; phylum Chordata; class Lepidosauria; order Squamata; family Natricidae; genus Thamnophis; species Thamnophis elegans. The sequence continues at coordinate 16,924,678 of NC_045550.1, forward strand.
GCTATAAAACATATAAAGTGGTATATAAGTCTAAAAACACTTAGACTTGCTATAGCTATTGTTATGTTGTCCTAAAAAATCCTGGGTCCGTGCCAGATATGTGAACACCCGGTGAAAGACAAACCAAGGTAGAGATTGCATAGATCAGGGACGTGCAGTCACTAGAGGCAGTGGAGGCGGGGGGGCAAGGCGGTGGAATGCGACGGCAGCGAGAAGCATCTCAGATGGAGCCAGACACCCGAAAGGCAAGCCGGCACTTAAAGGCTTGCCGAAGTGCCGGCTTGCCTTCCAGGTGTCCCGGCTCCATCTGAGATGCTTCTTGCCACCGTCACACTCCACCGCCTTGCCCCCCCTCCTCCTCCAACAAACAATCCTGATGCCCTGGCCTGCAGACAGCCCAGCACCGAGCAGGGATGAGGAGGAGGAGGAGGAGGAGAGCGGTGAGTCCAGGCAGGGAGTAGGTCGGGCGAGGGGTGGGTGGGCTGGCTGCAGGCCGGGGCAGCAGGATTGTTCATCGGAGGAGGCAAGGGGCAAGGCGGTGGAGCGCGATGGTGGCGAGAAGCAACACCCCCGCCACTGTGTCCGACAGGCGTCTCGCGTTTATGTACGCCATAAATGCGAGACACCTGTCGGACACAGTGCCGGGGACGTTGCTTCTCGCCGCTACTGCGGTCTTGCCTCACCAACGGTAACCGTCACCGCACGTCACTGGCATAGTTGAAGGATACTGGCCCGTTTTTGGCCTCCCAAACCACCCAGGAGTGCCGTTTTGGCTCTCCCCAGCCTCCTGGAGTACTCTTCAGGGCTCCCAAACTCTCTGTGTGCCCCATTTTTGCAAAAAAAATAGGACACACAGAGGGTTTGGGAAGCCTGCAGAGTGCTCCTGGGGGCCAGGGAAGGCAAAAACGTTTTTTTCTTGTTTACCTCTTGAAAATGTTGGTGCATCTTATACTCCGGTGTGTCATAATCCGAAAAGTACAGCACTACTTTTTTTGAGATCCCCATCAACGTTACCTTTCGAAGCTGGAGCCCTTTAGATGAACATATTGGGACTGCAAGCCAGATAAATTCCAGCTAACATAGTTAACAACCAACTGTTTTTGTACCGTGAGTCAGCTTCTAATTTTGATTCCTTTTATGTGCTAAATAATATATTTAAAGGGTAATAGTACTATCATTAGGCAAACTTGATATAGTATCTTCAAGGAAAGTATTTACAGATAGTTAATGTAGATTCAAGTCATAATAGTAACATAGGGATATTTCTTTACATTAGACTCTAGCAACTCCTGTTTAGTCCTATGAGATGCCATAGTAAAATTCACCATGTCCAATAAGTTTAATATGTCCAGATACAGTTCTCTAAGCATATCCATGTGTACGCGTACATGAGAGCATCTGTGTTTACAATACAGGCAGTTTTTTAGGAGCAAGCTTCAGTAAACTCGGTGGGGTTCTCCGTTTATTGCACAGTTGAGGTTGCAAAGTGCAATGAGCTTGAACAATTGTCTATTATTAGAACTGCTGGGTTTAACCAAAACTGACTTTGCAAAGACTGAAAATTGTAGACCCAAGTAAGAGCTGCTTCAAAGAAAACGAAGACTCTGGTTGATATAATGTTCCCCCTTTTCACACTTTCTACATATCAGAGAAAGGCAAATTACTTTGCTATTGTGCAATTCCAGTTTTATTGCATTACAGGGAAGAGTCTGTATGCCAGGCTCACTGGCTATTTTATGACCTGCAGTGATTTGAGTCAGTTCAATCTTCTCAGGTGTCTGATAGTTTGTTTGACTGTTACATTTTAGTACTACTTTAAAATTCCTTGTTAATGTCCTGGTCCTTTCTATTTATATTTTATTTTCCCAAAGCCTCAGAGGCTGTCTTCAGAAAAAAAAAATGTCTGTAAAATATTTTCACCTATTGCCTATGGTACTGTTTCAGAATAATAATACAACTTGAAAACCTCATTATTGCCTAATCCATGGGTCGTCAACCTGGTCCCTACCGCCCACTAGTGGGCGTTTCATGATTCCAGGTGGGCGGTAGGGACTTCGGTGGTTAAAACCTCCTTTTGAGTGAGTGCAGTTGCAAAATAGGAGAAGCAAACACGTGGGAAGGGGAAGAGGAGGAGGAGATAGCAGAGACAGGCAGAAGCCCAAAAGAGCAGTTGCAAAATAGGAGAAAGAAAAGTTATAGGTAGGAGAGAATTGTTGACTAATAATAATAAGTGGGCTAACTAGCTCAGCCTTACTTTTGTACATTGCCCTAAGGAAGGTTTAAAAAAAGGAGATAAAAAGGAGAACATCAAAAAAAATAACAAAAAAGGGAAGAAAAATGGAGAAAAGAGGATAAAATAAAGGAGGAGAGTAAGCAGTGTTTAGTCTGGCTCATAAATTAAGTTTTGTTATCTTATAAAATAAAAGAAAGAAATAAGTAAAGGAAGAAGAAGGAGAAAATAAAAAAGGGGAAAAGAGATCCTTGATACAGTGAAATACTATAAGAAAGGTAAAGAAGAAGAAGGCAGGAAAAGGAATTTTGTTTTCATGGTGACACTTAATAAAAATTGGCATCTAATACAGCATTGTTTTTGGTGTTTGTAATAAAAGGGAAAAGAGGAGGAAAAAAGCACTGTGTGGAGTGCAGATCAAAACGTAAAAGTAGTTGTTAAATTGTGAAACAAATTTAGAAGCCATGTCTGAAAAAAATATGCTCATGTTCCGCACTTGCGCAAAAACTGGTGGGCGATAAGGAAATTTTTCCATCAAGAAAGATCCATTAGTGGGTGGTAGGTAGAAACTACCACTGGCCTAATCATTTTCATCTTTCCTATTGGCTAACTTCATCTTTACTAGATGCTGCAGTATATTCTGCAAACTTTCATAGAGTTGCACTCCCATACCCTTCTCAGAAAAGCAAAGGGTTATTTGTTGATTTCTTGGAAATAGGGAAGTTATTTGGGTACATTATGACTGAAATGTCTGAAAAACAGTTGATCTTTGAAAAACAGTAAATCCAACTATGAAATATATACATCATGATTTTCAAACCATTTATTGCTCTGCTTCACATAATGAATCTCTTTTTGGCATTTTGATTATCATTTTTTTTGTAGAAGATGGGAAGAGAGGTTTACATACTTGGGGATCAGCAAAATCTCTCCATGTATGTCAGCAGCACAGACTGTTTTTATGTGTTATCCCATTGTTAATATTGGCCCTGCTCTTAAACATGACTAAGTTTAGATTCCAATTATTGAACCCAAACACAACAATAAATATGATTTCATATAAAGCTTCATTGGTTTTCAGTCTGAGTGCTAATTCTTACTTCTAGAAATATGCTTTGAGCCATGGTGGTATATAAGCTTGCTCAAAAGATCTTCTTTTCATCACAAGCCCTGTATGTGTGTGAGAGAGAAAGAAAAAGGGAAACTAAGGCTTATGACTGTAAAGTCAAGATTATTATTTTTTTGCGATAGCCTTTGGAGCAAGGAATTCTGCTTTATCATTGCCTAACTAGAGACAGATTGTAATATGTGGTTTATTCAATACTCTTCATGCTTTGAAACTTTGCCTCAAATACCTTCAATACCTATATGTGTGTACATGTAATATGTAGCAGGTAGGTATTGTTGGCTTTAGAATATTGTAATTGCTTCAAACTGAAATAAAATTAAAAACAATTTTTTTTTTAAAAAAATGATCCAAATTATTTTTATGTGATACATCATCATCACATAAACACATATGCATAGGGTAGTAGGAAATTGACCGCATTAAAAAAAATAGATTAACTTTCCCCAATCTATTACCCTCCAGTTGTTTTAATCCATAGATATTATCATTATTAGCCATGTTCCCTAAAGTCAACAGGTCTCCAGAAATGTAATTGTTGGGAAAGCTGAACTGGCTTTATAATGTCTATTTCAAATGTTGGCATTGTAATCACACACACAATATAGTATAGGAAAGGGGACATATATGAATGGAAATTTGCCAAACTGAATGGTCCCCTGCATACAATCTTGAAATTAAAAACAATTTAGTTTTCTAATGCATCTGCTTGAAAACTAAGTATGGTCATGTGTGACTCTAAAATCTATGGGGTGAGATGACTAAAAGAACAAATCGAATTTCTGTAATTTTGTATGGAAGAGGAAGAGGAAGAAAGGAGTGGTAAGCAAGTTCTTTTAGTTCTTTGTTTGATCTTCAGGAAAATAAAGCAAATTCAAGAAGCGTCTTGTTGATGTTCCTGAAAAAAGTCTGTTTGCCAGGATTGTTTGCAGTAGGATGAAATGTTCTATCTTCTCAAACAAGCATTCTCTCAAATAGAAAGCATGGAGAATTTGGTTTCAAATGTTTAAATTATAATTTTGAGAATCTGTCTATGATCTACCAAGTGGTAACCATCAAAATGTACTCATATGTCTTTTCCCATATGCATCGTTGAAAACTTTCAAGTTACTCAAAGTAGTGCATATTTTCATCATGAAAGAGGGTCCTTCTGGATGCTTTTTTCAAGCATTATGTATAGCATATACATATTAGCAATAATTACCTTAACTTTTGCCCCTGCTCTAAGCTCCATGGTTAATGCTGTCAGCATATTTATCCGTCCATTAGCATTAGTTGTTTACTTTCTCTGCCAGTCAGAACAGATATGCTCAAACCTCTTTCTACACTATCAGTCGTAACCACAAGAAGCAGCACTAAAATCAGAAGTCATGGCTAAAGCCGGTTTCATTTTCTAAATCATGTGCTTAATGGGTTTAGCAAGTCATCTGTGTATAATAACCAATACATTGTAAGTAAAACATTCAGAACCCTATGAACATATTTAACATCATTTTCCAAAGTATGAGATGCAGTCACTCAGAAGCTGTATTTACAAACTCAAGGGTTTTATTTTCAAACTTGGCTTTTGAATGGCATTAATAATGATTTTACATTGGTTTTCACTTAATTTGAATTGTTTTAAGGCTCTAGTCACTTTGTTTGTGATGTAGATATAAAGTTAGAGTAGACATTAAAACATCCATAATCATAATTCTCTTTCATTTGGAATGCAAAACTTTATTAACAGTGTTAAGATAGAAAAACAGCCCAATTTTAAACAGTAGTGCAGCTTTCACTCTTGCATTTCAAGTACCAGAAACTGAAAAGCATTCAGCTGCATTTCAACTCTATCCCATTAGTTGGTTTTTATAAACGAGAAGTCATTAGCTTCAGTACTCCCCATCTAAATGATTAAGTAAACCAGATCATAGCACCTTGTCTCTTCTCCTAATTCCACTTGACTCCCTTTTAGAGGTAAGTAAGCAGAGACCTATGGAGGAAGTAGAGTGACACTTTTATAGCCACCTAGCATACAGATGGCATTAGGTATTATTTTGATAATAAAATATAATGACTAATCACTAGAGCTGTGTACAGTGACATTTCAGATGAAGTGATTTGTATCTCACATGTCTGAAAAACAATGCTGCCACTAGAATGAATCAAATTATTATGAGAGTTTTATAGCAGCAGTACCATTTTTTTCAAGCTTTTGTGGAAGTCCAACAAACCATTCTGCTTTAATGAAGAGCAGAGGCCTGTCGTATTCATACAAGTTCCAAAACAATTCTTCCAAATTGTTTTCTTAGTGTGCACAGTGCACTATTTATGGTAACACTTGAATATTAATTACAACACTTCATAAAGGACCATGAGGATAACAATGATTTTTCTAATGCAGTTTTTACCATTTTGAACCTACAATTATTTTTTTAAGTGATGAAAACTCAAAGGATGAATACATAATGCACGGCTCTGTCTCTTTAGATTATTTGAAAGTTATGACATTTTAATTACTTATTTCTACATATCTACAAATGGTGTATAACAAGTAGCTCTTCACCTTAGTCCTAAAATATATGCTAGTACACCATAATTTCAAGGAGGGTCATCCTAGACAGACTTTCCAAGTTCCAGTTTAGACTTCATTACTAAGCATTCTCGACTTCACCCAATTCCTGACTACTTTCCTCAAATTAGCATTTTCTTCCCTGTTATTTAGAGGCATAATCAATGGAAGAGAACATATCAAGCTGAGGATTGAATTGTGGGGTCCTTGATGCTCTCAAACTCAGAGAGCACCAAGGACTTCCTAGACATAGCCTCAGATTAAACCTGAATCCCAGAAATCTCTGTTCAAAAGAATCTATCTACATTGAGTAGTATGTTTATATTTCCTTTCCCTTCTTTTTCCTTCATCAGTACTTTGCCAAATATCTTGGAGGTTTTATGTTAGATACTTGCTACAGTTATAATGGTTTCCACCAAGGTCCTCTGTTCCAGCGGAAACAGAGGTGTAATCTCATTGGTTGAAGGGTCTGACAGCTCCCTATAAAAGGGCTGCTGTCAAACTCAACCTTTGCTGGATTGTTCATACTTTTTCTGTTACAATAAAGAACTGTTGTTACCGTTAGCCTGTGTGTGCCTTTCCATTACCCAATTTAACACTGGCGACGAGGATGGGATTGGAAGGCAACTGGCGAACCAAAAAGAGTGTAGCAATCCAGCAAGTAAATCCAGCCCGGAGCTCAGCTCAGCTTTGAGCAGCCATTTTTTAGCAACAAACTCAAAATGCTCTCAGAATAGAAAATGGCCATGCATGCCCCACCGACTCCATATGACCCAGTCACTGAGCATTGGGCCTCATATATGCTGAAGTTCGACTGCTTCCTCGAAGCCAACAACCTCATGAGCCTTTCTGAAGGCCGCAAGGAGAACATGTTCCTTGGTTACTGTGGACAGGAAGTGTTCGAAACTGCCAAAGACCTATCTGAGCCAACACCGCTACAATCGGTTGCTTGGTCAGTGCTCCATCAGACGCTGAGGACTCACTATGCTCCCAAGCCGTCTAAGCATGTGCACCCACACGAATTTAATATGTGCAACCAGAAGGAAGGCAAATCAATTAACGAGTATGTTGCGGCACAACGAAAGGCCGCAGCATACAGTGAGTTCCAAGACCTAGACGAACTTATTCTTGACCGCATCATATGTGGTGTGCAGGACATTAATTTACAGAGGAGGTTACTTGCCAAATCTAACCTCACTCTACAAATTGCCTTGGATGAAGCCAGGGCATCAGAATTGGCTGTCAAGTCTACAGAGATCCTGCAGCGCCAAAGCACTCCACAAGACACGTGGAAGAGCACACACGTACATCATGAGGCTGCAGAGGCTGAGAACTCAGAAAGCGAAGAAGATGATAGCTGCGGCATGCACAGTAGCCGCGCCAAGCCGGCGAGAAAATTCAAACCACGATTCCCACCTTGTGCTACCTGTGAAGGAGACTATGCCCGATCGGCTTGCTGTTTCCATGACGCTATCTGCCAGCGCTGCGAGGGAAAGGGGCACATCGCCAAAGTTTGCAGAAGCAAGCATCCCACAACGACCTGGCAGCCCAGAAGCCGACCTAACTGCCAGCAGAGGCCCAACCAAGGGGCATGGCAGAAGCCACAGTACTCAGAGGGCAACACCACAGCCACCTACCACACCTCAATCGGCCAGGTCCGCACAAGGCGGCCAAAAAAACTGAAGGTCACAGTCCTCATCGAGGGCTCTCCATGCGAGATGGAGATCAACACAGGGTTATCACTGACCATCATGTCATAGTCCACACTCAAGCGGGCTATCCCTAGCCTGAAGAAGCAGCATCTGCACGCCCCTGACATCCGCCTTCGCGATTACCAGGGGAACTGAGTCCCCATCGTGGGCCAGGGCACCTTCTGGGTGCAATTCAAGAAATACAGTGGCCAGCTCCCAGTGACGGTGGTCAGCGGCGACCTGCAGAGCCTCCTGCGGCTTGACTGGTTCAAAGCCCTGGGCCTAGAAGTGACTGGTATTGAAAGATGAGAAAGATGAGAGCACTGAAGCAATTTTTAAGGCGTTGGAGGACGTCTTCGGCACTGGTCTGGGTAAGTATATGGGAACTCCAATCTCTTTTAATGTGATCCCAACATAGCCCCCATAAGGCTAAAACCCAGGAGAGTACCGTTCGCTCTCCGCCCAAAAATTGACAAGCTCATAGACCAGGGAATCCTAGAGCCGGTGGATCACACACACTGGGAGACCCCTATAGTGACACCTGTCAAATCTGACGGGTCTGTCCGCATCTGTGTGGACTACAAATGCACAATCAATAAAGCATTACAACAAAGCGCTTACCCTGTACCCATTGTACAGCATTTATTACATTCTTTAGGCCCCGGCAAAGTATTCGCTAAATTGGACATGGCTCAGGCATACCAAAAATTGCCTGTAGATGGCGCTATGGTGGAGGCCCAAAACATTGTGACGCATAGGGTCCATTCAAATGTCACTACCTGCAATTTGGAGTTAGTATCTCTCCTGGACTGTTCCAAAGTGTCATGGAATGGCTTTTGCAGGGGATTCCAGGAGTCGTTCCCTATTTTGACGACATCTTGGTATCAGCTGCAAATGAGGCACAATTTTTCAAACATTTGTGAACTGTTTTGATCAGAATTCGAGACAAAGGCCTCCGCCTCAAAATAGAAAAATACCAAATTAACGTACCAAGGATTGAATTCTTAGGGTACCTAATCGATGGCTCTGGGATTTATCCGACCACTAAAAAAAATTTAAGCAATCCATGAAGCCCCTACACCTTGCAATCAAACCGAGCTGCAAGCGTTCCTCAGATGCCTTCATTTCTACAGCGTCTTTTTTAAACAGAAAGCCACTGTTGCTGATCCCAGAACGTCTTGCAGACCCTACCCCCAAGATGCTAGTCCTCCTTATTGACTGCTTGGAGACTGGCCCTGTGTCGTCTAGTGACATTGCTCACCATTCTGCAAAAGACTCCAACATCAAACAAATTTTGAACTGGGTGTGGAGGGGGTGGTCCAAGGGGCCTGTTGGGTCTGATTTCAAAATGTACTATTGTAAGAGAGGTGAATTGTCTCTTGTTAATGGCTGTTTGCTGTGGGGGGACCGGGTCGTTGTTCTACCCAAACTGAGCATTGCAGTATTAGAGGCTTTACACATAGGACATCCTGGAATTGTCAGGATGAAGTCTTTGGCCAGGAGTTACGTGTGGTGATCTAACATGGACAGGGAGATCGAAGAATGGGCGGCTACCTGCACACCGTGCCAGGAGTCCAGACCAGCTCCCCCAGAGGCTCCCACTAAGAGTGACCTCAAGCACCGTGGTCTAGGGTGCACATTGATTTTGCTGGCCCAGTTCATGGCCAGACGTTTCTTGTAGTTGTGGATGCCTACTCAAAATGGCTAGAGGTATCCTGATGACCTCCACTATGGCAGAAGTGGTCATCAAGGTACTATGGAGACTTTTCTCCACACATGGCCTACCCGATGTCCTGGTCTCTGACAATGGGCCCCAATTCACGGCCATGCAATTTGAGACCTTCTTAGCAGCACAGGGAATCAAACATGCCCTGATCGTGCCATTCCATCCAGCCTCCAATGGTCAGGCAGAGAGAATGATGAGATCTGCAAAGGAAGCCCTATCTAGGATGAGCCCAGGATATTGGTAAACACGGGTTGACCATTATCTTCTAATTCAACACATCATGCCAAGTGCCACTACAGGGAGAAGCCCCTCCGAGCTTCTCATGGGTCGCTGGCTAAGGTCCCACTTAGACCAGCTACACCCAAACTATTCTGCCGCATTGCCCCCCAGACTCCACAAGCAAAATTTGGAAGTTTAGCATAGAGGATTGAGTTTATGCCCACAACTACACCGGGGGAATTCTGTGGATTCCTGCCACAGTGATAGGCATCACCGGGCCTCGTTCTTATCTCGTAGAGCTTGAGGACGGTCAGAATTGGAGAAGGCATGTTGACAAACTCCATGGCCGCCTCTCCAACTTCACTCTTAGGCAGCCAGAGGTAACTCCTGCATGAGTTAGCCAAAACCCTACTCAAAAGGAGCATGAAGTCACTCCTTCCACAGTCAATTCAAACCCGAAGTCACCAGGATACTTAGCTTCTTGTGTTGCAGGCCCGCAGCGAGCTCCAAGCGAACCGGCTCTAGAAGCTCCAGCCGTGTCCTGGGAAAGGTTCCAGGAGCTTCCACCAAGCGAAGCTGCAGAGTAAACAGGTTCGTCCGACCTGTCCGAAGAACAACCTCCGACTGAACTGCGCAGGTCTGGCAGAGCTTCCAAAAAGCCCGCCTACCTGCATGACTACGTTACCAGTAGGATTATTCCATCTAAGAGGGGGGAGGTGTTAGATACTTGCTACAGTTATAATGGTTTCCACCAAGATCTCTGTTCCGGTGGGACATAGGTTTAATCTCATTGGTCGGGAAGGTCTGACAGCTCCCTATAAAAGGGCTGCTGTCAGACTCAACCTTTGCTGGATTGTTCATACTTGTTCTGTTACAATAAAGAGCTGTTGTTACCGTTAGCCTGTGTGTGCCTTTCCATTACCCAATCTAACATTTTACTACTTAAGTAATTCTTCTGTTGCCTAGAACATAACAATTATAGAAACCACAAAGCTAGAAGAGCACTTTAAGTCTTTCAGCCAATTCCAATTATCATCAATAACAACCTCAACCTCAACAAGATGTAATTCTGTCGTGAATATATCCACAAATATAGCAATAGCACTTAGACTTACATACTGCTTCACAGCAATTTACAGCCCTCTTTAAGCAGTTTACAGAGTCAGCATATTTCTCCAAATAATCAGGGTCCTCATTTTACTGACCTCAGAAGGATGGAAGGCTGAGTCAACCTTGAGCTGTTCAGAATCAAATTCCTGGAGTGACCAATGAGTTAATATGCAATGTTGCATTTTAACCACTGCGCCACCACAGCTCTACCTTGAGTTCTTATATTCTCTAGGCTTGGTTGTTGTCTTGCAGACATTTCATAACCAGATGAGATAATATGAAATATATAAAGGTTTTGATGGCTCTTTATGTTCAGTGCTTGCTTTGCTAGTTGTGGTTGACGTGTGATTGCCTCCTTTATGATTCCTTGATTAAGATATATTTGCTTCCCTGGTTGCCTGCTGCAGTTTTCTGCTTATTTGAAGTTGCTTACTGTTCAAGTATATTGAAGAAAAGTCAGTCTTATTTAATTAAATGGAAGCATTTTCCCAGGAAAAAATACAGGATTAGAAATGACTACTGTCCCAATTTACCATCAGCAAGAGACTTTCTTATATCAGATTGACTAAATTGAAGTCTCTTCACAGATTGTTCAACATCCATAATCTGTGCTATCATCAAGCAGTGTTTGAGCATTTGTTGCTAAATAACTTTTCCTACTGTAGTTAGCCAGTGTCAAATCTGAAGAAACAAACAAACAAAAAAACATTTGGAAAGAAAAATGATGAGACTAAGTATACAACGACACCTAGTGACTGTGTCAAGTTACTGCAAGTCAGTTTGCTACCCTTTGGAAAAAGAAATTCTGATCTTGCTGCTTGTGTTGTGGTGAGAAGGCAGAGATCTTGTTACATCCATCTGCAGCTAAGGCTAACTGACAGTCTCATCATATGAAAGTAATAATTTACAGTCAATATTTCTTTCTGTTTCTTAAAAGCAGGCTGACAGCAATCGGCAGGTTTAATGTGATAAAAGCAAAAATGCATTATTTTTTAAATATATAGCTCCATTTGAAAGCCTTAGATGATAAATAATTTTAGGCAATAAAGAATCTTGAGCTAGAATTGAAGCTTGAGTACTTTGGCTGCCTGAACATATAAAAGTAAATGCAACCCGTATCCACAAAATGGTCCCTGATAGAGAATTAATAAAGGACTTTCAACCTTAATGGTTCCTTAACCACCTTAATAGTTTAAATGTCTGCAAAATCTTTATTGGAGAGCACTGAGGAAAGGATGGTTTCAGCCAGGTTCTAAACAGGAAAGATCCCTTCCATATTTATGGAATTTTATGGCCAAGAGAATTTGCTCATGATCTCCCATTTAGAATTCTTTTGTTGTGTTTTTCATGCCACTTACTTTAACTCTTTTTTTAAAAAATCACACCAAAATCTGCAACTGATTGGTGCACTACACCATGACTTTGGATTGGCTCGTCCAATGGAGTTGGAAGTTGCACACAACTTTTCTAGAACAACCCTGGTCAAGAGAAATAATGTTCTTTCAAAGATTGTGCTTCACTACTTCTTTTGATTCAAAATATTTCAATGTACCCTACAAGAGAAAGCAAAATGTGTGTGTGTGTGTGCATGCATGAGTGCTACATTTTTTATTTTTACAAATAACCAAAAGTGCTGAAAATGTCCAACACTGTACTTCTCTTCTTTTTCCCACAACTCTGTGAGTTGAATTGGGCTCAGAGAGAATGACTGGCCAAAGTCACCCAGCTGATTTTTATGGCTAAGAGAGGAGCTGAACTCACACTCTCATGCTTTCTAGCCTTGTGCCTTAACCAAAAGACAAAACTACCATTCACCAGCTATTACTCTGGAGAGACTTACTTTTAGTGGAAGCCCCAACACAAAATTTGATCATTTTGCATGCACTCATAGGAGCTTGGTGCACTCCTCCAACTGTTCCTTCTGAGGTCATTTCATATTATCCAGTGCCATTCTTCTCTGTCTCCAGTGTGTTCATAATAGATGCCAAATGACGTTGGACTTTGTACAATTTTGACTGTCATGTCTTTTAATAATCCCACAATCACCTTTTTGTTTTTGGGACATTTTATTATTTTATTTATTGTTTTATTTTTTGTTTTAGTGTATTTTTTTAATTATCTTAGAAAATTTTATTCCACTTGAATACTGTGCTGAGCAACAAAAGACTTTAAATCACACTGAACTTTCCTTGTAGTTATTGTCTTTTTAGGCCATGAGTATTTTTAAAAATCTAGATCAATTAGAATTTTGTAAAAGGATTACATGACCATACGTCAAAGAAAAAGTAAAAGGAAACATTTGCTCACAAATATAAGTATTCATTTTTTACATTAGTTTAACAGATATAGTGAAAGTTACAGACTAGAAATAAAATTGAATGAAATAATTTAACCCACAGTATAATTTTAAAAATTGTCTAATGAAGTCTAATTAACAGCATTTCTTTTTCAATAGTTTCAAATGGCGATTTGTTTACATTCTCACTTTGAGCTTCTTATTTAATTATGAAACCATTTGAATTCCAAAATGTGTATCTCAGATGAAAGTACATGAAAGTTCTCAACATCTGAGAGCTAATAAGCTGGGTGGTTTTGAACACGTAAGACTAGTATTATAGATTACAGCCTTTTTCCACTTGTGCTATGAATGTGAATATTCAAAAAGCAATTGTTCAGTGGAAATCCTTCTCATCCACTTTATGTCATTTTTAAATACTACTTTATACTATTTTCCTATCACTTTCTCCTATAGAATGTCTGAGATGGGAATCAAATCTAGCAACATGTGAGGAAAGCAGAATAAGGAATGTAGAGGAAAAAATATGCTTGAGAGGAACATTCAATTTTCTGCCCTTTTATCTACTGATATTTCCCTGCTTCTGATTTTCCATGTTTTTTATATAGAGAACTGGGACTAAGTATTGCTCCAATGACTTTTGATGCTCTCAGTGCCACTGATTTCAAAGGCATCAAAGATCCAAGAAACCTCAATGCAGTGTCTAAATCTATTAAACATTTTGCATGCACACAGACACCAACACATTACTATTTTATAAGCATGCAGATTTAAACTTTGATTTTCCAGAAGTAATAAATAGAAGCTTTGGAGAGAAAAAATAGAGACGCTCAAAAACTTTTCTTTGACCCAAGACATCAGAGAATATGCTGCAACAAGAAGATTCTCCTTAACCCAAACCCAACACATTTCAAAATGAAACCTTTTAATTGAAAGCCGCACCCTTCTTTCATTTCTGTTAGCAACGCTTGTCAGTCTTGTTTCCACATTTGTGTACATAGCCTTGTAAAGTCAGAGTGGGAAGCAGCAGTAAAATAATAAACATTGCCGTGCAGGTGCTTCTTTCATGAAGATATTTCTTAAACGACTATTGATAGCTGTGGCATGCTTTAATTACAAACACAATGAAAAAAGAGTGCTATCTCATTTCATTCAATACAGTCAACAGACAGCCTGTAATAGATTTGCTGGTACAATGCAAGCATGATCTAAACAAAATTTGAAGCTTATACCCTAATCATTGCAAAGGAAGAAGCAATTTATCCTTTCCACTCACCCATCCCGAGACATACACACAGAAAAATGTGATAGATAGATTGATAGATTGATTACATGTATATGCCATCGCTTTTAATCTGAAAAGTGACCCCTATATATGTCACTCTTTTTATTTTCATGGCTTAATTCTTTAAATGAGGCTTTTTTCTGCTCCATCATTTTATTACAACCAAGGGGATTATTCCCAGGACATGAAAGGTGAATAAAGTTGCCTTTAAACAAAATATAAGTCTCCACTTAAGTGTAATTAAGTCTTTAATGTAATAAAAAAAATGATAGCACATGTTAATAACCCCTACAAGCAACTGCAGTTCTGACATTGAGCAAAATCCTTAAACCTCAGCAAATCATATTTGTACAATGGGTATTGTGAAATGTTAATCTTTTAATGATGTTTTTCTAAAGTGTGGCCCTTTTCTTCCTGTACAGATATTCTAGTTCCTAAAAGCCTTTCAGTGCATGCAGAGAAAAACAGAGGGCTAGTCTCATCCTTTTGTTGTCACACCTCGTCATGTGGAGCAAGGAAAATAAATTTGCATTCACTTGTATACAAGGAAAATGCCTTTATGAGTCCCCCAGCTGCATGCAGAATTGGATTTTATGTGTTAATTTGGAGGATCACACATTTCTTGCTAGGCAGTCTGAAAGCTTTAAATGAGAAGTACACTAAGTAAAGTAAGTTAGTAAGAAGGAGCAGAAAAATGTCCCCTAAAATATGATATGTCCTGAAAAATATTTCCCCTAAAATATGATATGTCCTGAAAAATATTTCCCCTAAAATATGATATGTCCTGAAAATAAGGCCATGCCATATTTTTCAGATGGGCAAAAATATAAAACCTCCCCCCAAAATAAGCCCCTTGGACAACCCCCCTCTCCAGCCAGGCACAGCACCAGTCATTGACCAAGAGGTATCCTGAAGGCGCCAAGCCTCGGGAACTGGGGGGCAAAGGTGTTCATGTTGCTTGGCACCTTCAGGATACTGCTAGGTCGGTGACTGGTGCTGTGCCCAGCTGGAGAGGGGGGTTGCCGGGCAGCTGCTCTCTTGCGAACAGACTCCTGAGGAACCTGGCACAGCCTCAGGGGCGAATGACTGCGTTGCACTGTCGCAGCAGCTCAACACAGCAGCCATGAGGTGACCACACTTATGAGCAGCCACCCAGCAACCCCACTTTTCAGCCGGGCACAGCACCAGTCACCGACCTAGCAGTATCCTGAAGGTGCCAAGCAACACGAACACCTTTGCCCTCCAGTTCCCGAGGCTTGGTGCCTTCAGGATAACGCTTGGTCAGTGACTGGTGCTGTGCCTGGCTGGAGAGGGGAGTTGTCCAATGGGCTTATTTTGGGGGAAGGTTTTATATTTTTGCCCATCTGAAAAATATGGCATGGCCTTATTTTCAGGACATATCATATTTTAGGGGAAATACGGTGATATGGACATTTTTCTGCTGACCTAGAGATATTCCGAAGGCGCTCAGCCACATGAGCACCTGTTCCCTGTCCCCAGTTTGGTGCCAGCAGCTGGAACCATAGAGCATATTCCCAGAGCAGCCACTGCTGGATGACTCGGCAGCTGAACTCAGGGGTTTGGAAGCCACAGAAGAAGCCACACTGGGATGGCAGTGGTGGTGGTGCCCTGGTCCTGTAAGAGAACTGGGCCAGGGAATGGTGGGGCTGGGAGGCACACGAGCAGGAAACGGAACAGCCATTCATGCAACCCCCCCCCCCCTCTCCAGCCATGCAGAGCGCCATTCACTGACCTAGAGCTATTCTGAAGGCAGCAAGCCGTGAGAGCCGGGGAACATGCGCTCACACGGCTTAGCTGCTTTGGAATATTTCTAGGTCAGTGAATGGTGCTGTGCCCAGCTGGAAAGGGGGTTTTCCGGCGGCTGCTCATGAGCGTGGTCACCTCATGGCCGCTATGTTGCGCTGGTGTGACAGCGCAACACAGCCATTCACCGCTGAGGATGTGCCAGGCTCTTCAGGAGCCCATGCACAAGAGAGCAGCCTTCCAGCAACCCCAACACAATAAGACCTCCCCCGATAATAAGGCCCAAGCCATATTTTGTGGCTCAAAAGAAAATAAGACCCTGTCTTATTTTCAGGGAAACACGATAGTTGCCTAAAGTAAAAGCTGCAGGCAGGATTGAAATTCCTTAAAGAAATTAACGTAAGTACTGTATTACTATATGTGTATTCATATGCTGTAGAATATCTGGCCTGAAGTCCTGCCATTTCAGTATTAACTAATATTGTTAGTTTAAGGGAGAGAAAATGGTCACACAGATATGCAAAACACAGAAAACCCTCAATCTTGATGCTCTACTTGAATAGTATTGCTATTTAAGCATTGCCGTAAGAGCAGATGGCAGCCATGACTAAGAAGACCTTTGCAGAGCTCCACTTGATGTGCTAGTTGCACCCTTTCCAAAACTAGTTGGTTGTTCCGACAGTTACTCACACTTCATGACTGGACTACTGGAATGTGCTCTATGCGGAGATGCCCTTGAAAGCTATTGGGAAGCTTCAACTACTCCAGAATGTCATGGCACAAGCATGATGAGCTTGTCTCAGCATGCCACATGACACCACTGCTCAATAAACTTCAGTCATTGATACTGTGCTTTATGGTGCAATTCAAGGTGCTAATTATTACCTATAAATCCCTAGGTGGCATAGGACCAACTATTTGAGGGACTTTCTGGGATTTCTGTCCATCCACTAAAGTGGTTATGGGCCAAGCCATTTTAATATTTTGGGATGCAGGAACCTCCTCCTCTCTATCACAGTACCTGTTCTCTAGAATGAGGTGCCCCTGAAATCTACTCCCACTCTGATGATGTTCCAAGTTATCTTAAGAACCTGACTATATTTGCTCTGTTGTTTGCATTGCCATATCATAATTATTTTCTAGTTACTTTTGTACTTGTTCCAGGTTTTTTTTAATGTTACCCCTACTGTAGTTACACTCTGAGAATCATATGGAGTTCAACTTGAATGAATAGGTATATATAGAGATAAAATAAGACCTGCTTTACTTTGTATTTATATGTTGAATTATGTAAATTGAACCAAACCAATAAAACAACTTCTTCACATGTACCCAGAACCTAACTCTCAGAACAAATGTTCACAGCTCTTTGATAAGAGATAAAATAGGGCTCGCTGATCTTTGCGGCTGATAGCTACGATCAGACTTTTGCCAGCACACCATGGGCACATAAACAAAATGGCTGGCATGGAGAAAAGTTTGCTTATTCAAATACACATCCCAGTGCAACACATATTCACCAGCCAGACTCCATTGTATTTGGACAGCTATAATAAATTTAAATAAATAAATAAAACAGCGCACATACTAATATTCTTTATGGATGGTTTACATCCAGAGTTTTTGGGACTAGGTTGCTGACGCAAAGTAAATGCTTTAGATCTTTTAAGGTAAAGCCAAAAAGAGAAAGCATAAGCTAATGGTATAATTATATAACTATAGGTCTCTCTAGTACTGTATTTCTCAGCCTCAGCAAATTTAAGATGCTTTGTTTTTAGTTCCCAGCTTGTCCCTATCTGGCGAAAGAACTATAGGAACAGGATTGAAAATCCATACATCTTAAAGTCACTGAGGTTGAGAAACACTATTATAATCGTGCCAGAGGCTGAACTTGATCAAAAACACGGTCCAGGGATTGGCTTTAAATTTACTCATTAACGTCATACAATTATTTTATACTGGTGTGTTTGTGAGTGTGTGAATTTAAAATATATACAGTATATGTGTAGGACATTAACTTCATTTGTGTCTTTGATTTTTAAAGGGCATGAGCACTCTGTCTCTTTTTTAATGCCTATGGTAGCTAAAAGGATTTATTTAAAATGGCATGAAAAATTCAGGATAAATTGCACTTGCATCTTTTGTCATAAAATAAAAAACAAGAAACAGCCAGGCAGTATGTATTTAATATAAATAGCTGTCGTTTAGTTGTGAGTCACCTTTTCAGGTGTTTCTTTTTAGTGTTTCCAACCTTGACATTTTGCAATGAAGTATTATTATTTAAATATTCTCACATTAGCATCTGCAATTTTATGATTAAAAGAGATTTAACAGATGCATTATGAAGCCATTTTAGAAATCAAATGGATGGTACAACAACATGTTGCAACTAGTTTCAGAGTACTTAGTTATTATTGATTTCATCACCTAGTAGTAAAACTAATGAAATTAAAATAATTTCTGCCTTCCATTCTGGAACCTTGATTGTTATTTTCCCATTTGTACACATGGATCTGTAGATGCAGCCTCGCTCTGCAAAATAGAGCAGAGATATCATAAAAATCTTGTTTTTGGATCTTTCTTCTCTTTAGATCTAATAGGAAAATATTTTAAATAGATTTGGGGCAGAGCCTAAAGTCTACTTTAGATTTGCTTCTCATATTGTTACAAATGTGGATTTCAGAGAGTGCATGATGGCTTTACAGCTGCAACTCCCATTTATGCATAAAAAGATGTAATGGTTGAAGGCAGTGGGCCAGAAATTAGGGAGCAGTACGTTTTAATCCTACTTTAGGCACAAAGCCAGCTGGATGACTTTCAGCCAGGCACTTTCTCTCACCTAAGAAGAAGGCAGTTGCATGCCACTTCTGGAAAGTTTACCAAGACAACTGGAGGGACTTCTCCATGCAGTTGCCAGGAGCCAAAACTGACTTGAAGGTACACAATAATATTCATGAAGGTTGTTAATATATAGATGGTATATTTTGACCTTGAAGTGGGCAGACACAGCATTACTCTCACACAAGAAGTTGCCAAACAGAAAACATGTTTGCTTTCCCCTTCTCCCAAAAATAAAGAACCTAGAAACACTGTTCTCCATCTGAAAGTATGACAAAAAAGCAATGGATGAAAACTAATCCAGGAGAAAAGCAATCTAGAACTAAGAAGAAATTTCCTGACAGTGAGAACAATTAATCAGTGGAACAACTTGCATTCAGAAGTTGTGAATGCTTCAACACTGGAAGTTTTTAAGAAGAGATTGGACAACAATTTGTCTGAAATGGTTTAGGGTTTCCTGCCTGAGCAAGGGTTGGACTAGAAGACCTCCAAGGTCCCTTCCAATAACATTGTTATTCTGTTTTGTTATTCTTTTATTAAAATACTATATTATTTATATTATATTACAATACAAATATTATAATAGTCTTTTCATTTCTAGATGATGAGGTAATGCATAATGTTCAGTCCAAGTGAATGTAGCATTTGCATTAGATCTTCCTATGTGAGCAATACCAATTACTGCTATTTAGGGGGGAAATATGAATGACCTTCCCTATTAATTCCCTACTAATAGCAGATATATTCCCCATTCAGGAGATTGAATATAGAAAGTGTCCACACTTATGTAGGAAAGAATAATTTTAGCTTTACCACACCATTTTCTCTCATAAGGAGCATTAGTGGCTGAGTCACTGCTTTGGGCTTGGCTGAAACTATTAGTCCCTTAAAATGTTTATTGCTTTACAAAGGCACAAATCAATAGGAAGATATTTCTGAACATAAGACAACTGGATTCTGAAATAGCACTCTTCTTCCATCATTAACTCAGAAGCAAAATCTAATTCTATCAAAAATATTTACAAAAATATGCATCAATAGCACATTTGCAGGGTTCTCCATCTAATTCATTCAAAATTGGTGGTCTTACAACAGGGATGGGTTTCAACCGGTATGGCCATACCAGATGGTGAAATTTAGCATGCCTTCCGTTGGTCAGGAGGCACCATACTGGAACACTCCCTCCCCTTTTCGTTCTTTCACTTGCCCCGTCCATCCACACCATGCTGCCGCAAAGTTCTCAGAAGAAGAACCAGAAGAAGAAAGAACTGGTGAGTGGCTGGGGTGGTGGGGATGTTGGGGAAGAGGGAAGAGGCAGAGGGGCTGCTAGAAGAGTGTGCGCATGTGCACAAGCTGTGGGTTTTAAAAAATGTCTAAGTGAATCCAGGAAGAGGGAAGTGGCAGAAGAGTTGGAAGTGTGCACGTGTGCACAGGCTGAGTTTTAAAAATGTCTGAGTGAATCCAGGAAGAGGGAAGAGGCAGAGGGGCTGGAAGTGTGTGCGTAATGTGGTCAGTAATGTTGAAGACCGGCAAGGACAGCCATATTTCCTCTGTAAGTAACTGTTTTATTGTTTTGTGTTCTTTTGAGCTCCAAGATTGCAGTCAATACTTTTGCCGGTGGATGGTCCTTTTGGACCTAAACCATCCTGACAGTGACAGGGAAGAGTATATCCTGCTGATCTCAGGGACAAAGTCCCTGATTGATCCAGGAGAATCTCTTTTTGCCAGCGACAGAAGCGCAGCCATTGAAGCTGCTGAAGTTGGGACAGCTCCAGAATGGAAGGAAAACGGAAAGAGAAAGTGTGTCCATCTGGTGAGGAAATATTATTATTATAAAAGAAACTACTCCCAAAAAATTAAAGCTAAATTAAATTTGAAAACAGAAGAGAACAAGCGGCAAAATTAAGCTACATTAGACAGTTGTGTTATCCTTTTTTTAAAATTTACAGATGGAATTTTTGCAAATGTTTCCTATTCTTTAAATTAAATGGATTCATTTTTCTTCTACTACTTTATATATATTTTTTATTTTTATACCCATGGATTAAAATCTTTTTCCTTATTTTTATTAATGCTGAATTGGATGGTTTTGTTTTTTTGCTCCATTTAAGAATTTTGTTTTCTTTAAGCCTGGAATATAAAGAAGATACAAAAGGAATACAAAGAGGGCTGTAATAACAGGGGGAAAGGAAGTAACACTGCCACTTGGAGGCTGGAGGCTTAGAAAGCTTGGAAATATTGTCTATTCTTTTTTCTCTTTTATCATTTGATTTTGCATTTCAAAGTTCCTCAGCTTGTTTACAGAGAGTGATAGTGAGAAGAGCATGGGTTGTTTATACAGGTGCTTTTCAGGAGCTTCATTGGCAGCTAGAGTGGAGTGAAAACAAAGTCTTGTCTTGAAAGATTATAAATGAACTTGCTTTATATTTAATCAAAAGTTTTGAATGCCAGAGTGGCACTATTTACAAGTTGGAAGAATGGCGCAACATGAAAAAGAAACCTTAACATTGCAAAAGATTATGTTTGAAATTCAAAAATTATTACAAGTAACAGAAAATTGAGAAGAGATTGGAAAACATAGATTGTAGAACAGTAAAATTTGATGGAAAAATTGAGGATGTTCATCAAATGAAGAAAGTGGAGGTCAGAGTTCTAAAAACTGAAGGAAAAAATAAACAAAGAGACAAGAAAATTGTTGATACTGACAGTGAACTGAGAGTGGTTGGAAATGGAAAGAGTGGAATATGGAAAGGGGAGATAGATGGACTGGAGGTCTACCCCAGATCTCAAACTATAGAAGAAGAAAGAAAAGAATTGATGGAACTAAGGAGAGAGATTTTGTGTTTCGAGCTTATACAAGATATGCAATAAGCAATAAGTTGTGAAGAGAAGTCCATACAAAACATATTAAGGAAATAACCAGAATACTGATGCCACAAATGGCAAGAGACATAAGACTGCAATATTACTAGAAAGTCACAGGTTGATGTAATGAAAGTTTATAATAAAAAATTAAGTCAAATTTAGCTAAATTTAGAGCATTGTGTATAAAATGAAGGGATAATGGATACAGTTAAATAATTTATTGATAATGATAATTGTTCTGTCCCCCCTTCTTCGCTCGTTAACAGATGACAAGCAGACAAACTTAAAAGGAAATAACTTTATCAGTCCTCGGCTCAGACTGGCTGCGAGCCCAAAAATAAACATAAATGAAATCTCTGACAAGAAGATAACAGAATGCAAAACAAAACTCTTACAAAGCAATTCACTTCTCCAAGTGTCTCCTTGAATCAGGGTTACAGAAAGCAAATCACTTCTCCAAGTGTCTCTCACAAACAAACCACGACCGTTGAATGATGAACGTTGACTCCTGCAACCAGGGTGTGGCGCCATCCGTTCTTTTATCACCAGAAGACGCCACTAACGAGCCCCAGCTGCATTGTTAATCTTGCATCCCGACTCAACTCACAGCAAACTTCTGCTGAGTCACAACAGATAATAATGTATATATATATATGTGTGTGTGTGTGTGTGTGTGTGTGTGTAGGTATGTATGTGTATATATATGTGTATGTGTGTGTGTGTGTGTGTGTATTTGATAAGAGGAAATTTGATATAAATTGCAAATGGTAACTACGAAAGAAAGTTTAGAAACTCTGTTATTAAATATAACCAATTTTATATAGAATATGTTTATATAGAATATAGATGTAATGTTACTGGATGATATTGGGAAGAGCTAATGAAATGCCATTATGTGGTTTTGCTTTAAATCTTGAATATTTTATATAAAAGAACGTAAAAACAATTATAGTCAAATGAAGGTTGAGGTATGATGATAGTAATATATATAAATATACTTGATTTAAAATATATGATTTGATATGAATTGTAGGTGATGACTGTGTAAGGGATGCACAGAAGTTTTTGTAACCAATCGACACACTTTCTACAATTTGTAATGGAAGATGGTTTTGTGGGGGGTTTTGTGTGTGTTTTGTCTGTGTTTATTCAAAAATAAAAAAAAATCTTTATAAAAATGATTCACGTGCAAAGGAAAGGATTATAAAGTTGCTTTGTTTGATCAAGTTAAAATAAGAAATATTTCTATAAAATTCTGGAATTTTATGGACTTTTTCGCCAATACTTGGACATGAACAACATTTTTGGATTTGTTGAAGAAATGAATTATATATGTAAACTTATAAGGGGTAGAGAAATTTTAAATCTGCCTGTACTTATCACAAGGAAGATCAGGAATACTTAATTAATTCATTCATTTAATAAGGAATATTTAAATATTTTATTTCTGTTACACTCTTTGTCTTTTCTGTTTCTGATTTCAGTTTATATTATCTTTTATTATAAACTCTTCAGTAAATGTTTTTTAAGAGTAACATTGAAAACCACAAGAAATCAGATGTAAAGAAATATGCTGAAATAAAAAAGAAAGTGCACATTACCTATTCTAGAACGACTTAATAAAAGTCTATCAAAGCTGAAATATCATGAAATACCAAGTAATCTTATAGAGTTTATTGATTTGGATTAAGCATGTCTGTTTGAACTTCAAGCCTTTGGAAGTTGTCCTTCCAGGGAGAACAAGGGTCACAATAATTAAATTATTCATTTGATCTTGCCACTACAAGGAAGTTAGCCATTTATGTACGCCTGGTTTTTCTTTTTCAGTTTTCCTTTTTCTCAAACTTATTAAACATTCCAGAATCCTTTCATCCCTAATGTATAATTTTTTCAGCAATATGTAATTTTAAATTAAGCAGTGTTAGAAACATACTTCCTGATTCAGCCAGACTGCTGGCACCACTCCACCTTTTTGTCCTGGGGAATGGTAGGTACAAGCATACCTGATAAAGTTAAGAATAAGAAAGAAAGAAAAGGGGAGAGATTTTAAAATATGACATTTCCTCATATACTATTCATTCAAAGAATGCCAGTGTTAGCACGGTGGTGCGGAGGTTAGAATGCAGTACTGCAGGCTACTTCTGCTGACTGCCAGCAGTTTGGCAGTTCAGTTCCCACCGACACAAGGTTGACTCAGTCTTCCATCTTTCCGAGGTCGGTAAAATGAGGACCCATATTGTTGGGGGCAATATGTTGACTCTGTAAACCACTTGGAGAGGGCTGTGAAGCCCTGTGAAGTGGCATATAAGTCTAAGTGCTATTGCTATTTTGCACTCCTATACCCAAATGCATTGCTTGCTTAGTATAGAAATTGTAGTCATGCAATAGTGGTGAATATCAGTAGCTAGGGTATTAGATGAGGGTGAAGGTTCATTCTCCGAGCTTGTGGATTGGTTTCTGAACGTTTCATTACCAGGCTAGCTAACACTTTCAGCAGACTTTAGCAGATTTCAGTGTTGGTGAATCAATGGCAGAGAGGTTTATTTTGATATGACAGCATAGAAGTAGAAAACATGTTTAATATTCCTAAGAAATTGAAAGTAGACCAGATGTGGGTTAATTGGTATAGATAGATGGAGCAAAGAAATAAAAAGCAATGAAAGAATAGAACAACTCTCAAAAATAATAATTATGAGTAAAACAAGGGGGTCATGATTGGTGAAATCAAATCAGGATGATAGCTGGCATATAGACTGTAGAATGATAGAGAAAAAAGGAAATAATATGAAAAAAATGGACGTGGAAATAACACCTAACTGGATCTGAAAGAGACACCTATAACAAAAAGAAAGGAAGGGAAGAAGGAAGGAAAGGAGGGGAGGAAGGAAGTAGAGAATGGAGGGACGAAGGAAAGGAAAGAAGTGAAGGGTGGGAGAGAGGGAGAGGGAAGGGGAGATAGTAGGAGAGGAAGAAGAAGTGTGGAGGAGAGGTAGGGGAAGAAGAAAGAAGTAAGGAGAGGTGGGTGGAAAGGAGATAAAGAGAAGGAGAGCAGGGGGGAAGAGAGAAAAAGAGAAGGAGAAAGGGTAGGAAGGAGAAGAAAGAGGGGAGAAGTAGGGGAGAAGTAAGGGAAGGAAGAAAGGGAAGGAGAGGAGGAAGGAAGGAAGTAGAGAAGGAAGGGAGGGAGAAAAGAAAAGAAAGAGAAAATAAGGTGAGATGTGGAGGAGAGGTAGGGGAAGAAGAAAGAGGTAAGGAGAGGAGGGAGGAAGAGAGAAAAAGAGAAGGAGAGGGTAGGAAGGAGAAGACAGAGGGTAAGAGTAGGGGAGAAGTAAGGGAAGGAAGAAGGGGAAGGAGAGGAGGAAGGAAGGAAGGAAGTGGAGAAGGAAGGGATGGAGAAAAGAAAAGAAAGAGAAAATAAGGTGGTGTCAAAGCAGGTGTGAAGGATGGTAAATAATAAATTCCAAATTATACCTTATACCCCTTTTAAATGGAATAATAATAATATAAGAATGGCAAAGAAAAAGAATAACTATGTGAATGTATACCTATAACCGCATGTAAGAGAATAAATGATAGTAAAAATATAAAGCACAATATAGGTAAATAAAACTTGATCATAAGTAGCTAAGTATAAATAAATAAAGAAATGTATATAAAAATGGATAATGAGTAACGAGATTACGAACGCAAGATAGAAATGTATACAAAGGAAAACACTAACTGCAAAGAAACCGATTCGGAACTGCTGTATGATATACGATGGAACTTATTGTTCCTATGTTGTTTTTAAGTTATGTGGTTATTTTTGTTTATGTGTTTATGTGTTCTGTTGATGTGCTTATGTGTATAAAATTAAAATAAAAAATAAAAAAGAAGTAGAAAACAGATGAGGAAACAAATGATTAAACTGTTTCTCAGAATATTTTCAGGAAGGCTATTGGCCACTGTGAAAATTGGATTTGTTTGGCTAGAGATGAAGGGATAAAAGATAGATGAAAGGGAAGAAATATAGTTACAAATAGAAACAGGTACTTCTGAATCTGTAGTGTCCTATTTTTTCTATTGACATTTCAATTGAAATAACATTCCCCTTTGCAGTCAGGGTGCAACTTAAAACAGAATCTGGGTTTTTTCCCCCTCATCTCTTGTTTGCTGCATATTCATTCCCCCTCAATATATAGGTGAGATGGTGAAAAAGAGAGAATAAGAAAACTTCAGATTTTTAAAGATCATTTGTCCTTTTAGTTTCCAACATATGACATTTAAATGATAAAATACAAGGTTGGTGGGTGGATAGATAGGTCATGAATATTAATTACCCATGATATATTGCTTTATTTATTTATTAATCAAATTTATATAGCCACTCATCTCACCTAGGTCACTTTGGACAGCACAGAATAAATAAATAATTCTGCCGTTGCCGGTCCCAAGCCCGGATGAGAAAGGAGGAGGGTTGGGGTCAGGTTGGCACCTGGCCCCATTAAAAAAAAACCCCGCCAACCCATACAATATGGTGATATAAACGAATAA
Organism: Thamnophis elegans; assembly: GCF_009769535.1. Classification (NCBI taxonomy): domain Eukaryota; kingdom Metazoa; phylum Chordata; class Lepidosauria; order Squamata; family Natricidae; genus Thamnophis; species Thamnophis elegans. The sequence continues at coordinate 16,950,909 of NC_045550.1, forward strand.
AAATTTTATACCGCATAGGTCATCATGCAGGTTAACAAGGGCCGTGGTGGATGTTGGGGTCCCTGGACATCCGTCGACAAGTGGGCTACAAGTGGACCAGCCAACAAAACGACAAAAATATAGTGCAGATGAAAACCGTGCCATAATGGCCTGTTACTACAACTCAGAGCCAGAAAAAAGAGGTTATTTAAAGCGAATGTATGAATTATGGAAAGAACAATATCCAGATTCAAATGTTAGTGAACAACGACTAGCAGATGAAAGGCGATTTATTATACGGAATAAAGTGTTTAGTGAAGTTGAACTTGAGGAAATTCAGGCAAATTGCAAAACCCAAAAAACAATATCACAAGCAGAAATAACTGATATTCAAGACACAACTAAAAACATTATAGTAGAACTCCCAGAAGAAGCTCTCGGGGAGGAAATAACACCACCACCACTAGAACCAGTTATCACTGAACCAACTGATGAACTAACTCAAAAACAAAAAGAATTGAAGGATAAGATCATGGAGCATTTTCTGCTTAATGAGGAAAGGCAACGTTTACCATCACTAAAAACTGTGCCTAAGAAAATTTTGGCCCCTATCATGAAAATGGTTAATGCAGTGTTTTCAACAATTGAATCAGGATCCATCTTGGAAACAAACCAGTTAATGTACAGCACAGCTGTAATAGTCACTAATGAACTAGGCATTAAAATCAAAGTACCTAGTCACACAACAGAAAAAGCATCAAAGCCAAAGTGGAAAATCCGATTAGAACAAAAAGTCAAAAAATTAAGGGCAGATGCTAGTAACTTAAAGAACATACATGAGCAACGGCTTAAAAACAACAAAACCATAGATCGGCTAATCAGAAGATATAGATTGGATACAAGAAACATCAATAAAGCTGTAGAGATTGTAAAACAGCGGATAACAGCAACTGCTAGAAAAATTGAAAGATATGAGGCACGAATCATCCAATATAAACAAAATCAGCAATTTTGATCAGACCAAAGGCGTTTTTATCAAAGTCTTAATGTGAATGGTGACACCAAAAGTGAAAAACCAGAAAAGCAGGCCACAGTTGAATTCTGGAAAGAATTGTGGGAAAATGCAAAGGACTACAATAAGGAAGCAAAGTGGATACATGACTTTGAGAAAAGCATTGGCAACAAACAAATGCAAGTATTAGAAATAACAACTGAGATGGTCAAAAATCGAGTTAAAAAGGTAAAGAATTGGACATCACCTGGAAAGGACCAATTACATGGTTTCTGGCTCAAATATCTGACCAGTTTACATGCAATATTGGCCAGGCAACTGAATGAAATTCTACAAAAGGGCCAAATTGATGAATGGTTGACAACTGGAAAAACATACTTGATTCAGAAAGATGCAACTAAAGGAACAACACCTGAAAACTACAGACCAATAACATGCTTGCCAACAACCTTCAAATTACTCACAGGCATTATTGCAGATAACATGATGGATTATTTGGAAACAAACAACATCTTGCCAGTAGAGCAAAAAGGCAACAAAAGAAGGAGCAGGGGCACAAAAGATCAGCTCCTAATTGATAAAATGATATTAGAAAATTGTAAGAACAGAAAAACGAACTTGAATATGGTCTAGATTGATTACAAAAAGGCATTTGACTCACTGCCACATAGTTGGATCATAAAATGCTTAGAAACAACTGGCATTAGCAAAAATATTACATCCTTTACTGAAAAGGCGATGAAACAATGGAGAACTGAGTTGGCAGTAGGGAATGAGATCTACGGAATGGTTAATATCAAGTGAGGAATTTTCCAGGGTGATTCACTTTCACCTCTTCTCTTCATCATCGCAATGATCCCACTATCAGTACTCTTAAAAAAAATGAAATTAGGCTACCAAACAGCCAAAGAAGCTGAAAAAATTTCGCATTTACTATATATGGATGATTTGAAACTGTATGGAAAGTCAGAAATAGAAATCCAATCATTGACAAACACAGTCCGAGTATTCAGCACCAATATTTCAATGCAGTTTGGCATGGAAAAATGCGCCACTGTATCCATAAAAAGGGGCAAAATCACTGCATCTGAGGGAATTGAAATGCCCAATGGCCAACAAATTAAATGCAGTGGAAATGAAGCCTACAAATACTTAGGCATTCTGCAGTTGGATAACATCAAGCATGGAGAAGTAAAAACTATTGTCAGGCGAGAGTACACCAACAGAGTTAGGAAAATTTTGAAATCTAAATTGAATGGTGGAAATACAATCAAGGCCATAAATACCTGGGCAATACCAGTTATAAGATACACAGCTGGTATAGTTAACTGGACACAAGCTGATTTGGACCTTTTGGACCGAAAAAACAGGAAACTAATGACAATGCACTACAGTTTACATCCACGTGGTGATACTGATAGACTATAGCTGCCCCAAAAATCAGGTGGCAGAGGATTATTACAAGTGAAGCAAACAGTTGAAGAAGAAAAACATGCACTGGCTGATTATTTAAAAGAAAGTCAAGAACATCTATTAATCAAAGTAAAGAACAAAAATCTACTGAAAGCCCAACAGACGAAACAAGAATACAGAAAAGATGTGATAAAATCAAGAATGGAGAGTTGGCAGAACAAAGCACTGCATGGCCAATTTCTGGAAAAAATAAAAGATAAAGTGGACAGTGAACAAACTTGGTTATGGTTAACAACAAGTGCATTAAAGAAAGAAACAGAGTCACTAATCCTGGCTGCGCAAGAACAAGCTATCCGCACAAATGCCATTAAGGCCAAAATAGAAAAATCCTCTGATGATGCCAAATGCAGACTTTGCAAAGAAGTTGATGAAACTGTTGATCACATACTCAGCTGCTGTAAAAAAAATCACGCAGACTGATTATAAATTGCGGCACAATTCAGTAGCACAAATGATCCATTGGAATTTGTGCAAAAATTATAATATTAAAACAGCAACAAACTGGTGGGAACATCAGCCTGAAAAAGTCACCGAAAATCAGATGGTCAAGATCTTGTGGGATTTCCGTATACAAACCGACAAAATACTGGCGCATAATACACCAGACATCACACTGGTTGAGAAAAATAAGGTCACAATCATAGACATCGCAATACCAGGTGATAGCAGGGTCGCTGAGAAGGAACATGAAAAAATCGCAAGATACCAGGACTTAAAAATCGAAATTCAACGACTATGGCACAAACCAGCAGTGATAATTCCAGTGGTAATTGGCACACTGGGTGCTATTCCAAAAGCACTGGAATTACATTTAAAACAGTTAAAAATTGACAAAATCACCATCAGTCAAATGCAAAAAGCCGCACTGCTTCGATCTGCACGCATATTACGAAAATACGTTACGACGTCCTAGGCCCCTGGCTGGGGCCCGATTAGTAACCAATGCCAAATCCGGCGAAACAACTGGCCACTGTGATACAATTGTATAATAATAATAATAATAATAATAATAATAATAATAATAATAATAATAATAATAATATCATCCTGAAACACCTAGAAGCAGTGGTATATCAAAATTTTATAAACTGGGGGGAAATTGTAACATATAAAGATATATTAGATGTTCAGGGGGGATTAAAATCGAGACTGCAACTGAAAGAACAAAGATTGGAATTAGAATGGTGGTCATGCTTACAAATTCAATCAAGTTATACAAAAAATATGAGAACATGGGGCATCAATAGGAATTTAACAGAATTGTCTATTGGGGACAGAGGAGAAAATGATCAAAGCAATGTATAAATTTTTACTAAAATACAAAATGGAGGAAGAGTGTGTTAAAAAACAACGGTGGTATGGGCAAAGAACTTTGGTACAATATCAAATTAGAAAAATGGGAAAAATTGTGGGATAAGAACAGGAAACATCGTACAAACAGCACCTATATAGAATGTTCAGTAGGTGGCACCTACTTCCAGCCAGGCTACCCAAAATGTATAAAAATTTATCTAAAGTTTTACCTAAATGCTGGAAATGTGATCAAACTCCAGGCACCTACTACCATGTGTGGTGATCATGTAGCAAAGCAAAAGAATATTGGTAAAAGATTTGAAGAAATTAATGGAGAGAGATTAGAACTCAAATCAGAAATATTCCTATTAGGAATTATCAGAGAACTTAAGCAAAGGGTTAACATATTTAACACTACATATCTTAACAGCTGCAAGAATAGTTATGGCCAGCAATGGAAGAATGGAAACATACCTAAAGGAAGAGAAAAAAGAAAGAAAATACTCGACTGTGCAAAATGTGATACACTGACAGTAGAACTGAAGAATAAAGGAGATGAGATTTGGGATAGATTTTATCAGTGGTTGGATTTAAAGAAGGGAAGCAGAAATGAATAAGAACAAGGATGCATAGATTGAAATAAGAGGCAATATAGGTAATATATTATGTAATTGTAACTGTAATTGCAATCATGTAGAAGAGGTTAAGTATGTATATATAAATAGTAACAGATATTGAATACACAAGAGATCTGTGTTATACTCTGTATGGCTGAGAGATCGCCAAGATGGTTTCACCATATCCAAGGTTTTTTTTTCTTTTAACGAAAAAAAAAAACCAATGTAGTCATGTATATAGGTCTCTAGTTCTGTGGCAGCTCCATAGCTGGTCACATCACTAGGTCTAATACAATAATACAATAGCAGAGTTGGAAGGGACCTTGGAGGTCTTCTAGTCCAACCCACTGCCTAGGCAGGAAACCCTATACCGTTTCAGACAGATGGCTATCCAACATCTTCTTAAAGACTTCCAGTGTTGGGGCATTCACAACTTCTGGAGGCAAGCTGTTCCACTGATTAATTGTTCTAACTGTCAGGAAATTTTTCCTCAGTTCTAAGTTGCTCCTCTCCTTGATTAGTTTCCACCCATTGCTTCTTGTTCTACCCTCAGGTGCCTTGGAGAATAGTTTGACTCCCTCTTCTTTGTGGCAACCCCTGAGATATCAGAACACTGCTATCATGTCTCCCCTAGTCCTTCTTTCTATTACGCTAGACATACCAAGTTCCTGCAACCGTTCTTCATATGTTTTAGTCTCCAGTCCCCTAATCATCTTTGTTGCTCTTCTCTGCACTCTTTCTAGAGTCTCCACATCTTTTCTACATCGTGGTGACAAAAACTGAATGCAGTATTCCAAGTGTGGCCTTACCAAGGCATTATAAAGTGATATTAACACTTCACGTGATCTTGATTCTATCCCTCTGTTTATGCAGCTTAGAACTGTGTTGGCTTTTTTGGCAGCTGCTGCACACTGCTGGCTCATATTTAAATGGTTGTCCACTACGACTCCAAGATCCCTTTCACAGTTACTACTACTGAGCAAGGTACCACCTATACTGTACCTATGCATTTCGTTTTTGTTGCCTAAATGTAGGAACCTTACTCTTTTCACCACTGAATTTCATTTTATTAGATAGTGCCCAATGTTCAAGTTTGTCAAAATCCTTCTGTATCTTGAGCCTATCTTCTGGAGTGTTGGCTATTCCTGCCAGCTTGGTGTCATCTGCAAATTTGATGAGTTCCCCATTTATTCCCTCATCCAAATCATTGATGAAGATGTGCTCCACTGCATATTTCCCTTCATATAGATGCAGTTCCATTGAGGACTACATATTGAATGTGGTTGGTCAGCCATTTATGAATCCATCTGGTGGTGATGCTGTCTAACTCACATTCTTCTACTTTATCTAGTAGTAGGTTATGGTCTACCTTATCAAATGCCTTACTGAAGTCCAAGTAAACTATATCGACGGCATTCCTCTGGTGCACTAATTTTGTCACATTATCAAAGAATGCAATAAGATTAGTCTGGCAATGCACTCTACATGGGGCAGCCTTTGAAGAGTATTCAGAGACTACAACTCGTCCAGAATGCAGCCACGCGAGCGATTGTGGATGCACCTCGGTACACCCACATTACACCTATCCTCCGCGAGCTGCACTGGTTACCGATCGGTCTCCGGATACGCTTCAAAGTGCTAGTCGTAACTTATAAAGCCCTTCATGGTATTGGACCTGGGTACTTGAGAGACCGCCTGCTGCCAATTACCTCCCACAGACCTGTTAGATCGCACAGGGTTGGCCTCCTCCGGGTTCCGTCTACCAGCCAATGCCATCTGGCTACCACCCGGGGGAGGGCCTTCTCTGTTGCAGCTCCGGCCCTTTGGAATGAACTCCCCGTGGAGATTCGGACCCTCACCCCTCTCCAGGCCTTCCGGAAAGCTGTCAAAACCTGGCTGTGCCGGCAGGCCTGGGGTTGATGAGTTCCCCTCCCCTCTCGACTTGTATGGCTGTATGACTCTTGTGTATTTTAATTACGTGTATTGTGTTTGTATCCCCTTTCCCCTTTGGAGTTGTTCGCCGCCCTGAGTCCCTCCCGGAGAAGGGCGGCATACAAATAAATTAAATCTTGAATCTTGAATCTTGGCATGATCTGTTCTTGACAAACCCATGTTGGCTTTTGGCTATTACTTTGTTTGCTTCTAGGTGTTCGCTAATTCATTGCTTGATTATTTTTTCCAGAATCTTTCCTGGTATTGAGGTCAGGCTGATAGGTCTGTAGTTTCCTGGATCTATTTTTTTTTTCCTTTTTTGAAGATGGGAACCACATCAGTTCTTTTCTAGTCCTCTGGCAGTTCTCCGGTGCTCCAGGATCTCTGAAAGATATAATTCAGTGGTTCTGAGATCTTGTCTGCCAGTTCCTTCAGAACCAGAACCATCCGGTCCTGGTGATTTGAACTCGTCTAGGGTAGACAGGTGCTCACTTACCATTTTCTTCCCTATTTTAATTTGTGTTCCTAATCTGATTTTTGTGGTGCTGTTTTTGATAGGTTGGACTGTTTTATTCCTTTGTGTAAAGACAGATGCAAAACATGAGTTAAATAGTTCTGCTTTCTCCCTGTTGCTTGTCACCTTCTTGCCACTTTCTCCTAGCAATGGACCAATTGTTTCCTTAACTTTTTTCTTGTTTTTAACATGTTGGAAGAAGCTTTTTTTTGTTAATTTTTATTTTTATGGCAAGCCTTTCTTCATTGTGAACCTTAGCTTTCCTCACTTCATCTTTACAGGCTTGGGCTATTTGCTGATATTCTGCATTAGTTATGTCCCCCTCTTTCCACTTTTTGTACTTATCTTTTTTTTGTCTTTCAATTTGTCAGAAAGTTCTTTATGCAGCCATGCTGGTTTCTTTTGGGAGTTGTTATTTTTCTTCTTCATTGGTATTGTGCTAGACTGGGCTTTTGTAATCTCATTTTTTAAAATTTCCCAAGCTTCTTGAGTTGTTTTCCCCTTGAGGATTCTCATCCATGGAATTTTTCCCAAGCTCTCTCTAAGTTTATTGAAATTAGCTCTCTTAAAGTCCAAGACTCTAGTTTCACTTTGTTCTACTTGTGTTTGCATAATGTTGAATTCCAATATTGCATGGTCACTTGCCCTCAGGGTTCCTGTGGCTTCAACACTTTCTATAATTTCCTCTATGTTAGTGAGAATTAAGTTCAATATGGCTGATCCCCTTGTTCCACTTTTGGGAAACAAAGTTGTCTGCTAGGTTGTTGGTAACCTGTTGGATCTTCCACTTGGTGCAGAGTTTGTTTCCCAGTTGATGTCAGGGTAGTTAAAATCTCCCATTACTATTGTGGTGTGCTTCCTACATACCTTAGTTAGCTGACTAGCAAAAAGTTCATCTACAATACAATACAATACAATACAATACAATAGCAGAGTTGAAAGGGACCTTGGAGGTCTTCTAGTCCAACCCACTGCCTAGGCAGGAAATCCTATACGATTTCAGACAGATGGCTATCCAACATCTTCTTAAAGACTTCCAGTGTTGGGGCATTCACAACTTCTGGGGGCAAGCTGTTCCACTGATTAATTGTTCTAACTGTCAGGAAATTTCTCCTCAGTTCTAAGTTGCTCCTCTCCTTGATTAGTTTCCACTCATTGCTTCTTGTTCTACCCTCAGGTGCCTTGCAAAATAGTTTGACTCCCTCTTCTCTATGGCAACCCCTGAGATATTGGAACACTGCTATTATGTCTCCCCTAGTCCGTCTTTCTATTAAACTAGACATACCCAATTCCTGCAACCGTTCTGCATATGTTTTAGTCTCCAGTCTACTTCCTCTGCTTGGTTGGCTGGCCTGTAGTAGAGACCTATGGCAATGTCATTCCCCCGCCCCAACCTTTAATATTGACCCAAATGCATTCAAGGTAGTTCTCATCACTGTTGTGCTCCATTTCTGTAGAGATGTAGTTATTTCTTTCTCCACCTCCTCTTTTATTTGGTCTATTTCTTTTAAATAATTTAAATCCTTCTAGCTGTATGTTCCATTTGTCGGTTTCATCCCATCAAGTTTCTGTAATGGCAATAATATTGTATCTGCCCTCTTTTACTTGAATTTCTAATTTGCCCTGTTTATTCCTCATACTCTGTGCATTGGTGTATAGACATTTGAGTCCATTTTGATTGACCCTGTGTTTACTGTCTACATAACCTGTATTATGCCTGACTGCCCCTATTTTCTTGCCACTTGTATGATTCATGCACATGGTATGGCAATCACTATTAAATGCTTGGTTTTGCTTGACAGCAGGAGCGATAATCTTACCCGCACAAACATCTGTGTTAGATGCACTGATATCCCTATGAATTTTAGATTGCTGGGGACAGAAATGTTCTGTATCTATTAATTCTCTGTCCCCGCTGTTCAGTTTAAATGTTTATACAGAAAATCTGTGAATTTAATGCCAGGTAACTCAGTCCCTTTCTTGGATGGGTGCAAACCATCTCTTTTGTACAGTTTTTCATTGGACCAGCTACAGGCATCATGACTAATAAAACCAAAGCCTTCCCTTTTACACTACTCCTTTAGCCACACATTAAACTCTGCTACATGCTGGTCCTTCCCTTTTTGTTCCTTATATACTGGTAAAACCTCTGAAAAGATAAGCCTACAACCTATACTATTAAGTTCATACCCCAAGTTCTGGAAATCATTCTGCACAGAAAGTACATCTTTCTAGGACAGATCATTAGTGCCAAGATGTATAATAGCATCAACGTCACAGTTCTTACTTGCATTCTTGACTATCTTAAGAATACGCCTCTTGTCTCTGCTGGCAGTAGCAGCTGGCAGACACCTGACTGCTTTTAAAACCTCCATATTCTTTCCTAAAATTACATCCATTATGATTGAATCACCAACCAGAAGGTGACTTCTCTTTCTGCATACCTTGCTCTTCTGCGACTGATGTGTGGTACCTGGTTCCCCATTTTGCCTTTCTGAAGGAAGTTCTTCATTTTGGACCACGATCCCCTGCTTATTTGAGTCATCATTATCACAACTACCTTGGCCTATCTTTTTAGTGTCCCCATTAAGGTCAGCAAGGGCACTATATCTGTTTTGCTGGGTCACTGTCAGCCTCCGCTTTGCTACTGCTTCAGCTGCCATTGAAACGGGGAGGGGGTATGGTATTTGGGAGTGGAATCATTGTTGGGCTGGAGGAAGTTTCTAGACTCTGAACTGACCACCTTACTGCGCATGTGGAGGAGGAGTGTTTCCCGCCAAGGCCAACGGTCCAGCATTCCATCCTGGTGATGCCTTTCGAAGTTATCTCACACCTGACATTTGGGAGAATTATGATTGGACTGTGCATGGGGATGCCAAGGGGAGGGGAATGAATTATACAATATAATATTCGCTTTCGCGCCTAATTAACCAGACTTAGCTTAGCTTTGCAACTGTTCATTTATAATTAGTAAAAGTGCACTTGATTTCAACAAATGGAGTCCAGTGGTTTTCTTTCCTGATTACTGAATGAAGAAATTCTGAAAATAATCTAAGTGTCATTTTTCACCCAACCCGGAGCTACAACCTACCGAGGGGGGTGTCCTCACAAGAAGAAATGTCTTTGCATGTGAGTGACCAAGAAGAAGATAAGGGGGCGATTGAAGGACCATCTTTAACTGAAAGGCCGGCTGGGCTAAGAGTGGAAGAGCCTACTGTTCGTCCCAGATGGACTTTGAGTGTGGGACAAAAAGAGGAGTCGGAGGAGTTGGATGCTGGAGTCACGAGAAGGAGACCAAAGAAAAAGTCAGCGGATTGGGGTGATTCTGGGGAAGAGGATTACAAGCTGTCCCACGCCATGAGACTCCTCGAGGAAGCTTGGTCTGAACGCAAAAGCCATGAAAGAGCAATGGAAAGGGAGCCGGCTGAAGATCTTGAGCAAAGGTACTCGACGCATAGGTTAAGGGAGGGTGAAGAAGCCGAGAGGGGTTGGGCGCAAGAAAACCCATTACCAGCCTCCCCCCTCCAGCTAGGGCCGCTCAAAGAGTGGGGGGGGGCAGGCGACATCGAATGGCAAAAGTCCCTCCCTTAACTGTAAAATACGATGGAGATCCTAAGAGTTTAGGACTTTTTATCATTCAGGTCTGGAATTATATGGAAATCTATGGACCTGATTTAGAGACTGATGAAATGAAAGTAAGGATGGTGTTAATGTCCTTAGAGAAAAAGGCAGCCGAATGGATGGTGGGCCTACACAAATGCAATTCCCCTCTCCTGAGGAATTTTAATGACTTTATGGCAGCCATGAAGAGGAGGTTTGATGACCCGCTGACCGAGAGACCCGGGCACCTGAAATTTATGGCCCTGAAGCAGGGAAATAAATCGGTGGCAGATTATGTCCAGGAATTTCAACAGTTGTCAGCCTATATGAGGGGGTGGTCGGAAGACGCTTTGCTGGATCAGTTCGCTGAGGGATTGAATGAAAAAATATACCAGCAGTGCAAACAGACGCATTCCCTGCCGGGTGACTGCTTGGTATGAACACGCGGCAGATGTTGAGTTGGATTTGGCCAGGCTTCAATGCATGAAAGAGGGAGAAGCGGAGAAATCCCCCCCAGCAGCTCCAAAAGCCCCTCTCCGACCCAGAAGTGAGGGAAAAGGGAGTTTCACCAGCAAAACCAAGCCTTTCACGTGCTTCCGCTGCGGAAAGGAAGCCCATCGCGCCATGAGTTGCCACGTAAAATTGGCTGAGACTGCTCCACCCCCTCCCCGAAAAGAGGGAAGAGCAAGTAAGGCCTCGGGCAAAAAGAGAGAGGCTGCGTGCGCCGCTGAAAATGTTCCCCAGCATTTTCAGCCAGAGGAGGAGGGAGGCGTTAGCTCCAGCTCATCTGACGAATCAGATGAGGAACAGTCTCATCGCTGGGTAAGTTCCAGAAGGAGCCCCATGCTTATCCCAATTGAACTAAGAGTGCCACCTTCTGGCACGACTGAAAAACTTTTAGCTCTCCTGGATTCGGACTGTTCTCGCTGTACGATAAGTCCTGAAATGGTGGAAAAACTTGGCTTAAAGTTAAGGACTTTGAAAACCCCTATTGTTTTTTGCCAAATTGATGGTTCTATTGCAGGGGGTGGTCCTGCTCATTTTTCTACTGAACCCATTGAGATGAGAATGGGGACCCATCAAGAATTAATCACTTTTATTGTGGCACCTTGCATGGACCGGCCCCTTATTTTGGGACTCCCCTGGCTTCGTAAGTGGAACCCTCGCATTAACTGGAGAAAGGGGTGGTTACGTAATTGGACTAGCACACCCCATGAACGGGAGGTTGAGACTCCAGATCCTGCTGATTCTAACCCCACATTGGCAGCCAGAGGGCAGGAGAGGATCGAGGGGGAGGAGAAAATTCCGAAAGAATATTGGGATCTAAGGGGAGTGTTTAGTGAGAAGTCTTCTGATAAACTCCCCCCCCCCAGACCCACTGATTGCACCATTGATATTTTGCCTGGGGTGAAGCTTCCCAAGCCCCAAATATATTCAATGTCCCTTAGGGAAATGGAGGAAATGAGAAGATTCATTGATAAAAATTTGGAAAGGGGTTTTATTGAACCGGCTAGACCCAAGGTGGCGGCTCCTGTGCTATTCAGGGAAAAGAAAGATGGCTCCTTCAGATTATGTGTGAATTTCAAAAACTTGAACTGCATCTCAGCTCAGAACCTGTACCCATTACCACTGATGAAGGACATGCTGGCCCAACTGGGTAAGAGCCGCATTTTCACTAAACTGGACTTGAGGGAAGCATACTATAGAGTCCGTATAAAAGAGGGAGGCGAGTGGAAAACAGCTTTCAACTGCCCCCTTGGCTGTTTCCAGTTTCGTGTGATGCCGTTTGGCCTACAGGGGGCGCCTGCGGTCTTCATGCAGTTGATTAATGAGGTGTTACATGACCATCTTTACAAAGGTGTTATCGTATATTTAGATGATATCCTTATTTACACGGAAACACATGAGGAACACGTAAAGCTGGTTCGTACCGTGCTGAAGAAACTTCGGGCCGCGGAGCTTTACGCCAAATTATCCAAATGTGAATTCCATCAGGAGAAGGTTGACTACCTGGGCTATCGTATCTCCCATGCAGGTGTTGAGATGGATCCCGCTAAAGTCAAAGCGGTCACTGAGTGGGAGGCCCCTCGTACACGCAGTCAATTGCAAAAAATTTTGGGGTTTGCCAATTTCTATCGCCAGTTCATCCCCTCTTTTGCTAAGATAGCTCTTCCTATAACTAACCTTTTGAAGTCCAAAGGTGGGGCGAAACCCAAGCCTAGCAAGCTGTTGGATTGGACCATGGAATGTCAAGCTGCCTTTGAGAAGTTAAAATGGCTTTTTGCCGAGGAACCTGTCCTCAAACACCCGGACATGGACGCGCCTTTTGTGGTTCAAGCTGACACCAGCGACGTGGCAGTGGGGGCCGTATTGCTTCAAGCCAACAGTCAAAGTAACTTACAAGCCTGCGCATACACCTCTCGCAAACTGACTGACACGGAGAGACATTGGGCCATTTGGGAGAAGGAAGCGTTTGCTGTTCGTTGGGCTTTAGCCACTTGGCGCCATTTTCTAGAAGGCGCCAAACACCCGTTCGAGGTGTGGACTGACCATAAAAATTTGGAAGCTTTGAGAACTCCCAGGAGACTTTCTAAACAGATGCACTGGGCTCAGCATTTCAATCGTTTTAATTTCACCCTGAAATACATACCGGGGGGGGGGGAAGAGAATTTTATGGCTGATGCTTTATCCAGGCTTCCTCAGTACAACTGTTCTAAACTCAGCATGGTCCAGCCTGTCATTCCCACGGCGAGCCTTGCTGCTCCAGTTGTTACTAGGAATCAAGCACATTCTAAAGTGGAGATGTCCCAGGACTTTCTTTCCAATCTCAAGAAAGCCCTCCCTGATGATGATTGGTTCCGGCAGCACGTGAATGAATGTACTATGAGGGATGAGTTGCCCTGGATTGGGGCAAAACTTTACGTTCCTGCGTCTCTTCGATTAATTGTTCTTCAGCGGGCTCATGATTCCTGGATGGCAGGGCATTTTGGTTTCGTAAAAACGCTCCATCTTGTAAAGAGACAGTTTTGGTGGTCTTCTTTGAAAAAGGACATTGAACGTTATGTTGCCAGTTGTCCCGTTTGTGCCACTGCTAAACGCCTGCCAGGGAAACCACAGGGACTGCTCCAGACTGTAGCTCGCCCTGTCGCCCCTTGGAAGGAGATCTCTATGGACTTCATTGTCAAACTTCCTGAGAGTCAGGGACACACCATTATCTGGGTGGTTACCGACTTGTTTTCCAAGCAAGTCCATTTCATCCCTTGCTCCAAGATTCCTTCTGCTAAGACTCTGGCTAAGATGTTCATCTCCCACATTTACCGCTTACATGGGGTGCCCGACCACATCATTTCGGATAGAGGTGTGCAGTTCACCTCCATGTTCTGGAAGGAGTTTCTGAAGCGGATTGGCTCCGCCCAGGGCTTAAGCTCCGCCCACCACCCTCAGACTAATGGAGCTTGTGAGAGGACTAATTCTGTTCTGGAACAATATTTACGTTGTTTCATCAACTACCAGCAAGATGATTGGGTGGATTTGTTGCCGCACGCGGAGGTGGCTTATAATAATTCTGTGCATAGCAGCACTGGCTTCACCCCTTTCCGTGTGGTGTTTGGCCAGGATTTTTGTGCCCATTCCTGAGGTTCGTCGTTAGCAGCCCCAAGTATCGTCTCTGTCCGAGTGGAGTGATCGCCTTCGCCTTTAGCTCTCCAAACTTTGGATGCTGCGCATCACGCACATAAGAAACAGGCTGATAAGAAGCGGACTAAGCCATATGATTACAAGGTTGGTGATCAGGTTTATTTGTCCACCAAGTTTCTTCAGACTCCACAAAAGTCAAAGAAGTTAGGGCCTAAATATGTTGGCCCATTTCCTATTATGAAGATCATCAATCCTGTTTCTGTTCGGCTGCAGCTGCCTAAACACCTCAACCAGGTTTACCCTGTTTTTCATGTTAACCTCATAAAGCCTGTTTGCACTTCATCGTTATGTCTGCCTGTTCCTCCACTGCCCCCTCCACTTTTGATTGAGGGTGAACATTTCGAGGTTCGCGAAATTTTGGACTCTCGTAAACGCCGGAATTGTGTCCAGTACCTGGTGGCTTGGAAGCATTTTCCCCCCTCTCACGCCGAATGGGTGGACAGGTTCCATGTTCGGGCCCCTTAATTACTCCGCAAGTTCTATTCTGCTTATCCTGACAAGCCCTGATTTGGCTGATTTCCTGACACATTTTTTTTCTTTTCTCTTTTCTCTTTCTCTCTCCCCTTTCCCCCTTTTTGTGTCTTGTTGTTCATCTGTTTGTTTGTGTTTTCTCGTTTCTGCAGGTCTGACCACCTTTTTTTGGAGGAGGGCCGAATATCAGCCTCCGCTTTGCTACTACTTCGGCTGCCATTGAAACAGGGAGGGGGTATGGTATTTGGGAGGGGAATCATTGTTGGGCTGGAGGAAGTTTCTTGACTCTGAACTGACCACCTTACTGCGCATGTGGAGGAGGAGTGTTTCCCGCCAAGGCCAACGGTCCAGCATTCCATCCTGGTGATGCCTTTCGAAGTTATCTCACATCTGACATTTGGGAGAATTATGATTGGATTGTGCGCAGGGATGCCAAGGGGGGGGGGAATGAATTATACAATATATTTGCTTTCGCGCCTAATTAACCAGACTTAGCTTAGCTTTGCAACTGTTCATTTATAATTAGTAAAAGTACACTTGATTTCAACAAATGGAGTCCAGTGGTTTTCTTTCCCGATTACTGAATGAAGAAATGCTGACAGTCACAGCAAAAGCTTTGTGTTTATGGTTCACAGCTCTCAACCTGCCAGATCCCACGGTTGTCCAGACTGCTCTTCTCCTGCAAGATCTTTGTGGTAGAGGGGGCTGATAGCGTGGCATCTCCATAGAGTGGAATGGCCGAAGTAGACACCTAGTTTCTGCTTGGAGAGCAGAGATTAGAGATTCTAGATAGGTAATCTGTCTATGTAGACTAGTAATTTGTTTACAAAGGGGACAGGTCTAAAGGGCCTTCAGAATATAAAAAGGAATGGGAGGAATCAAATCTAACTTTTGGGGAGGGAGAATATTCCACAAGGGAGCACAGTAACAAAGAAGACACATCTTCTGGGACCAATTAAATCCTTAGCTGAAGCCACAGCATGCCTTCTCTGCCAGATCAGATGGGGTGGATTTATGTAAGCAGAGAAAGGCAGTCCTTCATGTTTCACGTCAGAATTTTTCAATATTTTTCCATACCATACATTCATGTGTTACGTTCACTATTGCTTTCTAAGAAAAGAGAACATATTCAGCATCGACCAAAATCATAGTCATAGCTGTTTTCTGAGGGTCAATAGCTGACGATTAAGATCGCATTTCTCACATTCAGCTAACATATTAAGCCCTAAAATAAATACCAATTACTTTCTCCTAATGGCACCAGGTTAAGCACAGTAACTATTAAATGATATCAAAAACCATAAATGAATGTATGCCTCAGCATGATTTCTAAACATATTCACAACAGTGAGGAAATTTGCACATACAGGTAGCTACTTGCAGATTGCGATCCCAAAGAACTCCATAAAAATGTAGATGCAAGGAGAATGGTCTGCATGACATTCAAGGGAACCAGCACAAAATTATATTTATTCCCTACCAATGGTGATAAAAAACACAGTATGTGCAGACTTCTTTTCAAATACTGTATATTTGAAACTTAGAAATGAAAGAGATAATTAGGATTTTTTGTTCAGGCCTGAAACAACTCTCAATGGGGCTGAAAACTTGCAAATCAATCTCCCATGGTAGGAACAATAAGTTCCTTGTTCCTACCTTATTCTTATCTAACAGCTAGACTTTGAAGGAATGTAGATATTAAACTTTGCAACAAATTATTCAAGGTCTATAATACTAGCCAGGATATCATGTACAAAGTCTGTTATCATTCACAAACAAAACCTCCCGAGTTTGGAACATTATTTCACTCCAAACCAAATTTGCAGCATCATGCAGAATAGTTCATATTAAGGTATTTATTTAATTATAAACTGGAACAGAATAAAAGGATCTGTTGAACTACAATGCTAACAGCTTGATAAAAATTTCTCTTAGCTTCTTCAATTATCACATTAAAAGCAGAATGCTGGCCAAAGTAATATAATTTATAACTAATTTAATCATGAAAAAATAAGCTGGTTTCTCATTTTTATCCCAAATTATTATATATTTTCTAATCATAATTCATTTGCATTTAGTACTATTACCAGACTTCACCACACTTTAATAAATCCCCACAGTACTCCTGTGTTACCTTTATATCAGTAACAGTAGAAAACGTTAAAGAATTAAGTTGCCATAGGGCAGAAGGTACCATCAGAACTGGAATAGTATAGAAACAAAAATATCATAATTAACGGCAGGTATTCTTGGTTTATTTTATATTTTAGCAGCTATAAGTTAAAACTAGTCTGCATTTGGAAGTGACCATGAGAAGTAAATGAAGATATTATCTAAAAACTACAAATAAACTTTTTAATTCTCAGAAAGCGTTGCAAGAAAAGGAGTGAAGGGCTTATTTATATATCTATAATACTGGAAAATTTGTTCAAATAAATTGTACTATATTCTACCATGTTCTTATTTAACCTTTAAGTAAGGTTAAGCACTTTAAAGATCATATCAATTATTTTCAATTACAAAATAAAACCTCCAAAATGTAACATATATTTCACTCAAGTAGCTTGGAATGCATATAATCTACAATGCATTGGGGGGGGGGGAGTTTTGTATGGTTTTTTAATTATATGTTTGGATGCCTACAGGAAAAGATGCCCCATATTTGCAGCATATTAAATATAAAATGCAGAATGAGCCAGATATCAAAAGTATTATTCCATCTATCAAATATCGCAATTCATTCTTGACATGCTTTTAATCCACCAGTACACTTTGTGTGGAGGGGTCAGGGAGACAAAACAGGAAGTAAAGGTTTCAAACCAAGAGTTCCTTTATAAAAGTTCAGCTTTTTATCTCGTGCTTATTTCAGACAGGAAGGAAAGTTTTGCAGGTTACAAAGAATTCTGAAAAAAATGACTCTAAATGCAAAGTATCAATCAATGCAGTGCTGCAATTTTTAGACAAAATTAGACTTAATTGGTATAAAATGTCCAAAATACTCAAGAGTGGCTCCTTTACAAACATATTATTTATAATGAATACATTGATACAGAATGACTTATTTAAAAAAGCAAGGCAATATTTTATAGACATAACAATCAACATTACAATAATTCAGAAAGTACATTTGTGCCGGCTGTTTTACACGCTTTTATTATTCAATTCACAAATTATTGTGGACTCAGAATCAGGCAGAATTATGTATCATTCTGCTTAAGACTGCAACATTGAAACAATAAACAATTTTTTCAGATCTTTACTGAATAAAAAAAGCCATCAGGTTTTTCTTGAAGATATTATCATTAGCAATTGTCCCATGTATGCCTTTTAATGTTGGTATAGTGTGCAAATTACTGCCAAGTGTATACCTAATTAAAAGTAAGTTCTGACATGCTGATTAAAGATACAAAGCTAGTGCAATATAGGCTTTATAAATGGTCTTTTGCATTCCGGATTTTAAATAATCAGAAAAAAGTCCCATGTGTCCCACCTCCCCCCAGATATGTGAAGAATATAAAACCATTACAAGGTTCAGTTTCAAAAATTGTCCAAATGAAAGATTTGATTTTAAATTCTCCTTGTATTGATTGCAAGTAGATCTCTCTTCTTAGAAATGTCTGGCAAACTATTTTAGGGTGCAAAATTCTCTTCCAAAACCTGTGGTGGAATTCAATGCTGTTTTTCTGCTGATGGCTGTCCTCCAGAATTAGGGGAGAATTATTAATTACCTTGAAGATCTCACTCATAATCAAAATGTCCTGAGATGGGGATGCACTCCAGAGGAGCAATGGGAGTTCTGGTGGAGATTGGCGACAGCAGTGGAGAAAATCCTGTTTTTCCAGCAAAAATTCATTCATAATCATACAGCATCAGATTTGCAAAGATAAATTTTAAGAACTTCAAATGATTAACCAAATGCTTAAATAGCCATCAAGGAAGTTGAGGAAAACCTTTTAAGACAATGACACTGTTTAATTCTGGTTCCACCACAAAACCGCGGAGGACAAAATCGCGCTCGACGAAAGCGTGCATTTGACGTCATCACAGCGTGACGAAAACATCGCGCTGTGATCGAAAAATGTAAAAATAAAGCGAAAACCTTACCCTAACCCCCCCAAACCTAACCCTAAACCTAACCCTTAACCTAACCCTAAATCTAACCCTAAACGTAACCCTTAACCTAACGCTAAACCTAATGCTAACCCTTAACCTAACGCTAAACGTAACCCTAACGCTCTAAACCTAACCCTAACCCTTAACCTAACCCTAACCCTTACCTTTATGTGAATCGGCTTGCTTTAATTTTAATTTTATTTCAATTCTTAATTTTTTTCGTTGCGCTGTGATGACGTCAAATGCGCGCTTTCGTCGAGCGCGATTTTGTCCTCCGCGGTTTTGACGGGTCACGTTAATTCTTTTTCTTTAACTTGTTCCTGAATGTAGCCTATTAGTTTTTATTAAAACTCTAAGTATGATCTACCACAAAGACATATAAACTCATTTTGAAAAGACAGATAGTTCCAATTAGTATTTCAGTGTTCTAATTTATTCCTAGGTAGTAGGACTGAATTTTATATTTCTCAAAGTATCATGAAGAAAATATAACAGCTATAATATTTATTATAATAGCTATAATCGGGAGTCAAACTATTTTCCAAGGCACCTGAGGGTAGAACAAAAAGCAATGGGTGGGAACTAAACAAGGAGAGAAGCAACTTCGAACTGAAATTTCCTGACAGTTAGAACAATTAATCAGTGGAACAGCTTGCCTCCATAAGTTGTGAATGCCCCAACACTGGAAGTCTTTAAGGAGATGTTGGATAGCCATTTGTCTGGAATGGTATAGGGTTTCATGCCTAGGCAGTGGGTTGGACTAGAAGAACTCCAAGGTCCCTTCCAATTCTGCTATTGTATTGTATTGTAATATAGCTATTATATTATAATTATAATAGGCTACTGCAATAGTGCAAGTGAAATTGACATTTCCTTTCTGTTCTATTTGCCATTAAAATCCTATTAGCTACTATAGCAGCCCAACTTAAGACTCATCCAACAAAGTACTGTATATGATATTGACAACTATGCAATTACATGCAAATAGGTGAGACTCATTTTGTTCCATAGGTGTCGAAAGGTGTGGAACCTTATTTTAATCTAAGAGCTGTACTTGACCTTTGAACTATATGTGGAAGACATTGAAGCCAAAACAAAACTGTGATTTAATATATTTAAAGATTTTTGATATGATCATTTCTCATATATTCAATAACCTCCCTCTGCAATATTAAAATTTAATAGCAACTGTTGAAACAGGCTTGAGAATTTTTTCTGATATTTAAGAAATTTAGTTAGACATTCTGAATAAATGTATGGCTGTTTTCATAAATATGAACCATGATTTATTTGGATTAGGAGTTGTTGAACAGATACAAAACATAGTCACTATTCTATGAGTCCAGTTGATTTCTTTTTGTCAATTTCTTTCCAAAAACCAGAAAAATGGGTAAACTGCAAAAAAAAAAAAAAAAAAAAAAGGCAAGCCATAGGAAGTGTGAGCTTTAAACTCAAGTTCAATTTCGAATTGTATTTTGTGGAAAAAGAAAGTTGCTGTTTCTTAATTGAGATGGATTTACAAAACCAAAAATTAAATCCAGCTATAAAGTTTATTATTATATACAAACCTTATTTAAAAAGTTGAACTAATCTTCATTATTGGAAGATATGTATTGTCTGCTATCAGAATCTTTCAGAGAGACTTAATTGAATACATCCTAATGTTTTACCAAAAGGTGGATGAGTATTATTATAAAATCTACAGGTAGTCCCTGCTTTACAACCATTCATTTAATGACTGTTCAAAGTTACAAGGGAAAAAGAGATGATTAGTTGTCACACTTATGACCATTGCAGAATCTCTCTGTTACATGATCAATATTCAGGTGCTTAGCAACAGTCACACATTTACCATAGTCTCAGCATCTTGCAATCATGTGATCACCATTTGTGAGCTTCCTATCTGGTCTATGACAACCAAAATCAATGGTATAGCTGGATGGAGGTTGTAAGTTATGGTCATATGATTTCTTGCTTAATGAATACAAGTAATTTGCTTAACAACTGCAGCAAAAAGATCAGAAATTGGTTGCAGTCGTGTGATGCTTCACTTAACAACTGCACGGCTTAACAGCATATTTTCAAATTCCCTATTGTGGTTGTAAATTGAGGACTACCTGTATAGTAAACAAGGGAAAATAAAATTCTCTACAGATATAGCCTTAAATGTTTCAGTAAAAATCAAATAATCATAGAATTTCCTCTCAAATCCGATGGCACCATACTTTTCAGGAATCATAAATTCAATTTGTAAAGTAAAAATTAATTTTTTTGCTATATATAATGCTATTTAGCCAATAATTATATTTTCTTGTAAATTTATTCTCATTTAACAAAAACTAAATCTAAGCCAGAATTGGGAGTATTATGATTTCTGTTCCAACTATCAGAATATATTTCACAATATATTCTAACATATGAGTGATATTAATCAATTATACTATACTGAAACAGGTTTTTCAGTTTCACTGGTTTTTTAAAGCTGATTTCAATCTTTTTTATAAAAAAAATCAGTGAACAAGTAAAAATAATTTCTAACATGCAAGTGATTTTTTAAAGAAAAATAGTCAAGTAAGCCTTTCAACATGAACAATTACATCAATATATTTACAGATTAAATTATACATTTAATCTGCCACAATTCCACTAAGTGGTAGGTGAATCCTGCCTACTATGAGTGTACTATCCTACTTTAACTCTGTAAAAATTTACTGAAATATCTTCAATCTTTCCTAGAACAATATTTTAACACATGGCTAAACTCTGATTTTAAAAAGTAATAAAAGCAATTCATTGGAAGATGATTATTTCCACCTAAAATAAAAGTGCATGTGGGCAACATATTAAATATACACATACTAAATAAAATGGAACAAGTTTACAGCTTCAGCAAAAAGTAGATTTTAATCTTTTAACCACCACTATAAGCATCTTTGTATTTTAACACTTCAGTATTCAGACAGATTACTTATAGTTATCTGCAACTATACATCATTATCAACAAGTATCTAGGTTAATTATATATTCATATATTTACTTTAAAATAAGTGGTGGAAAATCAATGGTATGAATTCAGCTATATTGTTTAATAGAACTGATAAGATTGGATTCCTTTTTCCACATTAGTTTCCTGTTGACCTCTGGTCTGAGTTTCTCCATGGAGTTTCCCAATATCTGAGAGACAAAGGAGGACACTCTTATGAAAGACACTGTTATCAATTATCTTCTTTTTTAGCAAACGATCCCAAAGACTTGTCAAATTCAGCAATTCCCTTGATGAGAACCTTTTAAGCCTGCTTCTATCAGCCCAACTAGATATGTGTTTAGTCTGGATCCAACCCAATATTTTGCAAATCCACTGACATCTAAAATAGCCCTTAAGGTTTTATATCTGTACCTGCCTTTCTTGGAGAGTTCTTACTTGCCATAGATCAAATTAATGAATGCTAAAATTAATGTTACAGATGAAGGTATAAGTTATGCCTACTCAATCTAAAGAAACATCCACAACCATTAAAATCAATGGCTCTTACAAAACAATCTTGAGAAATATTTACTCAAAGCGTATAGGTGTTTATGAGTGAAACCTTCAGTGAATTGTGTTGATTTCAAAAGGATAAGTAAGTATATCTAATGATCTCTGGATTGTGCCTATCAAATAGACATTAATAGCAAAATAAAAAATACAAAACCTTTTTCCATAGATGAAAAAATTCTCTGACATCTATGATGTATAATTTAAAGAACATCCCCTTTTTAATTCTAGTATCCCTTAAGCAAACCCATCATAATCAATTGACAATGAAAATAAATTTATCTCAAATGTAATTGCTATGTGAGCATCCAATTCGAAATGGCAGTAGCAATCAAGTGCAGGAGCAAAAATCACTGCAACATCATTAGCCCTTTGTACAGCCCTGAAATAAACCGCATGTTTTCTATTCAATCACTTAATGGTTTTCTACTGAGCAATCACATTCTAAATACAAATGAAAAAAGTGTCCTTTTTTTCCAAACACCAGTCTTTAATACTGAGATTGATAGGATGAGGTTAAAAGAATAAATCATGGTACTGAACTGATTATTTTGAAGCAAGTGTCCCATCTTTACAGGGAAAAGTGCATTTAGTTCAGCAGCAAAACAGCACAGCATGAAGATATTGTGCTTTGATGCAGACACTCCAGAATAATGGGAGGATGTACAAGGCAAGGCAAGATATAAAACCAGAGTAACATTGTCAACCGACCATAAATTTTACGTATACTGCAGGGTTTCAAAAAAAGACACATTCATTAATTGCACAAAGACCAGGAAAAACCCTTACAATTATTTGTTGCATTTCAGATCCATCATTGACGCAATACTAAATCTTAACAGAACATGATATTTTTTTTACAAATTTGTCACTTCTTTAAGTGAAAAATGTTGCTTATGCTAAATGAGACAACCATAAAATAATTGCTTCTTCAGTATGATATGCTTATAACTGATGAATTCAAAGGAACTCAAGCTTCTGTTGGACTTATTTTTTTTCACGAATTGCTTATATTTTTGCAATAATACGAATCAGTCAATAAAAAGCCCTCAGCAGAAGAATACAACTTGTAGATTCAATAAAACAGAGTAAATCCCATCCCACCCCAATCCAGTGACATACCCTGACTGTAAACATACAAGACCATTTGTTTTAAAACTTAAAATAAGTTAAATGACTTTCCAGAATAAAGGAAAATACAAATAATTCCAATATTTTTTTTGTCACAAAATGTGATCCACAAGGAATTACAAAATAATTTGTGTGACTAAGTTGCTTTTTATCCAACAGGAAAAGGCTTGGTTTAAAAATATTTTCCCTTAAATTGATCAGCAGTTAATTGACATTATTTTCAGTGAACTGGTACCCCAAATTATCCAGATAACCATCAAATTCACTAAAGAAAACTTTAACAAGCATTTATAATGAAAAAAAATCTAAATGGCTATGTTTCCTCTATGAGCAGGAACACATACGTATGGTCTGAAATTTGCCTGTTTTATATTATTTATGTTTTATAATATAATATACAATCTATATATTATATTATATATACACACATACACAATACTAACAGCGCAGTTTGCATTTAGTAGAGTGTATGGGACAATCAATTTTTTATCCACACTGGGCACCATGTAGCCTAGATACTATATACATAATGACACCACAAAAGCCATTTATATTTTGTACATCATCGGGGAAGTTATCAGTCAGACCATGGCTCGATATGGTCCTTGCATTTTGAGAAACTGGATGATAAAGGAAGGTCCACCTGCAACAATCTGAGCTGGAAGGGTACTGAGCGGACAGTTCTCAATGCTCATTATAGATAATTTGCTGCAAAGAGCCAGTTCAAAAGGAAGGCTGTTTAGATGTGGATTATCATTTAGATACAGTTCTTCCAGATTTTCCAGTGTACCTGCAAAATAATGAGAATTTTTGAAACCAAATATATTAATCATAAAATAACAATAAGTGACAAAGAAATTATTACTGGGTTGTTCTTCTGTCCGTTAGCAAGAACAGCAAACATATCATCCTTTGCATCTAAACAGGTTCACTGAATTCAAAGCACATTTCTAAGTTTGCAGCAGTTTTTAATGCTGGCATGAAAAGAGACATTAATATGAATTTAGAAGGGATAAAGCCAATGGTGTGCTGGAACTGGCTTATACTGGCTTATGAGAAGAGATTATTAAATTTTGGGGAATTTGCAAAACATTTGACAGCAGATGTGAGATATAACACCTAGTGTGCCGATCAGTTGTTTCACAGTTAGTGGGACAGTGCAACAATACCAATGAACTCTTATTATATTTCTTCAACAACCTAAAGCCACTTTCCGCTAGAAAAGTATATTTCTTTCCTTACTGACATCCCAACTTTGAAATCTTACTTTAATAGACCATATTAGGACAAATGACAAAAATTTTCAGACTTGCAAATTCTAACTTACATTTTCAAAACATTACAATGAAACAAAATCATGCCTGTGTTTGGGAAACTTGAGGATATTAAGCTGTGCTAAATGCCAGAACTGATATTAAATGAATCTTAAATATCATGATTATTTCACATTCTGTGTGAGAAGTGCAAATTTTTTTCAAGGACTGTTAATTGATGATGCATGATGAGACTAGAAGTCTAGCAATACCAATGGTTTTTTTCCCCTGAAGACTACTACAAATGATGCAAGTTGTTAGCAAAACTACTCATATGCAAAGTGGAAATAAACAGCTTGGCAGGCATAGTAGAACTTTAAAATACAACCTTTGTAGTTCTTACATTCCAAAGATTGATCTTATGAGTGGAAAATAACTTAAATATAATAAATACTGCCAGATGCTGATTTACATTGATATATTTCAGCAACATCTCAACTTCAGCAACTGTGGATTTCATTTCTCAGGATTCCCTAACCATCACCCAATGTTCACTGGGGAATTCTGACAGCTGAAGTCCACACAGCTTAAAGTTGCTGAGGTTGAGAAACACCATATCAGAATACTAGCTTATGGATTTATGGATCTTACCAATTTCTTCAGGAAGTTGTGTAAGAAAGTTTTCTCCCAGCCCAAGATGTGTCAGATTGATAAGGTGACCAATTCCTCTAGGAAGAGTGCTCAATTGATTATTTGTTAGGATCAGCCTCTGTTTAAGGAATATATAATGAATCATAAAATTAATACCTCCCGCCAAAGAATTAACAAAAGCAGGTATCTTTTTATCATTAACACAACAGCCTTTTTCTCCAACTGTCAACAAATAATGGCTTGGGGCTGCATTACTCCAAAATATTATTGAACATGACATATGAACCAGAACTGTCAAATATTCTGTAATCTTTCTCATTTTTTATATATTACTTTATTACTGAGTATAAATTCTTAATTTTTCACCTATAGGGCACTCAAAGCAGCTAAGTTTACAAAAGCACTAAACATGAAAGTAACATAAATTAGAAAAACCTGCTAAAATTTCTGATGAAGAGAAAGGCTTTAATTTCTTTTGTAAGGCTGAAAGTCTGGGATTACATTTTATGCCATTCTATTTTTAAAAATATTTTTTTTACATGTATACAGTAAATGCATTTAATAGGGAGCAATTGAGCATCTTTCTTAATTCTCTTACTTATGTGTCAGGAGGCATTCCCACATAACATAACAGAGTGTGCTCAGCATCAAATGGCAACTAATTTATACATGGCAGTTTTTCTTTAAAAAAAATACATGAAATCCAGTATGGTATAGTGGCCAAAGATACCAGGTGAAAAAAAAAATTGACACAAAGGCAATCAATCAATCAATCAATCAATCAAGAAGGCAGGAAGGTATTTATATACACTTTGAATTGGACAAAACATGCTATATCATGTAATTATTTTACCTGTAGATCTCTAAGGTATGCTATTTCATTTGGCAACAATTCCAGCTTATTTTCCTCTAGATCCAATTCTCTCAGTTTCCTCAAATTTCCAATGCCATGTGGGAGGTTTCTTAGAAGATTATTTGACAAAACAAGAACCTACAATAAAAGTAACAGAACATTTAATGAACTGACAGCTATACATTAAGTAATGGCAGAATTAACTAACTATTTTTTAAAAAATAAAGAGCTAGAGACTGTTCACTATTAAACTTTAATGCCATATTGGCTCCAGCAAATATGACTTGTGAAGTAAATAAATATTCTTTATTGGGCAAGAATGAAGAAAACATTTTTGGGAAACTATACAAGATCTATGGAAGTATCTAGATTTTTACATTCCTGTCAACAGATTTACACACACACACACACACACACACGCACACATATATACACACACACACACACACACATATAAAAGAAACAGACATTGTGATCTCCGGAACTTTAAAATATGTTAGCCACTGCTAACATTGTCAAAGTGTATTTATTTATTTATTTATTTATTTATTTATTTATTTATTTATTTATTTATTTATTATTTATTTATTTATTATTTATTTATTTATAAAATTTATAATGTACATTATTTTATATAAAAGCCATTAAAGAGATACCTGCCTCTATATAATGTTAATCAATTTGGGCATTGCGCATGTGATAGGCCCATCCACCCACCTCCCACCTGTAATTAGCTTTGATGTTTCTACATCAGGCATGTTAATCGATTCTCCTATTCCCTTCCTCCCTTATCGAACATAGCTTAAGGCTGTTCCTCCCCAGGAGATAACTCTGAGCTGTCTGATGTTGATTTAACAGCATTCTCTCTGGCTTCCTCCCATACTTCCTCCCTCTTCTTCTGTTCTGGCACATCTGATATATTAACCAGCTTCATTTGTTGTTTTGCCTGTGATCTTGTAACTGACCCAGTTCGTTCCTCATTGTTCATATCTATTATAGCTTGAGGTAATTCTGCCAGGCTCCTCGGCATTCGACCGAGGCTGGCTATGTCTCATAGTGCATATCTGCATGTCCAAAGGGGTGTGTGTGCTGTCGATCTCCACTCCCAGATAGAGGTTAGTCTCTGCTCATCCTGCTGGATCTTTCCTGGTGCCTGGAAATTGTACCTTGTTGAGCCCTTTGACTCAATTTCCCTCTCTATTTATCCATCACTACTGAACATTCAGAACAGCCTGAAAATGGCTGAAAACGGCCAAAAAACCCAGGCCACACACACACACACACACACACGGATTACTGAACTTGCAGGTTAAGATAATATAATAGCTATATCTTCTCTGTCCTAACATAAAACTAAGTCATAATGTGCACAGCAAAACAACTCTGATGTGAGACAAATCTGGTATAATCCTTCCAAAATTAGGTTGTTTCAGAGTATATTTGTTAGTTTAATTATTAATTATCAATTATCAATAAATATATCAAGATTGGTCAGGTTTATTAGAATTTGTTTAGCTGGTCTTTTATATTCTATTTTTTACCACCTCAAGAGAAACAAGTCCAGATACATCCTCAGGAATTTTGTTGAGCTGATTTGTAGCTAAATTGAGTTCCACCATACTGGTCCATGTCCCAAAATCCAGGGGAAGTGATGTCAGCTGATTGTCCTGCAATTTAACATAATAACATAATAAAAGTTTAAGGTTTTTTTTTTTTTTTAAATTAAGGATAATAAATTGTAAATGATATTCAGTTAAATAGATAAAGAACATAAATGTCACTATATTCTCACAAAGAAATAATCATTACAAGAGTTTGGAGTTGTTTTTTGAAGAAACATTCACAATGCAATTTAGCCAAGGAGAGTATGCATTCTACATCTTCAAAAAAGAAGGCATGAGGAGTATCAATACTGATTCTGAGAAAAGAACCAGTTTAATATAATTGCAGTCTTATCACTCATATAACTGCAACTTGTCTTTGTTAGCTTTTCTACTTTCAACCATCAACAATTTAAATTAAATATGTGCTGCAACAACTTTTAGCTAGATTTAATTAATAAATAACCTAAATACCACTTTAATATTTAATTCATTTGTTTTTAGTTTTAAGCAACAGACATTTCCAAAATGGCAATCTAAGCTTTGTACTTTTATGGAAAATACTCTTGTATATTTGCAACTCCCTAATTTTAACATCATTTATCACTTACGTTACTACATAAGAAAGCCTTGATACTAGTTTTATAAACAATCCTAGGAAAGTTATCCTACAATATCAGGTATACATGGTATCTGGCACAATTTTCTTTGGCTGCACTTTCATACAATATTTTATTTTACACTAGAAAATTCATATTCCTGAAACAAAGCCTCACCTTCATGTTCAGCTTACTTAATACTTTTGCTCTAGAAAAAATTCCAAAAGGAATTTTGTTAATGCGGTTATGTTCCATATTGAGAGCGTAGATAGTAGAGAACTGTGAAGGGCCACCCACAGGGTAAGATTGAAAACAGTTCCTTGCCAGAGTTAGACTAGTCAGATTCACAAGACTGGATAAGAGACCCTGCGAGAGCAAAGTGAACAAATCAAATTATATACTTTATGTACTCTAATCTCTTTGTACGTGAATAGTTACTTTTCTCTTATATGCAGCCTAGCTATCACGATCTGTTCAAAAAGAAATGTCTTTAAGAGTGATGCTGTCTGCTTTTGAAAATACTTTTAATAGCTGTAATGTTTGCATTTCTGACAAGTCATACCATATGTTAGCCATTTGTTAAGCATTTAAGACAACTCAATCTCTGACAGAGTTTACTTTACCCCCTTGCAGACAGGTAAAGTTTTATGAAACAAAAATTAATTAAGTCATTCTCCAGGGGGAAAAATTAAGCTTCAATGTCCCATATAAAAAAGGAAGAGGTGACATGCCACTCTTTTTAATTGTCACGGGATTCTTGTTCCAGTTCTAAGAAATCTGAGGCTACTAGGGAAGGTGTAAACCTTTAGCCAAGGAAAACAGATTATCCTTGCTTGAATTTTAAAATGTATAACTATAAAGGGTGCAGAGATATTAAGCATATGAAACACCTATCATTTATTTATGTCATTTTTAAGGAGAAAATATTATTCACTCCAAATGCAGGGTAGGCTATCCAGCTGTTCATTCCAAAACTACAGTGAAGACCTTGCTTAGCTGACATTCAGGAGATCTTTAATGTTTCCCAAAACTAGCTCAAGGCTATCATACCATTTTGAAATGCACAAGTATTTCGATGAATGTATTTTTGTTAAAAGAATCCCAATATAAACAATTTATGAATAGAGTTGGACAACCACTTTTTCCAGCTAATATTTTAAGACATGTTTACTCGGTGGGCATTTCATCATTAAAAATTTAGTGTTTTTTGCAATTCTGCAGTTTTCTTTAGAAATGCATTTTCTTTCTTCTGCAGCCAAAGTGATATGCTTTAATGGATTACACTACTTCACTAATAAGTGGCTCTTTTCAGCGACAGTTATAAATTATATACAGATCAGCACTTAAAAATGCAAAATTCTATTTGTTAAGAGTGTTTTAGACTGGGAGCCCATTTATAAAGCAATCTGATTTCCAGTCAGTTTCTTTTGTATGTTTAATTACATACACTTAAGTAACTTCCATAATGTTCTTGGGAGGGGACATTAATTACTAAGCAACTTTATCCCATTAGCAAAGTCTACAAGCAATATTTACTTATTCCCAATCAGTTTTAGTATTAATAATTTATATTATATTTGATGGATTTCAGTGCCTTATTTCTAGATCATTTCTTATTCAATGCCAATTCCAATCATTCATATCAACATTATATATCACTTTAAACTGAAATATTAATCCATATTTATTTGCATTATATAGATGTGTAAGTAACTTTACAATTGTCATGTCAGATTTCTTCCCCTTCACATTATTTTTTGTGGAAATTGAATGCAAATAAGTGAATTCACATATCTGTACTTTCTGATTCTGTGCAACTGAACACCCACAAACTGAACAATTACCAGTTCTATTCAAAGAATCATATGTTTGTAACTAAGAAACAAAAAATTATATCTAGGGTCAACAACACAGAGTTCCTAATGCATTTGCAGAATAACCTAGTCAATTCTTGTTTTATATATAATTATTATTTTTATTGATGTATTTTTTTTAAAAAAAATTAATATGAGTAATGCTTTAAAGTGAAGATGATGGGGACATGTCCAATCTCCAGAATAAAGCTGTATTATTTGTAATAATAATATTCCAAAAACTAATTTGGAATAATAATATTCCAAATCTTGGTTTATAATTTGGAAGTATTTGCTGATTATCTTGATTTATTTTAACAAGCATTTAATATTGCCTTTTTAATGTTTTAATGCAATTTGTACATTGTCAAGAAATCTGCATGAAGTCGAGGTCAACTCATGAAGATGATTATAAAGGCTACTAAATTTGAAATTTTTTGTAAATTTGATTTAGTTTCATTTATCACATTTAGAAACTACCTATCTTCCTAACATAGAAACCTTAAGCAGTATAAATCTTTATATCTCAATCATTCAGTGTCTTTTGGCAATGTTAAATAAATCAAAAGCTTCTTCCCTCACGCGCTCCTGTTTACTTTTCAAGATTAAACTAACATAATGAAGCCCGAACAGAATCAAGTATTCATTTTATTAATAAAATAAATAAGCAAATTATGTCTCAGACCTTAATTTAGTATTATAAAATTTATGATGAAGAAGCTTTCCTTTACTTTACTCAAATTGAATAATTTATTTTTATTACAGGAACTCCTACTTCTCAAGTGTCTTACCTCTGGCAAAGTAGAAATAATGTTATTTTCCAAATTTAATTCATCAAGTTTACTGCACTGTGCTAGAGTCCTGGGTATTGCTGAGAGACGGTTATATCTCAGACCAAGGCTTTTCAAAGTAGATAGATTTCCTGAAAACAAAACAAAATATGTAAGAATCTTATGTTTAGAAACTCCTACTAGCTGTATTTATTCTTGGGTAAGGATAAGTCCCTCTTTTTCTTTTATTACTGTTTATTGGAAAAGGCATACACTTTTCACACAAATATATTAACATCTTGAGCACTAGGATAATTTTCTAACATATAAATATACAACTCTAACAAATTCATCAGTATTTCAACAATATTCCATTAGTAAAGATAATTTTCCACCATTGTGCTTTGCTTTCATTTCTGGCTTCCCAGCAATACTTTAAATGCGTAAATCTAAATGCTTTGTTTCTTTTTAATCATTACTGGCTGTCATCACCACAATACTTTAGAGCAATTTACACATTTTTAGATTACAAGATAAGCATTTCCTTATGAGAGGAGGGGCAACATTAATAGCTTTCAAAAGCAGTGAGACTAAAAACCTTACAAGTGAACTTCATACCAAAAGCTAATTAATAAAAGATCTTCCATTGTCTCCTGAAAATTTTTGCATACACAGAAAATTGCTTCTGAGTGTATAGATATCATTTCGTGCAATAATAACTCCTGGGGAAACACTGTCAAAGTAAACTATTTTATGTACAAAAACCTTAGTTTCACTCATGTGACTCAGGTAATAAAAACTCAAGGTATTAATTGGTTTTTAAAAGTGTACTAATGCCAGGTACATTTAGACACACTACCTAAAAATGGTAAATTCTGGAAGCACAGCTAAAATTAGGGGAAAAAAATTAGACCTGCCAGTTCATAGCACAACTTTAACTTTAAAATATGTCTGCAGATAAAAGCTGCACTAAAGCACAGAATACATATCGGTAAATCCCCCCACCCCATTGGGGGTTGGAGAAAGGACAAGCAAAGAAAAAATACACCCAGAATCTTAACAAAAGGATGTTCATGACACATTGAACAGACCTTGCCTATTTTGACTATTTATGACTGGATTGTCTGCCAAGATCACAGATAAAAGTCTAAAATACAAATGAACTAAACCACATATACATGAATATAGTGGAACTTAATTTTAACAGACTAATGGGGAGGAATGGTTTGTTGTTCATAAATGTGCACTAAATATGAAACCATCATTGCAGCAACTTACATCTGTTAAATACAATATTCAAATGGTATCCTTTTAATTATTTGTACAATGAAATAATCACCCAAATGCCATAACCTGGTGCAGTGCATGAGAAGGTCTGCTAAATCAACATTTTGTTATATTGTTTATGCCTGAACTAACTTATCTTACCCTTTCTGTTAACAGGGAATGCTTCAGAGAGTATGGGTAGTAAATTAAAATTAAAAATTAAAGCAAGTATAGAAGGTTTTCCTTCTTTTACATAGTTATTTTACTAACTTTGATTCAATTCACCAAACAATGATGGCAACAATGATCAATATTTATGGGCCCATAAATATATGGGAAACCTATTTAGAATGTAAGAGAAGTAAATGCTAAAATGAATGAATTTATGCATGCATGATTGAATTAATTAATTAATCTGTATTGAAAGAAATGCAGTTATGTCTTAGCTTGACAATTAAAAAAAAAGGAGGATATAATCAACAATGTTCAGATCTAGTGGACTGATAAACACACTTGATGAAAAGATTCAGTGGAAAAGTGGAAAATACAAGAGTGATGTTAATTTCTGTATGAAGGATAGATTCAGACAAAGAAAAGTGAAAGAAACAAGACTAAAAAAGAACAGCCACAGGAACAGATAACTCCATGTAAAAAAAAACTGTTGCAAATGTATGATGAAAGATATTCTATGCTTATGTATACAGAGAAAAAGATAAGTGCAAAGAATGTAGTCAAAGAACAAGGAACAATTTTAAAAGGCACAACAATACTGAGAAAGTTTGATGGGAGTTTAAAAAGTTTCAGAAATGGAGGAAAACAGCCAAATGAGAAGGCTCCACTAGAATGAATGGAATGACAACTAAAAATTATGAGATGACTTGGGGTTACACTGATATGAGGAAATGCTGGAAAGAGTATTGTAGAGATTTGCATAAATGGATGATTTGCAGAGTGGAATCAAAATAAAACAAAATCAAAGTTACTGTCCTTTAGAAAAAGAAATGCTGCTAAAACCCTGAAAAACGCTAACGTTGCAGCTGGCAAAATGTTAAAATATGAATGTGGTTTGTTTATAGTAGTTGTGATGCTTGTTTAACAGGATTGTAAAGCCTTCTCCTATGCCTGGAATGAGAAGAATATAATTACTGTTCTCTTATACAAAGAAAAAGATAATAACAGAACAGAAAACTTACAGACGAATTAGTCTTGCATGTGCTAAGGAAGGTATTTTGTAAAATTCTCACCAAAAATCTATGAGACCTAACAACAAGCAACAATTTGGAAAATTCATTGAAGCCTTATTCTATGGAGGGGATATACAGATCAGATTTTTGTAGTCATTGCTATTTGTGACAAATGTATGAGTGTGAGAATTTTTTTTTTTTGAAAGAGAAATATAGTATAGTTGAAAGTACATATTTGAAAGTTATATATAAATGGTGAAAAATGAGAGCAAGAAGAAGGCTTAGTTCTTGGGCAAGATCATCTACTCCATGTAGTATATTCTTGTTCAAAGTAAGCCAATGGACAGTCATTTTCTGAGGCTCCATTCTTCAGGAGATATATCCAAGGAACCTTCCCAGTTATTGTATTTTTCAGAGTATAAGACACACCTTTTTCCCTCAAAAAAGAGGCTGGAAATCTGAGTGTGTCTTATATACTGAATACAGCATTTTTGGCTTCCCAAAATCACACCCCCGTTTGCAAAAATGGCCATGCATAGCCTTTAGGAGGCTTCCAGAGTGCTGCTGGGGCTGGGGAGGGCAAAAATGAGTGAAAAATGGCTTCTCCCCCAGAGCACTCTATCAGCCTCCTAAAGGCTAAAGGACAAAAAAGGGTCATTTTTGGGAGGTCTGCAGAGTGCAATTTTTTTTAAAAAATTGTCTCTTCAAAATCTTGCTGCATCTTATACTCTGAAAAATACTGTATGTTTTATGTGTTTTTATTTTATTTTAAATTATTTCATTCAGATTGCATTTTTAGTGTGTTTCATTACAAACCATTCAGAGAGCATCAGTTTTTAGACTGTTTTCTTTTTTAAAAAATACATAAGTAAAATCACTTTTTGAGTTGGACATCTCACTTTCCTGGAAGCATATGCTTTTCTGTTCATGAAAATTAATATTTCCTTCACTAAAGTCTTAACATAATTACAAAGAAGCCATCACCAAGGAAAAGTTTCTACCTCAAAGAAGAGAGACATGTTTAAAAATACAAGTAATATTACAATTTCAAAATCATTTACATAAAATATCAAGTAATTTTATTACTATTACCATATTAACTGTATCAAATATTATATTTGCAATACATGGGAATGAATATGGGATCTATATATTTATCATAAATACAAAAATAAATTGATTCTTGTTCAGAATGAAAGGAGGAAATGATAAAGTATAAAACAGGTAAGTATCTAGAACAAAACAAGCAAAACAAAACACCAGAGAAATAATACTTTAAAAAGTGAGTAATATCCCTAACCCTAACCCTAACCCTAACTTATATACCCAAATCCTAACTTTGGATATATCTGAATTTAACAATTCTAACCAATAAAACAATCCTTCTATATTGAAAAAAGAGAGGGTGCCTAAATGACTTTTCATGCTACTTGCTTCTCATTGCCTTATGTTTACTACATACTATCTGTGACAACTTCATTAAGGCTGCGAAATGGCTTATTGTTTGTTAAAATATAGCAAGCAATACAGGTAGCCCTCGACTTACAGCCACAATTGAGCCCAACATTTTGGTTGTTAACTGAGACATTTGTTAAGTGAGTTTCGTCCCATTTTACAACCTTTCTTGCCACAGTTAGTGAGGTGAATCAGTGTAGCTGTTAAGTTAATAACCTGGTTCTTAAGTGGATCTGGCTTCCCCATTGACTTTGCTTGTCAGAATGTTGCAACAGATGATCTGTTAAGTGACTTTTGTCAGTGCTGTTGTAACTTTGAAAAGTCTCTAAATGAACTGTTGTTAACTCAAGGACTACCTGTACATAATGCTTATCTATCTTTATATACAATCATAACAATTTTTCACATTAAATAGCTCTTCAAACACAAAAAATAGCCACTTCTACTTTTACAGACTCAGCAACAATCTGTCCAGTCTGGTCTTGTTTGTCATATTATGGATACTTTGAGAATCAGAGCCTGAAACATTCTTGCTATGACTATAAATGTTTGCTGCTGAGAAAGAAATGTAAATCCTTGTCAACTGGTTTCCAAATCTCAGCATGTTGCTGAAAATATTTTTTCATATCATTCTCAGCCTGAGGGATGTGTCCATTAGTATCTGGTAGTTATTTTCTAGGAATACACAGGCAAAGTATTATTTAAAGGGAAAATACCTGTGACCTATCTATCCTCTGTATTGTTTTAGGATTTAGGGGGGAGGGGAGAAAAACCAGAAAATCCTGATATTGGCAGGATAGTCATAACAAACAAGCTAAGCTACTAGTGAAGACAAGGAATTGTTCATACAAAATTAAAAATTGTATTTGGCTACCTAGCATAACATTAGTAATTCAGAAAGAGACTAGGTACTAAAATAACAATGAGGCCAAAGCAACATTTTGCTCAAGTGGTTTAAGAGGTATCTCTTTTCTATTTGGCCTGGATTTGTTCTGAAATAAAGAGCTCTTTTGTCATTTTTTTTTTTAACTTAAAGATTCGAGGTAAGTATAATTAGGAATCGGGCTCAACTCCTTGTGACTGAACTACATGTTTCTTGATGCTGTTTTGCCTTCAACCACTTTTGGGAATGTTTTTCCAGGTCTTACTTCTGCCGAAACGCCTAATTCCTAGAAACCTTCTTTGAATACTAAAACTAACCCTGCATGGCTTCTGATATTACAATTCGTATACATAGCTGCTAAAAACATCTATGTCCAGGCCAAACTTCAAACAAAAACAATGAATTGTTTTGTATTCATTAGTTTGAAAATACTGAGATATAAATTCTCCATTCCTCACCATTGGCAAGAAATGAATCTATTTGGCAATATTTTATATAAATGTGCATATTATTGTTTCCTCAAAAGAAACAAAAATACTCTATCAACCTCGTATGAAAATGAATTGAAAATATTTTAAGTACAGAAAAAATATCCAGAAATTGAGAATTGAGTATTTTCCAATCCTATTTTGCAATCACTACATCTTACTATATAATTTATAGATTTTCCTACATTAACTGCCTTTTCATATATGAAAACTGCAATATTTTAAATGGATCTTACAATGCAAATCCATGCATGTCTACAATAATAACTAAATTTTAAATGAACTTATTGCAAATGATCAACAAGACACCTATGATCAAATTGCTCATTTACATAATTATAGGCATATATGAATTGTTAATTTGTTTATTTAAATTTTAAATCTAGAAAAGAGCCAGTTTGGTGTAGTTACAATATTGATCTAGAAACCAGGCAATGGTGAGTTCTAGTCTATCTCAAGGCATAGAAATCCACTGTGTAATTTTCAGTCGCTTTCTTAGCCTAAACCAACTCAGGGTTGTTGTTAGAAAATAGGAAAAGAAGTATGCCTTGAGTTGTAAAAATAAAGGGAGAATATAAATAAATGAATTACTGATATTTTTACTTACCTATAGTGTCTGGAAGGTCCAAAAGTTCATTGTGCTGTAGATCAAGTTTGGTGATCTGTGTGCAATTGCCAATCTCCTTTGGAAGATGTTCAAGCTGATTGTGGGCTACATCCAGCGTTATGAGGTTACACAGCTCACCTGACAATGAACAAAGTCACATTGCTTGACATTTTGTAATAAAACGGGATAGAAGCTTTTTCATTATTTAAATAAATAAGTGTAAATGTCTAATATTGTCATTTCATCTGATAGATCATAAAGGATTATGGCTAAGATTAAGAAAACACAAACAATATAAAGACAAACATCAAGTAATACAACTTTTTAACATTCTTGAATTTTATTGTTTGCTTTTTACATCCCATTCTATTGTATGTTTTGCTTGCTCATTTTATTAGAATTAAATAAATAAAATAATTAGGCATTACTAGAATTTATTTTAAAAAATCCAATGCAGCAGAGGTTGTTGTTCGAACCCAAACACTTCAACTGAGTTTTAAAACTCTGTACTATAGAGAACTTTTGTAGGAAAAGACATGTTATTGTGTCCTGAAGTTCCAAGATATATCTCCATAGTTTCATAAATTCTTGTAATAATGAGGAAGTTGTATACAAATAAATAAAATGAACATTTATATTTGTAGTAAAAGGAAATATTGGGTTAGAGAAATGCTGCCATGTTCAACTTATATTCCACTTTTAAATGTATAATTTTAAAAATTAAAGTAATTCATATTAATGGCATAACAAAACCAAAAAAATACCTACCTTATTTTATGTTAACTATTATTATTGTATTTTTATTATGTAATTTTTTTATCATTTAAGATTTTAAAAAGAACAACTAAGACAAAAGCATCTTGCAGTGTTCTTTTCTTTTGAAGGATTGCTTGAATAATTCAGATGATCCCCAAAAAGTATTCTTAAAAAAGATATCCAAACAAGAGTACAAACAAGTTATATAATTAGAAATTATATAGACCAACTTATATTCAGCTATACCAAGCATCAATAAAATAAACAGAAATCCTGTGTCAGCTATTAAACACAAAAACTAATAATCACTTGGCAATACCTGATAATTTAGCCTTTTTAAAATTGTTCTGCAGAAAAGCAATAAGAATTGTATCTAACAGAAGAATTGGCCAATTAGCTGGAATCCATCAGAGGCCCAGGATAAGCCAAGTCAGGAATAAAAATAATGTGCAATTTGACACTTATGGCAAGGGATCAATGATATTATTCCTCATTTTCAGATCTTGCACCATCTGATCCAAAGTGAACACTAAGTCTAATCCATCCAAGAATCAAAGTTGAATAAAGGCTGAGATAGAAAGGTAATGGAAAGTGAACTCTGGAACCTGACATCTCCATGTCACTAGCTCTTATTTTTCCTCGATTTACTTCCTCTTCCTCTTTTTTCTTGGTGCACATTTTCTCACATTCACCCCACACAAATCCACTTCTCAGACAGAATTTCTTCCTGCAGCAGTTTATTTGATGCAAAATAATTCAAAACTTCATAAGCAATATGTAAAATATCCAATAGTCTTGTTTGTCTGTAAATTTGGTCTGTTTATCTTAATTTAAAATTTTTTAACCAGAGTGACATTTTAATGTTTCTCATGATAAAGCCTGTACTAAATCATATAGGGGAAAAACAGACTGTTTTCAGAAGCAAAATAAGTGAACACAAACAAACTTGAAGTAGACAGAAAAACATGAAATTAAGCCAAATGTATTAGTTTCACAACAATGACTGGAAAAACCAGAAACGATTTTTCCACAATACATTAGGATTAGAAATTAGCAGAAATACTTTTACAGTCTTAAAGTTTTAACACCAGGTATTATATTAATTTTCTATTCCTGGTAATAAAGATCAAGGCCCAAGGGTGGGTTTCAAAATGTTTTACTACGGGTTCGGTGGGGGACATGTGACTGAGTGGGGTGGCCAACCTGTCATCACTCATGCTATCTGCTATCGAGGGCAAGTGAGGGAAGGAGAGGGATCGAAGAAAGAAAGAAGGCACACTATAAAGCAGCCCCAGCTACCAAGGGCGAAGGAGAGCACCTTTGCCCTGTGCTATCGTGTGCCTCCTTACTTTCTCCGGC
The DNA here is from genome assembly GCF_009769535.1 of Thamnophis elegans. Classification (NCBI taxonomy): domain Eukaryota; kingdom Metazoa; phylum Chordata; class Lepidosauria; order Squamata; family Natricidae; genus Thamnophis; species Thamnophis elegans. The sequence goes on from NC_045550.1 coordinate 16,989,853, forward strand.
CCCTCTCCTTCCCTTGCTTGCCCCGGCGGCACCCTGGCGATAGCAGCCAACCGAGGAAGGAGATGCGTGATAAAGCAGCCGCCACCACCAAGGACGAAAGGGAGTGCCTTTGTCCTGTGAAATCGTGCACCTTCTTTCTCAGGCTCCTCTCCTTCCCTCGCTTGTCCTGGTGGCACCCCGGCAATAGCAGCTGAGTAAGGAAGGAGGTGTGCAATAAAGCAGCCCCCGCCACTAAGGGCAAAGGGGAGCGCCCCAACGAGGGAAGGACGCACCAGCCAAAAACCACCCACCCGCATTCAAACCAGCCTGCTCCTCTCTCCAAATCAGCCAGCCTCCTCTCTCCCCGCACAGGCCTTCTGGAGGGAGAGGGAAGGTCTTTCCCAAGACCCACTTCCCTTACCGTTGCCTGCTCACCCATCACTTTCCCAGTTGACCAGTTGTGCCCTGGGTTGCAGCCGGTGGGGAGGAACCCCACCAGCAGAGGCTTCGCATGGATGGTGAGAAAAGAGCGTAGCAGCGGGAAAGGCTGACTGTCCCCCAAGCTGGCTCTCGGAGGAAAGAAGCAGGGATGCCAGCCCGGGGCTCGCTCCCTTATCGCTCTGAACATACACTGAATACACCCATATTTCTTTCTTATTTTTTCATGCTTGGTCTGTTACTCGCTATAATTTATTATTATTCTATTCCACTCTTCATTTTTGCTGTTTCAACATAATAGAAAATTTCATACACAAATATGGAAAACATTAGATCTTAAAAGAGGGAAATTTTGTCCATTTTTTTCTTAAAAGAAGCCATAATTTTTATTGTAACCTATTGTCAGGATTTTTAATTTTAAACTATTCTCCAAACTATACATAGAAGAGAAAAATTATGCTATCTGTGCTATCAAATAAGTTAGTTAGTACAATTAGCTAGGTAGTATTAAATCTATTTTTCCAAAAGCAGCAGCAAAACTACTCAAGCAATCTCAAGGTTTGCAACTTATTTCACATGCAGTTGGCTGATACAATAAGAATATGTTATGGTTTTTAAGAATGGTTTCTTTATTTCTCAACCAAATAGTCTACCTGTGTGAAATATTACTCTTCTCCGCCTACCTATGTTTCCTTAGTTCACTGCAATCTTTTCCTAAACTGCACCCTGCTTCCAGCACAATTTTTTCCCTGATGCTTCTAAAGCTTTGGCGAGTTCCACTCTACTCCCAAACACACTGTGCAAACTTAAGATGGCTATGGCATCTTACGATAGCAAAGTGCAACTATGACTAGAAATCATAGTTGCACTTTGAAACAAATCCATTGCAATGATTATCTTTTACTTATAAACAGGGTAAGTTGGGTCACCTGAAGGCTGAAGATGTGTATAAGAATAGACCTGTATTTATGGGCACAGCATTGCTGACTTCTGAGTTAAGAAATAAGTATTTTCAAAAGGAACTACATATATAGCAATGACACAAATCCCAAAAATATCCCACAGTTTTAATTTATGTCGTTCAATCCTAAAGTAAACATTAGCTTCAAAATCAATTTTAAAAAAATGGATATGTATCATGGGGGAACGTAATGGCTCAGTGGTTAAAAATACTGAGCTTGTCAACTGGAAAGCTGACAGCCTGGGTTCAAGACTTGAGTACCACACAACGGGGTGGGTTTCTGTTAATTCTCCAGCATCTGCCCACCTAGCAGTTCAAAAGTATATAAATGCAAGTAAATACAGTGTTTCCCCGAAAATACAACCTGTCCTGAAACTAAAGCCTGGCCACATTTTTCGCGTGGGCAAAAATATAAGCCCACCCCTGAAAATAAACCCTTTGGACAAACACCTCTCCCCCGCCTCCGGCGAGGTAGAGCACTGCTCACCAACATAGCGGTTTCCTGAAGGCGCCAAGCCGCAGGAGCGGGGGGGAGAAAGGCGCTCACATTGCTTGCCGCCTTCGGGATACCACTAGGTTTGGGAGTGGTGTTCTGCCTGGCTGGAGGGGGGAGTTGCCCAGCTATCCTTGCAGCAGCAGCTGCTGCTGCCGCCGCGCTCCAAGCATCTTCTCCGGTTCCAAACTCCCAAAGTCGGCTGCTGAGTCTTCCAGCAGCGGCCGCTCTAGGAGTGCGCTCTATGGTTGTGGGCTGGCTGGTGGAAGACTCTGTAAGAGAGTCTTCTGGACAGAGAGTCTTCCAGCAGCCAGCCCACAACCATAGAGCGCACTCCTAGAGTGGCCACTGGTGGAAGACTCGGCAGCTGAGTTTGGGAGTTTGGAACCGGAGAAGACGTTATGCTTGGAGCGCGGCTGCTGCAGGGAGAGCTGGGCCCGGACAGGCTAGGAGGCATGCCTGCTGGAGGCAGAACAGCGCTCGAGCAACCCCCTTCTTCAGCCCGGCAGAGCTCCATGCACTGACCTAGGGGGTATCCCTAATGTGCCAAGCCCCGAGAGCTGGGGAGTGGGCAGAGCACCACGTGTCTTGGCACCTTAGGGATACCCCCTAGGTCAGTGAATGGCACTCTGCCTGGCTGGAAAGGGGGGTTTGCCGGGCAGTTGCTCATGACCTTGGTCACCTCATGGCTGCTTCACCCCTGAGGCTGTGCCCGGCTCTTCGGGAGCTAGTTCGCAAGGGAGCAGCCGCCCAGCAACCCCAAAATAATAAGCCCTCCCCTATAATAAGCCCAAAGCCATATTTTATAAGTAAAAAGAAAATAAGACCCTGTCGTATTTTCGGGGAAACGTGGTAAATAGGTATCACTTTGATGGGAAGGTAGTGGCATTCCGTGCACATCAATGTACAATCACACTGGCACATGGCCACAGAATGTTTATGGACAATGCTGGCTTCCTTGGCCAAGAAACCATGTTGGTTCCCTAGAATCGGATACAACTAGACAGTGAAAACTTTTACCTTTACCTTTTTATGTATTATTTCAAGTGAAATAAATCTATAAGACAGGTTAAAAATTGCCATTCATTATAAATCGAATATTGAATGTGCGGTAAATTTTACAAATCTCAGGAGGATGGAAGGCTGACTCAATCTCGAGCCCCATCAGGACGATCTCCAGTGTGGGGGCAGAGTTAGTCTGCAATACTGCATTCCAACCACTGTACCAGGCTTAATTATTATCAATATGTTTTAATTGCTACAACTTTTTTTCATTAATAGCAGACATACAATAATACCAATGTATACAAGAAATAAGCATTTCATACAGGATTTTAAAAAATCTTACCAATTTCTGCAGGGAGTTGTTTGATTTTGTTCTCCCGTATGCTTAGCATGGTGAGATTGGACAAGTTCTTGATATCCTTTTCCACTGAAGTGATACGATTAAAGCGCAGATAAAGTGTAGTGAGGGAAGTTAGCCTATACACCACAGGAGGAATCTCTCTCAATTTGTTATGCCGTAGATCAACCATACGAAGCTGTTTCAAGTTACCAAGAGAGTCTGGAAGGCTGGTGAGTGAGTTCTCACTTAAGGCCAAAGTTTCCAGATTCACAAGACAGCCTACCTCAGCAGGTAGTGACTGTAACTTATTTCCATATAAATAAAGTTCTGTCAACTGGGTTAACTCTTTGATAGATGATGGGAGCAGATGTATAGACCTCTTAGCCAAGTCCAAACGTACTGAATTTTCTTCCCGACATTTGTTTAGCTCTTTGATCACCTCAGCATTACTGGATTTTTTACGGGCACCTGGAGCTGGGTTGGGCCTTTTTATTGTGTTGTCTACTGAAAAAGCCACACCTGGCTGTGCACTACTAGAGTCCTTCTTCCCATCTTTGGCTTCCTTCCCTTTGGTCTTAGATTCTCTGTCTTTAGTTTCTTTCCCAAATCCACCAGAGGCCTTGGCCTCTTTCTCCCTTTCTTTTGCTGAAGACACTTTGGGATCTTTCTCCTTACAATCTTTTTCTTTTCCAAGACTACTACTCATTGTTCCTCAGTTTAATTAATACCACTTGAAATCCAACTTGAATTTTAGTTAACAAAATCCAAAAAAGGAATTAAGATGATTCATTCACGGTTGTTATACAAGGAGGTTTAAAAGACAAAAGTGTGGTATAGAAGTAGCATAGTATTTATCTGCTACATGTTGGATCCAGACAGCTTCAATATCAGAAAACTCGGCTATTGTTGGTTAGATAGTCAAAAAAATCTTCATTAGAAGTTCTGTAACATAAGAAGAGAAAAGAGACAATAATGCATAGATGCTCTCAAAACCACATATCAATTTGCTCTGCAAAAAAGGATATAAAATCACAGTTCATAACAATTCTTCTTTAATTGTTTATAAGGAATGAAATATATATTTCCCAAAACTGCACTAATGTAAGTTAGAATTGCTATTTTAATTGCATAAAAACCAAAAATCTTCACATAAGTAATCAGCTGACAAGATATTTCAATGAGGCTCCCCTACCTTGCTCTAAACTGGTCTTATTTGTTAGAATGCTCTGATATTCTGGAATGTAGCTGTACAACAATCACTTTAAAAGTACCGTAAGTTGAAAATCTGGAAGAGTAATGCAGATTTGGGGCCCCACAATAACTCTTGTAATTAAAAAAGCATGGAAAATTTATAAAGCTTAAAAAAAAAGAAGTTTAGCATTCCCTAATCCCACTTAGGTTTTAAACTAGTGCATTTCTTATTGAAAATATTTTAATTCAAATACAATTTCAGTAAGTAATGTATTTGAAAAAGACATGGCGGGAGAACAATAATTATTTTCTATTATTTCAAATCACAAGCAAGGATGTGGGTGTATGTATGTATGTATGTATGTATGTATATATTTATTTGTGCTGATAAATAAATAAAGGGAGACTAGTATAGATCTATTTCAAGCTATTTAGCTCTCATCAGCTAAATCCCACCCTTACTGGGATTTGAACCTGGGCTATATTACATACTAGGCAGACTTCTTAGCCATTAGGCCACAGGCTCTAATACATACATACATACATACACACACACACACACACACACACACACACATATATAAACCCTATAAATAGAACTGGATATAATATTTAGTGAGGTCTACACACAAGCAATGGATAACAAGTTAGAAAAGCAGATTAGAAAAGCAGATGATCTATGTGATCATCTCTGAAAGAGGTTCTTTTGTGAGCTACCATAGAATTGCTTCAGATATCATAGTCTTGTATTCATCTCAAAGCTCTGTAGGGATGCATGACACTGTAAGCTCCTACAGTATGAGAAACATCCATCAGAAGAGTAGCTCAACTTGAAGATTTTTCTTTATTTTTAAAATATAAAGACACAAATAAAAAGATACAGACCAGAATTTCTAGAAGACAAAACCATATTACTAACAGACATATTTAGGCATTACAATGTAACATACTGATAGCACATTCTGTGTTTTAACATAAAATGCAAGATTTTTCCTGGTATTTTTTTTAAGAATATAACAAGTTATTTTTCATCTACAATAAGCTGGTCAGGTCATTAAATTAATACATGCTACACAAAATATTATAGTCCAAATTCTGTTTCTGAATTTGCAATTCCAAACTTAAACTTCATCCAGTTACCATATTTTTTGGAGTATAAGACACACTTTTCCCCCCTAAAAGAGGGTGAAAATTTGGGTGCATCTTATATACTGAATGTTGCCCCACCCACCCACTGGCCCCCTTACTCTTTTGCCTCTGCCTCCCAGCAATTTACCTCCTTGTAGCAAACAGGGGCTTGCGGAAGCGGGAATAGGCTATAGCAATCCCTGCAGCCTGAAACAGCTGATGATCGGGAGAAATTGAAATTGAAACTTGCTGTTTGCTCCATAAGGCAAATTGCTGGGCAGCAGAGGCAGATATTTTTTTATTTTTAACAGCTAATCAGGCTGTTTGCTACAAGGAGCTAAGTCAGTAACTATAAATGCCTATAGAATGTTCAAATTATTAGACTTATTTTTTAAAGACTGCTTTATTATTGTTCTCAACAGCTTAACAAAATGAAGAAGCCTTTTAAAATAAATGCTTGATCTGCAGAGACCAAGTACTATTGTATCTTCTTTTAAATAGCAGAGAATAACTATAATTCCAGAAAGCACCTCAATTTTAACAGCATCTATTAAAGTATAGTCTGAACTGTAACACTACAAACAGTGTATATTGTCTGTACTGTTTGCTGTTTTTTGCAAGGAGGGAAATTGCTGGGAGGCAGAGTCAGATATTTTTCCCTTGTTTTCCTCCCCAAAAGCTAGGTGCGTCTTATACTTCAGAGCGTCTTATACTCATAAAAAATACGGTACGTCTTTGGTTTCAGTTAGTGTGTCACAGAAGGAAGTATACAGTCTGGTCCTAAACAATTTATTTCCAGTTTAGACTTAGGAACTAATCTGAGAAGTATTTAGAGTGCAATCCTTTTATTCTGCATTACCTCGTTTCGAGCAATTGGAAACAGTTTGTACACCATCCCATGTGGTTTCTCAGCACGTACCATTTTGAGTTCTTTATCACAGTTGTCATGGTAATCTGTGCTGCATTACAATTTTGCATAATCTGTTAAATCTTGAAAGCCATAAATTGCTATGAGTGATGGTCTTATCTACCATATGATAACACCCACATTACAAAAATGCTAGCACTAGTGACATATTTGTTGATGGAAGGGAGTACATGAAAAGGTTGACTAGAAGCCAAGTTGCACCAATTTGAGTTTTTTAAAGCAGACACATTCAAGAATATGATTAGCAAAATGAAAAACTGACTCACACAAAGAGACTTCTTCCCTAATATGCATTTCTAGATTCCTGGTCACAGCACAGTTGATTTCATTTTTCTCTTTATTCCAAGGAGATAAATATAAAAAAAGCCAAGCTAGTTCAGAGCAAAGACTTATCCAGCACAATATTCTTTAGTTAATTAGTTAACACCCAGGTATCTCTATTAAGCCCACAAAATAAGGAATGAACACCACAATGAACTCTTGCTTTCTTTTCGACCAATATGTTACATGAAACACTTGAGATTTGAGAGATTTGAGAAGTTTATTTATATGCCACCCTTTTCCCTGGGGGGACTCAGGGCGGCTTACAACTCGAAAAGGGGGGGGGAAACAAACATTTAACACGTAGGACAGTACGTCATTAAAAAACACAACATTCATACCATTCGGGTGGGTTACAGTCTTTAGCCCGAGGCCTGACGGGATAGCCAGATTTTGGGGGCTGTGCGGAAGGTCTGGAGGGTGGTGAGGGTACGAATCTCCATGGGGAGATCATTCCATAGGGTCGGAGCTGCCACCGAGAAGGCTCTCCTCCGCGTGGTTGCCAGTCGACATTGACCGGCAGATGGGACTCGGAGGAGGCCTAATCTATGGGATCTAATAGGTCGAGTGGAGGTGATTGGCAGTAGGCGGTCTCTCAAGTACCCAGATCCACTACCATGAAGGGCTTTATGGGTGACCAGTAGCACCTTGAAGCGTACCCGGAGATCGACAGGTATCCAGTGCAGCTCGCGGAGGATAGGTGTTATGTGGGTGAAGCGAGGTGCACCCACAATCGCTCGCGCGGCCGCATTCTGGACTAGCTGAAGTCACCGAATACTCTTCAAGGGCAGCCCCATGTAGAGCACATTGCAGTACTCCAGCCTAGAGGTCACAAGGGCACGAGTGACTGTTGTGAGAGCCTCCCGGTTCAGGTAGGGGCACAACTGGTGCACCAGGCGAACCTGGGCAAATGCCCCCCTGGTCACAGCTGACAAATGATGTTCAAAAGTCAGCTGTGGGTCCAGGAGGACTCCCAAGTTGCAGACCCTGTCTGAGGGGCGTAGTGTTTGACCCCCCAGCCTGAGAGGTGGAATACTTGCCGAATTAGTCGGAGGGAAACACAACAGCCACTCGGTCTTATCTGGGTTGAGCACGAGTTTGTTAGCCCTCATCCAGTCCCTAACAGCTTCAAGGCCCTGGTTCATCACGTCCACCGCTTCATTGAGTTGGCACGGGGTGGACAGATACAACTGAGTATCGTCCGCATACTGGTGGTATTTTATCCCGTGCCGCCGAATGATCTCGCCCAGCGGTTTCATGTAGATGTTGAAAAGTAGGGGGGACAAGACCGAACCCTGCGGCACCCCATATGTTAGGGGCCTAGGGGTCAATCTCTGCCCTCCAACTAACACCGACTGCGACCTGTCCGAGAGGTAAGAGGAGAACCACTGCAAAACAGTGCCTCCCACCCCCACCTCCCGCAGTCGTCGCAGAAGGATACCATGGTCGATGGTATCGAAAGCCGCTGAGAGGTCAAGGAGAACCAGGATGGAGGCGTAGCCTCCGTCCCTGGCTCTCCAGAGGTCATCGGTCAATGCGACCAAAGCGGTTTCTGTGCTGTAGCCAGGCCTGAAGCCGGACTGGAATGGGTCAAGATAACTAGCTTCCTCCAAGGACCGTTGGAGCTGAAAGGCCACCACCTTCTCAACAACCTTCCCCACAAAGGGGAGGTTGGAGACTGGACGATAATTGTTAAGAACGGCTGGATCCAAAGATGGTTTCTTCAGGAGGGGTCTCACCACCGCCGCTTTAAATGCGGGGGGAAAGACCCCCTCCCGAAGGGAGGCGGTAACAACCGCCTGGATCCAGCCCCGTGTCACCTCCCTGCTGTTAGCAACCAGCCAGGAGGGGCACGGGTCCAGTACACATGTGGAGGCACTCACAGCTCTCATGGCCTTGTCCACGTCCTCAGGGGCAACATCCTGAAACTCAACCCAGGGATGGTCTACCAGATTATCCCCTTGTGCCTCGGCTGGATCTGCGGAATCGGAGTCCAAGTCCGACCGAAACCGAGCAACTTTGTCCGCTAGAAACTGGACGTAATCCTCAGCCCTACCCTGCAGGGGATCCCCCGTATCCCTCCTATTTAGGAGGGAACGGGTTATCCTAAACAGGGCGGCTGGGCGCGACTCAGCGGAGGCAATCAAGGTGGCAATATAAGTTCTTTTCGCCGTCCTAATTGCCCTGATGTATTCCTTGATGCAAGATGTTAGAAGTGCTCAGTTCGATTCGGATTTATTGGATCTCCATAAGTGCTCTAGGCGTCTCTTCCGGCGCTTCCTCTCCCGGAGTTTCTCGGTGAACCAAGGGGGCCTCCTGGATCCGCTGCCTCGGAGCGGCCGTAGTGGCGCAATCCGGTTAAGAGACTCCGTCGCTGCCGAGTTCCAGGCAGCAACCAGAGTCTCCACCAGACTGTGGGCGAGGGTATCAGGAATAACCCCAAGCTCCGTCTGGAACCTCAAGGGGTCCATAAGTCGCCTGGGGCGGAACCATCTGGTCGGTTCCTCCTCCCTACAGTGGGGGTTTGGTCTCCGAAAGTCAAGCCTCAGTAGGCAGTGGTCTGACCACGACAGGGGTATGATCTCACTACTCCTCAGACCAAGATCACAAGTCCACTGCTCCAAGAGAAATACGAGGTCGAGCATGTGACCCGCTGACTGGGTTGGGCCCCGAATTACTTGGGTCAAGCCCATGGCTGTCATGGAAGCCATGAACTCCTGCGCCCCATCAGAGTGTTCACCGAGCGAAGGCAAATTGAAATCCTCCAGAACCATAAGCCTGGGGAACTCAATTGCCAGCTCGGCTATTGACTCCAGGAGCGAGGGGAGGGCTGCTGCAACGCAGTTGGGAGGCAGGTACGTTAGCAGCACACCCACTTGACCCTTGAGGTCCAACTTCACCAGCAGGGACTCACACCCGACAAGCTCCGGAGCAGGGATCCTACGAGGTGCTAGAGACTCTTGGATAACAATGGCCACACCTCCACCCCTTCCCTGGGCCCTCGGCTGATGAAGCACCTGAAAACCCTCTGGGCACATCTCTACGAGGGGGACTCCTCCTTCCGGGCCCAGCCAGGTTTCAGTAATACATGCCAGGTCTGCCCTCTCGTCTAAAATTAAGTCCCGGACGAGGGGAGCCTTGTGAACAACAGACCTGGCATTTAGCGACAACAGCCTGAGACCAGGGTCCTGGTTACTCGCGCCATCTGGCCTTGGAGTGGGACTCATAGGGCCAGAAGGAGGGATCTCTGTAACGTAGCGAGCCCTCCTTCCCCGGTAATGGCTAGCCCTAAAGTCCCCTCCCTGTTACGACCGTAATGCTCCGGCCCACTCCCGTGTCCGCAATTCCCCCATCCACCCCAATGGCCTCCGCGTGCCTCGGCAGGTCCTCCGAATCAAACACACTCATTCGTTCACCCAAGCAGTCCCCACGTAATGATTAAAAACACAAAAAATACAGCAACAATAGGTAATAAAAAAGTGGGATCATTCACTCAATCACATGCATATCAGATACATATCCCATAGAAGAGAAGGAAGGAAAGAAATACAAGAAAAAAGAGAGGAAAAAGAAAGAAAGATTGCGCAGCTGTTAAAAGTGCAAGTTCAGGTCGGCGTTTGAGATGGTTGAAACAACTGAAGTCCAGCTAATGATGGCCAAAGCAGCTAGAGTAGCTGAGATAGCAAGTCCAGCCTCCCTGGGGTTGTGGTTAGATAAAATTTGATGTTTAAAGGCCCAGCTGAAAAAGGGCCAGATGACCAATGGGGGAGATAGATAGAGGATCCACAATGTTATTAACAGGCAATAGGATAAACTCTCCAAATCCGCCAAGGGAAAATGTCCAGACAAACAGGGCTCTGAAGAAGGCGAGAGTAATGTTAATTTAAGGGCTGAGCCACAAGGGAAGGGGGGAGGAGAGCGCCCGGAGGGGCTATGGTGGCAGCAGTTGCAATCAGCCATCCAAATCCAAGTCACCCAGTCTTTACGGGTGCCCAAATCGTCTCCACCTCCTCCGGAATGATGGCAATCCAGGAAAGTCCCCAAGAGTTTAGCGAGCCGGGCGGATATAACCACAAGATGTTGCAGGCGCCCTAAGGTGGAAGAACTTGCAAGTTAGGGTTCCAAGTTATCTTTAAAGGCATTGCCATGTGGATTGTGTTGCAATAATCCAGATAGCTGATGATAAATAAAGGCATGAATCATTGTAGCAAGGTTGTATCATCCCAGGTGGAGTTGCAACTGGCATGCTAGTTGAGGCAAAGACAAAAGCCAAACAGCTTCTGCCAACTGTTTCAAGAAGACACTGAAGTCGTGGATTTCCTGTTTCAGGGATAATGCTTACCTATACCATTGGAGCCACCAAGAAACCCTAAAATGAACAAACAGTAACTCTTTCTTGGTAGAATTGAATTTTAGTCTGTCCTGGCCTAGATTAATAATTTATCAAGTAGCAAACTGATGGAATCAAACCCTGAACTGCAGGTAACCATTCTCAGTGGCTTCGTGTATTTATTAAACAAGGAAACTGCCTCCAAGCAATTTCTCCTCTCCTACGCCAATTGATGGGAACCTTCCATTGAGGAAGGAACAATGTCACTGCAGAAATTGTCTTCAATCTTCAACCCCAAGTTGGTCTAAAAGGTTACCATGAGCAATGCTTCTAAAGGCCACAATTTAATATATTTTAGTGCCTAAAAGAAACAGGTTAGATGCACCTCCAATCCAAGTCTACAAAGATTATCCACTGTGCAACCAAAGCTCTTTCCATCCCATGCCTAAATTCTGATAAAGATGCAAATACACCACTTCCGAGAAAAGGAAAGGTTGAAGACTGACAATAGTTGTATAAAATCACTATGAGATGTTTTGGGAGTTGATAATATACCATGAAGCATGTTTCAGTAAGTCATGACACATTAGAAAAAAGTTGATTAAATACCATTTCTTGAACAGTAGCCAGTCTAGTGCAACAAACCAATAACAATCCATTATCATGGATGCCAAAAGTGAAATGGAATGTTTCTGTCTTCAGACTTCCACAAAATCACACAAGTCAGCACCTTACTGTGAAGCTCAGCAAATTCAGATTTATATCTTAGATGCATAGACATGTATAGGACTGCGCTGTAATCAATCACATTAACTGCCTTTCTAGCTGCCAGTTGTTTGCTTCAGTGAAAAAGTGCTTTTAACACATGTCAGATCTGCCCCCTCAGCAATGTAAAATTTCATACTTTCATCACTTCACAAATTCTATCCATAACTGCTAAAGAATCTGAAAACAGATTGATTTTATTTCAAGAAACAAGAAAGACCCTCCAGTTCAAATCTGAAAGAAAGACAATATCCTTCTATTAGCATACAGCCAAGTACCTAGACTAATATACAATTAGCAGTTGTGCCAATTCAGGTATAGGCAAAATATACTTTTTCAAAAAAGGACAGAGTTTATATAGAAACATAAATTAGTAAAAAAATCCTGTAGAATTTTCTTACTAGGAAATTTTTGGATCATAATTTGTAATAAAGCATGGTTTTTACACACGCTATTCAATTTTTGCTTCAATAAACCAACATAACTATCATTTTTGAGAAAAAAATAACTAACTAAATTGCAGGAGAAATGTTGTTTATAAAAATCAAAAGAATAAAAACAAAACAAAATTATAAAATTATAAAATCTGTATTCTTTCTAACTGTTTATTTTACACAGCAGTAATGGTGAATAAATAGAAATGTTAAAATGTTGATATCCATCACAACAAGGAGTGGACAAATGTCAAGAGAAAAAAGAGCCTATAACATATGCAACTATTAAGCATTATTTGAAAATGTGTATCTTTACAGCACAGATATTCAACCTGTGATCTGCATGCTAGTATTCCTCCGTGTATAATACATATACATTGTAGGGAGACAGTTATGTTAGACACAGTTCAGAATTAAAGAACATATAACACTTGGAAAACATTATTATTGTTGCATGAAGTAACAGATATTTTTCCAGTATTGTTATAAAGGCAATTTTAATATATAAATGTCCAAATAATTTCTGTTACTATTGTCAGGTTGAGAAATGTTTTTAAAAAGCACAGAACAATATACAAAGTGCTCCAAAATGATGCTGATATAAAACTGTTATATAAATAATACACACAGTTAAAATCCCTCTACAATAAAAACATATTCAATTAGTGACAGACATTTAAAATACACATAAACAGACATGCATTCTACCAATTGCTGTCATTTAAAATTTAGAATTTAGATTTTACTTTTTTTTAAAAAATAAGATTGCAACATACAAAAGTGCAAGATTTGAATTCCTGACTACATAATTTTGCTATGTAAAGATCCAAAGACCATGAGAAAAATCACAACTTTATCAGAGATATTGTAAATAAAGAGAGGGATGCCTATAAAGGGATGTTTATAAATAAATAGTTCTTCCTTACAAAAATACTGAACATAATAAAATTTGAATATAACTGAAGCAAGCATGTGCTTGCAGGCTTTTTATTATGTAATTAAATTTATTACTATATGAAAGGGTGAGAGTGAAAAAGATGCAAATTCAGCTACAAATTCAACTTATATTTGTTTCCCTGGATAAAAAAACCTGCAGAATGAATTGTTTTGAATAAACCTGTCCAAAAATGAAGATACAGTGGAACCTCGGGTCACGAACACTTCCAACCACGACCAAATTGGGTGCCAACCATAAAATCCGCTAAATGTTTCACTCTGGTCGTGAACACATCTTGGGGTGGGGTGGGGGGATCAAACACAGCTACAGCAATTTTCCCTGCCGTGGCAATTTTACATTATGTGGCAATTTTTGGGGAGGTTGCGCATGCACAGTCAGTCTCGCTTCTAGTCACAACCAAATTGGGTTGCGACCAAAGTCCTAAACGGATTATGGTCGTGGCCGGAGGTTCCACTGTACATGAGAAGGGACACTGTTAGTACACTAAACAAGGAGTGTTGGTAATGATATTTTAAAAACTTGAATACTGATTATTATAATGCCACATTTAAAAATTCCAATCAGCTTCAGTATGTTCCTTTTGTAATAGAATTTTCCTTATTTTACTTGCCATTTTCTTCAGGCAGTCCTCAACTTATGATCACAATTGAGCCCAAGATTTATGTTGCTAAGTGAGAAATTTATTAAAAGAATTTTGCCCCATTTTAGCATTTTTCTTGCCACATTTGTTAAGTGAATCACTGCAGTTGTTAAATTAGTAACAGTTGTTAAGCGAATCTGGTTTCCCCATTGGCTTTGCCCATCAGAAGATTGCAAAAGGGGATCACATGACCCCAGGTCACTGTAACCATCATAAATATGAACCAGTTACCAAACATCTGACTCTAAATCACATGACCATTGGGATGCTGCGATGGTCATAAGTGTGAAGTCATAAGTCACTATTTTCTATGCTGTTGTAACTTCGAAGATCACTAAGTGAATTGTTGTAAGTCGAGGACTACCTGTATCTGGTGTTTATAAAATGATGTCTGGCATCTGTGGAAACCAAATAAGCAGACTTTAGAAGAGCCACATATCTTAAGAACTAAATGACAAAGATTTTAAATTCTGTAGATCACAGAATCAAAGAAAATGTCATTATTTTTACAAATTTATTATTTTTACAAATGTATTATTTTTTATTTAAGTTTATTGTTTTTTATTTAAAGTTATTATTTTTTATTTAAATCTATTGTTAATTTTACAAATAACTCAGGGTGGCAGATATATTCAACACACTTTCCTCCTATTCTCCCCACAACAAGCCTGTGAGATGAGTTGGCCTAAGACTGACTTGCACATCACTTTTAGGGGGGAGGGATGCAGGAATAGGGAACTAAAAGTTTTTTTTTTAAAGAAAAGGTTAAATAACAATTTAACAATGATTCTTAATTTCAAGTGCATCATTCTGAAATAAACAAACAATGTATTCACCTGAAATTAAGACAAACATGCATATGAAACCATTTTTGTTTCAAACTCTTACCAAAATCTATTTGTCTGCTTTTCTGTATCTCAGTGAATTTAGATTCTTCAGATATTTTAAAGGTAGGGTCATTGGGAAACAAACCCTTAGTCTTTCTTTTAATATAAATTTAATATTATATACATTAAATGTTAATATTCTGCAATCAAAAGAACTCTGAAAGGATCTACCAAATAATCTAATCTTTCTCAATCATTAATAATGGTTAAGCAATGAAAGATGTAATAAATACAAGGTTGTTGACAGGTGTCCATCCAGGTCTTGATTACATGCTGCCTCTTGTCTTTCACTTGTTCAAACAGCTCTTACTCTAAGGATCTCTCTTCCAGAGTTTAACTGAAAATTAGTTTCCTGCCATTTCTTTTAAGATTCTTAGATCATTTTCTTATTTACTGTCACAAGTCAGACTCCTTTATCCTTTATTATGCATATCTGCACATTTCTCCTTGTATGTGTTCCTCTGGACAAACTGCAGACATGTTGATTCCATCCAGCTTTGGGTCTCCTGGTTTTCCCCCCCTAAAGTGGAACCATTTATAACAATTTTTAACAGTAGAGGCTTAAGGCAGAATAGTACAGCAAGCACTGAGACTTGTTAGCAGTTTGGTCCATTAATGAGCACCCAGTGAATACAGCTGCTCAATGGCACAGAATCAGTTTTCTTCAATCACACTTAGTTCTGTCTATTTTCATTCTCTACAAGTCCATTCAACAAGTCAAGGGAAATTAATTATGTAAAAGGGTCAGAATTCTGTCATATATCTGTGTATCACCAAGATATAGTGATGAGAGAAATACAAAGGGTTCACAAACTTTCCCTCATCATTATCACTATTTGAAATTTGAACAGCCACGAAATGAAGATCACGTTCAAAAATGATCTGTATGGTGTGCCTCATGGGTGAGTACCAAAATAGTCCAAGAAAAGCTTTTGGAAGCTATGAGATCCTGAACTACATCTAAGATAGTCAAACATGAATGTCCCAACACCAATTTGAAAAACACCTGTTGCAGAGAGATAGCTTCCTTAACTATTACAACATCCCCTCTCACTGATGTACCTAATAACTAGTTGATGATGTGGATCTGACTGCTCCCATCATGTCCTGGCAGATCTACGTATGAGGTCAACATTTAATTTAATAAAAAGTTTTTAAAAATAGAATTCTTTTATTAGACAATCATTTGGCTTTTAACAGATCCTTGTTCAGACACCGAAAACTAATTTCTGTAATATAGACAAGGGCTACAGAACTCATGCTCATTGACTACATTATTAAAACTCATAATATCAAATGCATCCTAATTCCCCCACTCTACCCACACTAATTGAAAAGAGGCACCAAGTTTACTGGAGGAAGGTATGAAACTTCCAGATCTTCTTACTATTATTCAGAAACTAAAACAAAATTAAACAAGTCAGTGATTGTAATGACTAACTTAACAGCAAAAACTCATTTGCAATTAAACAGATTTGTATCTTTGCACTTGCTCATAAGTAGGTGTATTTGAACATTACCATATTTTCATTCTTTGTACTTAGACATTTAACTATAATTTGTACATTTTCATAGAAAAACACCTAAGCATACTTCAAAAGCTATATTTTCACTATGTCAACATAATTTCCATTAAGATTGTATCTTATATGAAATGTATTTCAGCCCTTGGAATTTCATGACTTGCATAAATGTATATTTTATCACAGGTTTTTTCAATTAAAGCACATCACAACATGCTACCCCACAGCATTACCAGCACAAATTGCTAAGTAACTGTCTCAAACCAAGTTCATTTCATTTATTTCTTCCACATAATGTAAGTTCCTAGGGCAATTCTTGCTGTCTCTAAATAACATAGGAACACAGACAGAACAATGGCATTGAATTAGAAGCTAGATTCCTCTTCCTGTTCCACAAGCCATCAAGAATGAGAGTTCCTCAAGCCATCAAGAATGAGACAAATTGTATTTGTCTCCAACAAATACAATTTGTTTGTAATGAAGCTGAACAGTAAAGTGTGATTCAATTTCTAAAAAACATTACTTTAAAATTAGGAGTATAACCCCCCCCCAAAAAAATTTTTAGAAGTTTCATAGGGAGGAGTCTTGGGGGCGCAGCAGTTAAAATGAAGTACTGCAGGC
This sequence comes from Thamnophis elegans, assembly GCF_009769535.1. NCBI lineage: Eukaryota > Metazoa > Chordata > Lepidosauria > Squamata > Natricidae > Thamnophis > Thamnophis elegans. Next base: position 17,006,795 of record NC_045550.1, read on the forward strand.
TAAGTCTGCCCACTGCCAGTTCGATCTTAACAGGCTCAAGGTTGATTCCGTCTCCCCATCCTTTCAAGATCAGTAAAATGAAGATCCAGATTGTTGATGCAATATGTTGACATTTGTAAACCGCTTAAAAGTGCTGTAAAGCACTGTAGAGTGGTATCTAAGTCTAAGTGCTACTGCTACTGCAATTGCTTTCATATTCTGAGAGTTCCTTTGAATTGCGAGATGAGTCACTCATACATTTCATAATAAAAATCTGACAATATTCTTTTTTTTTCTTTAGTGTTTAACATTTATATCAAACCTAAAAGACATTACAGGTAGTTTTTGACTTATGGCCAGTCATTTAATGACCCTTTGTAATCGCTATAGCCTTGGAATGAGTGCTTTACTAGCCACCATAAAATGTCACGCTGAGGGTGCCCGTCACATGATTGCATTTTGGGCACTTGGCAATCTGTTTGCATTTACAACCGGTTGCCAAGTGCCCTACGATCATGTGATCACCAATTGCAATTTTTCTGCCACCTTCCTCAGAAAGTCAAGAAGCCATAAGGGAAAGTTGCAAGTAAAGAGGATACTGAATTTGAGGTTCATTCCTCCAGCACTTCAAGAGATGTCCCCTGTCTTCCATGCAGGGAGGAAAATCCTTCCACATCCTGAAGGAGACCTTAAATCTGGCAAAAATGCTAACAGCAGGGTTCTTGTGATAATTCTCCCCAGTAAGGGAGAATTAGCCTGCTGAACGACTGCAACTGGTACAGTCAGGATGGCAACTCTTGAGTAAAGTGGTCATGTGGCATCTCATTTAACAACTGCTTCATTCAACAAACAAGACTGTGGTTGTTTCAGTCCAACTGTGGTTGTAAGTGGAGGAACTACCTATGCAAATTCTTAGTAATCCTTAAAATTCCATAACTTCAACCAATATTATAAATATATTTATCTATGATAAATATACATTGATGTTTGGCAATAATCTTCCACATTTTGCATTTCATGTGTTTCTTTCACATCACTTTTATTTCAATTCCATTTCTTGTCAAAAATTCTAAAGAACTAATATTTTTCAAACAAAATCTTCCGCCATTACAGCCTTTTTAAAAGCTGTTATCCATTCAGAATTCAAGAAACTAACATCATACATAGACATTTTAAGTAAGTGAGCAAAGATGCTTATCACCATGGAGACCTTTGCACAGTTTCTTATGTTCCCATCAGACCTCTGTGACATACACTGAACTAAAAGCAGCATTTTTATATATTTTCAATTATATTCTCCACAGAATCATCATGGCAAAATAAATCTGTTCTTATAACTCCATGTCCAGTTATTTCTGGACTAAAATAGCACTTGGTATTACCTGAACTGTATTTCTCATAAGCTTGTGGAAGGGTCCAGGATTGGGTTATTCTCACGTTCAATCTGCCCAGAGACTGAGTTAAATTTGAAGCCACGCCTCTCTGCTTCCTGTGCCTGGCTCCACTTTCAACAAAGGTCTCAGCTCCATGGAAAACCTGTAAACAAGGCAGAAGGGAAAGGTCCCTACATCCCCAGACTCACTCACTACCCCTAAGTCCTACAGAAGCTACATCAGGGTGGGACCTGGACCCTTCCACAAGCCTACAAGAAATACAGTTCAGATAAGACCAACTGCTATTCTCCGTAGGAGCTTGTGGAATGGTCCAGGATTGGGAGATGCCAAAGCTACCTACAAGGGAGGGAACTAAGAAGCAGAAGGCAGGGCTTTCAAAACCCTTTGCAAAACCCTCCGACTGAATGAGGCTTCAGCTGAGGAATAGGCATCAAGCTGATAGTGCTTAATGAATGGCAAGGGAGATCCAAGTAGCCGCCTGGCAGATGTCCTCAAACTGAGCCTGGGAAGATCAGGCAACCGAAGTTGCAGCGTTCCTTGTAGAGTGCGCAGTTATGCCGGCTGAAACCGGAATGCCCCGTGCCTGATAGGCATTGGAAATAGCTGACCTGATTCAACTTCCAATGGTTGATGGGGTGACCATAGCCCTTAAGGAGGAAGGACGACAGGAGACAAAAAGCTCCTCCATTCGACAGAATGAAGCGGTACGCCTAAGATAAATGCACAGCGCTCGCCTGACATCCAATCTATTCCAAGAATGCTCCTTGTCCCTTGAAGGGGCTGGGCAGAAATCCAGCAGCACCACTTCCTGCACCCTGTGAAAGGGCAAATTAATTTTTGGCAAAAAGGAAAGGTCCAAACGAAGAACAACCCAATTCATATGAAAAACACAGATATCAATTTCTTGTTGACGGGAGCTGGTCATTTCGGCTCCAGAATCTTGGACACGTTTAACTGTCAGATGAGCCATCTATCAGCCATCTGACAGCTTGTTTACCTTTTTCTTCGGGCCAGAAAATAAGGTGAGCTTTTTGCCGGGCATTGTACCAGCCAAATCCTCGCAGATTGCCTCTGGGAGGGGGGGGTGTGGCCAGCCGACGGCAGAATTGCCTCCGTGCCAGGAATTCCAGCTGCATTAGCAGCACAAAGCAAGACTCAAATCCTCAGAACAAAACTTGATTTATTGATTCCAAGACGAGCGGACCCCGTTCATCTGGATCTTTAATTGTTTGTATCATTTCTTAGCTTCAGTTTTTGTTTTTACAAGAATTCCTTCTGATATCTTGCTTTCTAAAGAGATACCCAAAATGGCGCCGAGCAGCTTCGTAACACTGCTTGAGTTTTGAATTTCTACGGAGTTTAAAACCTCAAAGGGAAGGAGTGATTTAATACTAAATTAATCAGTAACAGCTGCACAAACTAGCACAGACTTATTAATTGGTTGAAGAAGATTAAGACCTGGAATGGCTTTTAAGCAACCCCCCCCCCCCCGGCTGCAAAAGTTCGTCTGTCCCTGGCACGAAACTACAGTCTCCATTTCCTCCCCCCACAGGCGAGCTACTGACTAAAGAATTTTTTCAGAACGAGCTGGCCGAGGCATTTAAAAATTTTGCAGCTACGATGGAAATAAAACTTAAGGAAGAGATATTGGTTGCGCATAAAGATCTGTCTGATAAATTTGAGACTCGGGTTTGAAAGATCAGGGAGGATATGGTGGGGGTTATAATTTGTTAACAGACTATGTCTCGGAAATTGAAGACAGATTAGAAGATCTTAATGATGCCAAGACTAATATGGTATCGAAAATAGACGTGGTGCAACAAAAAGTTGGAAATGCTGAAAAAGAAATTATTATGCTACAGTATAGACAAATGGAGTTTGCTTTAAGAATAAGAGGTTTGCGTGAAAACAGTCAGGAGAATTTGAAACAGATTCTCTCAGAAGCCTTTGATAATCTGTTGGGAAGGCCAGGGGGAAATTATGATTGGCAAATTGATAAGGTTTATCGTCCTAACTTCTGGCTGGCGAAACAGAAGCAGCTCCCAAGGGACATTGTAGTTTACTTTACTACAAGAGACATGAGGAATATGATATTGCTAGAGTCCTATAAAACTAAACTTCAAATTGGGAGTCAGGAAGTGATTGTTCTGAAAGAGCTTCCACCTCAAATGTTAAGATCCAGGAAAGACTATGTTTTTTTAGTTGAAGAGCTTAAAAATCGTCAGCTACAGTTCAGATGGGAGGCACCAGTTGGACTTTCATTCACCTTTGAGGGGCAAAGATACCGTCTTAAATCAGTAGGGGAAGCTCGGGACTTTTACCATAATATCTTGAAGGTTGGACATCCTGCCCCACCTGGACCTAGAGAAAGAGAACAAGAAGGACAAGATAGACAGCAAACTACACAACTATCAACAAGGATGGATCATCTCTCTTCCTGAGAAGTTCAAGGCGCCAAGGAACAAAGTCAAAACCGTGTGATTACCAGACGAATGGATCAACAATTAAAAAAAACAACAATCAATTAATTACCAATGATTTGTTTTCTAGAGTGAAGAAGATAAAGATATGTGCCAGATTTTCATCAGTTCATAACCCAGTTTGGATGGAGTTGGGTAGGGTGATGCAATCAAGAAGGGGTTGGGAGATTGAATGAAAATTTATTTAGACATGAGAAATATATTAATGAATGTAAAAATTGTTAGCAGAATACTTCGTTTTTAATATGAATAAGGGTACATCTATGGACTGAATGTACAGCTATAGAGATTAATTTGATTTTGCACTTAATAACTTTAGTTAGACTGTCACTGGCGCAATAATGGAAGAAGGAAGACTTCCCTATAATTCAAGAAAGGACACTGAAAGTCACAAATTTAGCCGAGGGGGCTAAAATACCTGCATATCTTAAGCACTAATTAAACGAGAGATATAAATGAGACTGGGCAAAATGGACTCATTATATACAAAATAAATATGGATAAACGAGATGGGGAAAAATGGATTGATTATATTCAAAATAAATAAGAAATTCCAGATAGCTTATGATTAACACCAGGACTGATATAAATTGTTTAAAATTAGTTTAGCAAGGAGGAGCTAAGCTCAATATAAAGAAGTTATCAATTTTTTTTACTCTTTTTTCCAATATATTTTAGATTGTTTTTGTTAAAGATTTATACCGTGTATGGGTTCTGGGAAGTCGGGGGAGGAAAGGCTGGGGGGGTTAGGGGGGAGGGGAGGAGGGGAGTTTGACGAGGGGTGTTAGACTTTAATGTAATATGATTGCACATGTATACTGTTTTTTCTTTTTCTTTTTTCTTTAAAACTACGATATGTCAAGTATGGAAGTATAAATACTATCAACATAGATTGGAGTTTGCTCAGAAGCGGAAATACACCAATGAGAGGAAGAGTGGGAAACAGAGGGGAGATGGAAAGAGAGGGAGGGGAGAGGGTGAGGGGGGAAGATGAGGAGGATAAGGAGGAGTGGAATGTAGAGAGAAAGATGGGAAGAGAGGGATAGGAGAGATGGTGAGGGGGGAGGATGAGGAGGATGAGGATAGGGAGAAGTGGAATGCAGGGAGAGGAGAGGGAGAGGGGAAGGGGAAGTAGAGTGGGAAGGGATGATGGAGGGAAGATAGGAAGTAGGAGAGAGGTAGAAGAGGGAGGTGTATGGAGAGCAGAAGAGCTAATAATGGGTTTTCATTTTTTTTATTTTTTTGGGTGTTGATGACAAGAGGAACTGATGTGATCATTATTTGTTACTATATGATACTGGCTATGTATAGTGTACATGTGATTGTATGTTGTGAAAATGGAAATTAAAAAATATGTTTAAAAAAAGAAAAAAAAAGAAAAAAAAAGAAAAACACAGATATCAATCCTTGAAGACAAGGCACTCAACTTCAAGATGCATCTGGCGGTGGTGACCGCCTCTAGGAAGACCACCTTGAGTGTGAGGTACTGTGTACTAACTGTCCTCAACAGCTCAAAGAGTTCCTTTGTAAGGGGCCGGGCAGAAATCCAGCAGCACCAGAAACAGATCCCATGTGGGAAACTTGTGGATTGCCGGTGGCCTGAGATTAGCGCCCCCTTGAGAAAACTTTTATCACTTGATATTGAGGCCTGCTCCCCTCACCCCTTAGTACTGTGGAGAGGGCCGCCACCTGCCTACACATGGTATTGTGAGAAAGGGCTTTCTCCAACACATTCTGCAGGAACTCTTAATATCTGAGGGGCCGAGGCCAAGGCAGGGACCACATGCGCTCCCCTGCAAGAGGCTGCTCCCCTCCCAGTTCCTGAAGGTGGTCCACATGGCGTTATAGATATGCATGGTGGACTGCCTGTGTGATGCCTCAATTGTTCCGATTACCCTACTGGAGAAATTGGCTGCCCTAAGTTGTTCCCATTTAAGTGCCAGGCTGTCAACTGGAGCCACTGCAGCTCCTGATGAAACAGGACCCCCTGACACAAGACAACCTCCCCCTTGGGAATTCTCCAGTGGGGGGGGGGGTATTGAGAGGTCCAATAGATCTGCAAAACATGGTCTGCGGGGCCAAAAGGGTGCTATCATAACTACCTCCGCTCCCTCTGTTTCCACATTCCTCAGGACCCTGGGAATGAGGGTAATGGGTGGAAATGCATGAAGGAGACCCTCCACCCACCGGCAGCACAGTACGTCCATGTCCTCTGCTCCCTGAGCTGGTAAGCGGAAGATGAACCTAGGAAGCTGGGTGTCGGTTATTGACACGAAGATATCCACGATCGATTGTCCGAAAGTCCGGGAAATTCAGCAAAAAAACTCGGCCTGAAGTTGCCACTCCCCGTGATCGACAGTGGCCCTGCTGAACCAGTCTGCCTGCTCGTTGTCCATGCCGGAGATGTGTTCCACCATCAGAGGTAGAAAATGACATTCCACCAAGGTCCCCAGTCTGAATGCCTTGTGCCACCGATTGGGTGCCCCCTTGCTTGTTTATGTGACACTTGGCAGCTACATTGTCAGTGTCAACACAGGGCAGCTGGTGACCTGTGTCGTGAAGTGCCTGAGAGCCAGGTGGACCGCTCTCAGTTCTAACGAGTTGATATTGTGTTTTAAGTCCACCAGCGACCACTGACCTTGTGCCAGCTGAGAGTCCAGCAGAGCTCCCCAGCTGAAGAGGCTTGCATCTGTGGTCAGAGTGAGGCACATCAGATCCTTGAAGACTGAGCCCTTCTGAAGAGCTGGTGACAGCCACCATCACAGGGACAAGAGGACCTTGATCTTGAATGACGCATCACAGGTGCCGTGGCGTTGATGGGGAAGCAGCAGCTACTGCAGTGTCCGACCATGGAGGCGAGCCCGTGGCACTATAGCAATGCAGGAAAACATTTTCCCCACCAACTTGGACATAAGGAGAACAAGAACAGGCCATTCCCTATGGACCTGCCTCACCAACTGGATAATGCTCTCCCTACGCTCGAAAGACCGGTAAACCTTACCCTCTGCTGCATCAATAATAGCACCCAGGTGTTGTAGCCTATTTCAAGGAACCAAATTACTCTTTGCAAAGTTTATGGAAAACCCATGCTCCTGCAAGGTTCGAATGGTTAAGGCGAGGTGCGACCCTGCCTGCTGGGATGAAGACGCCTGAACTAAAGTATCATCAAAATAACACTGAATTCTAATTGGTACTGATCGTAGGTGTGCAGCCAAGGTGGCAAGAACCTTGGTAAAGGTCTGAGGAGCTGAAGTGAGGCCAAAGGGAAGAGCCCTGAACTGGTAGTGGATGCCCCTAAAGGAAAACCTCAAAAACTTCCTATACTCCTGAAGGATCAAAATATGAAGGTATGCCATTGTAAGGTCCACCAAAGCCATAGTCTTCTGGCCTAATCAACGCAAGAATAGTCTTTAAGGAGGCTATTTTGAACCTTCTATATACAATGTGCGAATTCCAAAGTTTAAGATCTAAAATTGCTCTCCACCCCCTCCCCAAACTTTTAGGAACCACAAACAAATTGGAGTAGAACCCCAATCTCACCTGGTCTTTGGGAACCAGCTCAATAGCCTGAATCTCAAGAATGTTTTGAATGGCCACTTTCATGAGATTCCACTTTACAGGATTCCTTGAAGAAGAGAAAACCTGAAACCTTTTTGGGGAGTAGGAGATAAATTCCAGATGACGGCCAAATTTAATAGGGCCCACTGGTCGGTAGTAATGGAATCCAACTGGGGGATTCCAAGCAGAGGCAGCTGCCAATTGGAGGATTTGCTCACTTGCCTCTGCGAAAGGAGTAACCACCTCCCCCACGAAAGGGCCTCTTGTTCTGGGGTTGGTATCTGGACCTATCTTGAGGATATGCCCTGTATGTCTGCCTAATCTTTTTTTTTTTCATTTTATTTTTTATTTTAACAAATATTTATTTTATTTCTTTTAAAAAAAAACACAAATATTTCATCATTTGTCAATCATTAAGACATTGAAGTACAATTTTTTTTGTGTGCCCCTCCCTCCCTCCACCTCCCCAACCCCCCTCCTCCTTCCCCCCCCCCGACTTCCCAGAACCCGTACACGGTATGGATTTTTAACTAACACAGTCTAAAATCTATTGAGAAAAAAGAGATAAAGAAATTAATGACATTCTACATTGACCTTAGCTTCTTCTTACTGAACTAACTTTTAACAGTTTAAATGATTTCTGCTTAACCTTTTGGCAGGTCCACCATATATGATAATATGTAGCATCGAGAAAACCACACCTCCCTTCCTTAACCTTTGTATCGTCTGGGTTCATTGTTAACTCCAGCTCTTTTCTCTTAATTTCCTCTTCCAGTTCTGTTCGTTTTAACCCTTGCTTATTTCTATGTGTTTTATTTATATTCATCAAGACTCCTCTCATATACGCTTTGCTTGCATCCCATACAAATTCCATAGATGTACCCTTATTCATATTCAAAACAAAATATTCAGATAGTAATTTTTTACAATCATTAATATACTTTTCATATCTAAATAAGTTTTCATTCAATCTCCAAGACCTTCTTGCCTGCACTACCCTTCCCAACTCCATCCAAACTGGGTTATGGTCCGAAAGGACCCTAGCCGCAATCTTTGTTTTCTTGACCCTAGAAAGCAAATCATTAGTGGTTAGAATAAAATCAATCCTTGAAAGGGATTGATGCCTGTCTGAGAAGAAAGTGAAGTCATATTCCTCTGCGTTTCTTTCTCGCCAAATATCTCTCAATTCAAAATCATCCATAATGTCAAAGAAAGGTTTGGGTAACTTTGCTCGCATCTTAGTATTTAGGCGGGAAATCTTCTTATCTCTCTTAGTATCTATCACTCCATTCCAGTCACCCAATAGTATACAGCTTTCATATCTTTTCTTAAGTATACAACTATACCATTCTTCTTTTCCATAGCGGAAGCTACAAAATGTTGACCAAGTTTTGAGTTGATCAAATATTTTTGATCAGTTGACTTGATATGAATTTCTTGCAAACAAATTACATTGTTCTTAAACTGTTTGAGATAATGAAATATTTTCTTCCTCTTCTGTGGAGAATTCAGTCCGTTGACATTCCATGTTAAAATCTTAGTTGTCATCTTTGGTTGGTTGAAACATTTTTAGAGCTTCCTGCATGGCCTATTTAACCTTAGGTCTAGCTCCTCCCACTGCTTCCAGATTTGTTATTGTAGTTCCTTGATCGATGGCCGATGATTGTTGATGCTGTTGCTTTTTAGCTTGTTTCTCCATACGTCTAGTAGTCATACGGCTAGGTTTTTGTTCCTTGTCTGGTGGTTGTGTAGTTTGCTGTCTATCCTGTCCTTCTTGTGGTCTTTCTCTAGGTCCAGATGGTGCAGGGTATCCGACCTTCAATATATTATAATAAAAATCTCGGGCTTTCCATACAGAGTTGAGGCAGTACCTTTGCTTATCAAATGTAAATATGATGCCAAATGGTGCATCCCATCTATACTGTATCTGACGATTTCTGAGTTCTTCGACCAAAAAAGCGTAGTCTCTCCTGGCTCTTAACATTTGAGGTGGTATCTCTTTCAAAACAATCAGGTCTTGACCACCAATTTGAAGCTTAGTGTTATAAGACGCTTGCAGTACCATATTTCTAAGCTCTCTTGTAGTAAAATATATAACGATGTCTCGAGGAAGCTGCTTCTGCTTTGCCAGCCAGGAGTTAACGCGGTAAGCTTTGTCGATTTGCCAGTCAAGGTTGGTCCCTGGTCTTCCCATCAAGCGGTCAAAAGCTTCTGATAGGATCTGTTTCAGATTCTCCTGTTTCTCCTCACGCAGCCCCCTTACTCTTAATGCGAACTCCATTTGTCGGTACTGTATCATAATAATTTCTTTTTCAGCATTTTCCACTTTTTGTTCCACCACCTCTGTTTTCAATGTCAAGTTAGCATTGGCATCATTAAGAACCTCTAGAGTATCTTCCATTTCAGAAATATGTTCTGTTAATACAGTTACAAGTCTCAGCATTTCGTCTCTAATTTTACCAACCTTAGCGTCAATTTTCTCATACAGCTCCTGTTTAAGTCCTTTTATTTCACTTTTGATTTCTTCTTTCATTTCTTTTATTTCCTCTTTTCTCTCCTGCTTTACCACCTCTCTATTATCTCTAAACTTATCTTCCATTTTAATTGTCAGTGCATTAAGAGCCTCGCTTAGATTGCTCAGGAAAAATTCTTTCGTTAACACATCCCCAGCAGGGGGCATAGGAAGCGGAGGCTGCAGCTTTGTGCCAGGCACTGAGGATGTGCCCCTGGAAGTAGAGTGTGACGACTTCGAGTTAATATTTGGTTTTGAAGCTATTTCAAAATTTATCTGTCTGCAGTTAATAAAACTCTATTGCCTGAATATGCAGCTTTAAGTAAAGAGGCTGAGTTCCCCTTTTATTTTGAAGTTTAAGGCTTGGCAAAACTTTCAGTGAGTAAACATTGTAACAAGACCGTTCAGCAGATTCATCACCATTTAACTTCCAGATAAGCAAGATTAATGAAGGAGTGAAATTCTTGTAAAAATGAAACTAATTAAAAAGCTTCTGCTGGCCTATTGTGAAACCAAAACAAATGATAAGCAATCTCTTTTGTTTTGAATTCTTGTGAGAATTAACAAAAAGTGTTCGTTATTACCGGAGAAACCAGCCTGCTCGGCGCCATTTTAAAAGCCTCTAAGTAAATAATTTTTCGGAGGAGAAAAAGAAAAGAAGCTAAAATGTTGATAAACAATTATTGTCCACGCAAACGGATTCAGCTCGTGATAAAATTAAATCAAACAAAACTTTGAACTGAGTGGGGGAGACCTACTTTGTCCCGCACAAGGCAGTTTGAAGTTCCCAGCACGGATAGCCGTTCTGCCTTGGGCTAGCCCCCTTTTCCCTGCAAGCACAAAAGCTGCAAAAATCGAAGAGCATTTGCCAGCAAAACAATTTCTTCTTTCCTTCTTGCCTGAAGGATAAGAAAACCTGATAAGACGTCAGATGGAAGATCCTCTAAACAGGTACGTAGCCAGGAATTCGGAGGCAGCTGATTTTTTTCTGCCACCACCAGCAGGCTCCTCCCAGGAAGTCCTATATCTGCCTAATCTGTTGTCTATCACTATGGGATGGAAAATATCTGGATTGCTGGTCCTGTGATCAAAACGAAGGTCTACAGTAGTATGGGGCTGGCCTCTGGTCCAACCGCTTGGCCGCTGTAGGAAAAACCTTTTTTTATTCTTGTCTTCCATAATAATGGGATCCAGAGATGCTCCGAATAACTGGGTCCCCATATAGGGAGAGGTTGCCAGCCGCCACTTAGTCTTGGCATCTGCCTGTCAGTTGCGAAGCCACATCTGAAGGTCACCGAAGTCGCCAAGGCCCTGGATGCATACTTCACTGCATTGAGTGTGGCATCTGAAGAAAACTGAGTAGCAGCAATTAATTTGTTTAAGTCTTGCTGCAACCTTTAATCATTTGGGGGAATATGCTCTTGCATCTGACGCAGCACAGCAACGTGGTTCGATTAAAGAATGAATCTGAGGCCGCTGACTTAATGGCCCAGGATGCAGCTTGAAAGGTCTTTCGCAAGGTAAGCTCAGCCTTTTTATCCTCAGACTTGAGATTATCGGTGATATATCCTGAGACAAGAGAAGGGGAAGTGGCCAGTGCAGCCAGAAGAGGGTCTACAGCTGGCATTTGCAGTGCCTAAGAAAATTCTAGTTCTAAATTGTAAAACCGCCCTTTATTACCCCCTGGGGTGGGAAACGCACCTGGTTTCTCCCATTGGTTTTTTAGCACATCAAGAAAAAGTTGAGCGGGAATCTCCTCCTTTGCAGCCAGAGGCTCAGAAAAGAGATCTCCTCCCCCCTTCTTTGGTAGCTGAGAGGTAACTGGTTCAGAAGATTCCTCACCTAAATCAGCAGTGGCCTCAGCCTTGCTTAAGAGAGATATAAAGAGCTCAGGAGAAAACAGCCCTGAAAAAGCTGGAGGCTCTGGGACTCACTCTTCATCATCAAGATAAATCTAGGTCAGGGAGAGGTCCCTCACCCCCCACTGACCCTTCACTGGCCAATAAAGGGGAGGCTGGACTATCCTGAGTCAGGTGTTGAGAGTGTGGTTGGTCTATAACACCTCATGGGGTCGTTCAGGAGAGGGTTGCGGCCTCTGCTGTAGGCCTGTGGCAATGCCCTGAGATATAGCTTGGGCTATGAGTTGCTTGAAATAGTCCAGAAGCTCAAGCAACATTGGAAAGCTGGCAGAGGAGGAACTCCCAGAAAAAGGAGCCTGTAGTGCCAATCTGGGCCTAGTTGGGACCAAGTGAGCAAAGGGATCCCCAGCCCCCTCCCCTGGATCCCCTGAGGAAAGAGGGGGAGATAATGAGACATCATCTCCAATAGACCCAATATTGTGTCCAGGGGACCTATTAGATGGGCCTGGAATGGGTGATTTCTTGAGAGGGGATCTAGATCTAGGTGAAGAAGGGCTAATCCTGTCCATTTGGGATTGTCTCTCTGCCCTCTCCACCCTCTTCCCCAAGGCCTTGTGCCTTCTAAGTTCGTCCTTTTCCAAGGCCATGGAGGGACGCTTAGGTGCAGTCTTCTTGGCCCTAGGCGAGGTCGTGGGCCTAGATCTGCTGCCCAAGGTGGAAGGAGCCTCCTCTCTCTCGCTTGCAGAGTCCGCCATTTTGTTCAGCCCCATGCCACATGGTACTCACAAGATGCCCAAAATGGCGCCCGGCTGCCTCAACGACATTAACTTCTCCTTGGACGGTGTCCGGTTCTCTAATCGTCTGCGGAGCTTGTCCCCTGAGGCTTTCCAAAGCCTCCGAAGCTCCGACACTCCACGTGGTCTCTGATGCCAATTTCCACTTCGCCTGCTTGCTGGTGGCTACCTGCAAGCACCAAGGCCGTCTCCCGTCACACAGGAGCTCAGCACTCAGCAGCAGCTGGAAGAAAAGTCTCTTGTGCGGCTGCCAGCCACCCAACAAGGTGCTGTTCCACAGCGGCGCTTAGCGGCCTCCACATGGCCTTTAGGGAGCCAAATCAGGCCATCCACCAGTGCCTTTGACTCCCTACCTCCAATGGCTAAGATCAACTGCCGCACTTGCAAAGAGAAGGCCAGGAGAGGTAAAGAGGGGAAAGGATAAAGGGTCCAGGAATGAGGTAAACTAGTCCAACTCTCAGGAGCCAAAAGAAAATGTGTCTCTCTTGGGCCAGACTGAGTTGAAAGTGGAGCCAGGCACAGGAAGCAGAGAGGCATGGCTTCAAATTTAACTCAATTTCTGGGCAGATTGGACATGAGAATAACCCAATCCTGGACCCTTCCACAAGCTCCTAGGGAGAACAGGAGTTGTTCTGAATGATAGATTCCTTCATCAGATTCCTCCATATGTCTTCATTAATGCATCACCTCATGGTTTACTAAATATTGGATTTGCATGTTAAGTCACTGATTAAACAGAATAGAATAGAAGGGACTAATATATTTATGCTTAAAATAGTATGTGGTGCCTTCTTTTCATTGGCAACCAAATCTAAGAACTTTAGTTAGCCTTCAATTTTCTCAACCATAATTATTTTGCAGTACCTCTGATTAAACATAGTGAATGTCCTTGTCAAACAGTCAAGGAAAAGTTTTCATTAAAAAAAAAACTAAAAGAGGTTGGTCATGCTGGATGTCATAGCTGGTCAAATCTTTTTAACTGGGGAGTAAAGAGGAGGGAACAATTTGCCAGTAGAGCAAAAAGACAACAAAAGAAGGAGCAGGGGCACAAAAGATCAGCTCCTAATTGATAAAATGATATTAGAAAATTGTAAGAACAGAAAAACGAATATGGTCTGGATTGATTACAAAAAGGCATTTGACTTACTGCCACATAGTTGGATCATAAAATGCTTAGAAACAACTGGCATTAGCAAAAATATTACATCCTTTACTGAAAAGGCGATGAAACAATGGAGAACTGAGTTGGCAGTAGGGAATGAGATCTACGGAATGGTTAATATCAAGCGAGGAATTTTCCAGGGTGATTCACTTTCACCTCTTCTCTTCATCATCGCATTGATCCCACTATCAGTAATCTTTTAAAAAAAAATGAAATTAGGCTACCAAACAGCCAAAGAAGCTGAAAAAATTTCGCATTTACTATATATGGATGATTTGAAACTGTATGGAAAGTCAGAAATAGAAATCCAATCATTGACAAACACAGTCCGAGTATTCAGCACCGATATTTCAATGCAGTTTAGCATGGAAAAATGCGCTACTGTATCCATAAAAAGGGGCAAAATCACTACATGTGAGGGAATTGAAATGCCCAATGGCCAACTAATTAAATGCAATGAAAATGAAGCCTACAAATATTTAGGCTTTCTGCAGTTGGATATCATCAAGCATAGGTACTTACCTGATACGCCTCTTATCATAGTGGGGGGAGGAGTATCCAGAATGGGTTGACCTTGTCCTCTCATGATTGGATGAGTCAGATAAGCTCTTTGGGCAATGCCCCCTGGCCAGCAGATATTCCCCATATTTGACGAAGAGCTCTATCTGACTCATTGCACCATTCACTCCAGACTCTTAATTCAGTTCTTAGCTTTTATCGTCTTCAACATCAATATTTATATAACTTCATAAAACAATGAACATAACACTTAGTTGTACAAACATAGTCAGGGAGGGACTGGATACTCCTCCCCCGACTATGAGAAGAGGCGTATCAGGTAAGTACCAACGCCCTTCCTCCATAGTGAGGAGGGAGGAGTATCCAAAATGGGACGTACCAAAGTCTGCACGTCCCTAGGGAGGGAGACCCTGAGGCCCCATGTACCCCCCTCATGCCAGTTGAGGCATGGGCCCCGCCCTGTGAACCGCCTGCAACACCCTGCGGCCAAAGAGGCTTCTGCCGAGGCAAAAGAGTCCAGTTTATAGTTCCTAGCAAAGGGAGAGGGGAAAGCTGATGTGGATGCCCTGAAGATTTCGGCCAGGGATGTCTGTGTGGCCCAGGCCATGGATGTGGCTGCACTCCGCGTGGAGTGAACTGTGATATGATTGATGTCTGTAAGCCCTGTGATTGGTATACAGTGGCGATGCAGGTTCGCAACCACCTGCCTATTGTGGTGGAAGTCACCTCGTTACTGGTTGGAAGGAGACAAACAAAGCTTCGGATTTCCTGTTCGCCTGGTTCTCCTGAGGTAAATCCCCAGAGCCCTCCTTATGCCCAGAGTATGCCACTTCTTCTCCAACGGGTGGGAAGGGTCTGGACAGGAGTTGGGCAAATCAGTTCCTGGGCTCGATGGAAGCAGGGGCCCACCTTGGGGATGAAGGACGGATCCAGTCGTAAGCCCACCCTGTCTTGGTGGAAGACACAGAGATCCTCCCTGGTGGACAGAGCTTGCAGTTCGGATATCTGCCTGGCGGAGGTGATGGCCACCAGAAAGGCCACCATAAGAGTCATGAACTTAAGGGAAACTGTTCGTAAAGGCTCAAATGGAGCGCCTGTTGGAGCGTCCTCTACCCTGTGTAAGTCCCAGGAAGGGTACCTGAATACCATGTGCGGTTTGGGGTTGGAAGCCCCCTTGAGGAATTGCCTGACCATAGGATGGTGAGTCAAGCTCTGGTTCCTGCCACGCAGGAGAACTGACAAGATGGCTGAAACCTGTCTCCTAATCGTGTTAGAAGCTAACCCTCTGTCCCGGCCTGCCTGGAGGAAGTCCAGAATCTGAGGCACTGAGGCCTGGATAGGATTGTACCCCAGGGAGTTACACCATGAGGCAAAGGCCCACCACATAGAGCCATAAATACGCTCTGTGGAGGATGTGCGGGCAGTCTGGATAGTCTGCATCACCCTGGGGGGGAAGAGGTCTTTCCCCAGGATGCTCCGCTCAAGAGCTAAGCGGTCAGCTGGAGCCATTGAGAGTCTGGGTGCTCCAGCGACCCCTGGTTAAGGGATATCCCCTCCTGGGGGATTCTCCAGGGCCTCTCCCCTGAAAGTGACTGGAGATCTGCAGCCTCTGGGGCCAGTGAGGCAGCAACAGAACCCCTTCCGCCCCCTCCCGAAGGATTTTCCATATGACTCTGGGGATCAGGGGTAAGGGCGGAAAGGCATACCGATGACCCCTGGGCCAGGGGCTTCGCAGAGCATCCACCCCTTCTGCCCCCCATGTCTGGTACCTGGAGAAGCACCTCGGGAGCTGAGCATTGAGGGGCATGGCGAATAAGTCGAATAAGTCGGCATGGGGACTGGCCTGTCTGACCCTTTTCCCCCGGCCATAAGGGTGCTATGATTCTATGGCTAGGATTAGCGCAGAGATATTCTGAATGTAAACACAGACGGAGTTCAATGGTCAGCCACTAGAGTGCGTGTAAAGATGAAGTGAGGGAAGCTAAGGCTCACAATAAAGAAAGGCCTGCCGCAAAGGTAAAATAATAATAATGATAATAACAACAATAACAACAACAACAAAAATAATAATAATAATGTAAAGAACAAAAAACTACTGAAGGCCCAACAGATGAAACAAGAATACAGAAAAGATGTGATAAAATCAAGAATGGAGAGTTGGCAGAACAAAGCACTGCATGGCCAATTTCTGGGGGGAAAAAAGATAAAGTGGACAGTGAACAAACTTGGTTATGGTTAACAACAGGTATATTAAAGAAAGAAACAGAGTCACTAATCCTGGCTGCACAAGAACAAGCTATCCGCACAAATGCCATTAAGGCCAAAATCGAAAAATCCTCTGATGATGCCAAATGCAGACTTTGCAAAGAAGCTGATGAAACTGTTGATCACATACTCAGCTGCTGTAAAAAAATCGCACAGACTGATTATAAATTGCGGCACAATTCAGTAGCACAAATGATCCATTGGAATTTGTGCAAAAATTTTAATATTAAAACAGCAACAAACTGGTGGGAACATCAGCCTGAAAAAGTCACCGAAAATCAGATGGTCAAGATCTTGTGGGATTTCCGTATACAAACGGACAAAATACTGGCGCATAATACACCAGACATCACACTGGTTGAGAAAAACAAGGTTACAATCATAGATATTGCAATACCAGGTGATAGCAGGGTCGCCGAGAAGGAACATGAAAAAATCGCAAAATACCAGGACTTAAAAATCGAAATTCAACGAACATGGCACAAACCAGCAGTGGTAATTCCAGTGGTAATTGGCACACTGGGTGCTATTCCAAAAGCACTGGAATTACATTTAAAACAGTTAAAAATTGACAAAATCACCATCAGTCAAATGCAAAAAGCCGCACTGCTTGGAACTGCACGCATATTATGAAAATACGTTACGAAGTCCTAGGCCCCTGGGTGGGGCCCGACTAGTAACCAATGCCAAATCCGGCGAAACAACTGGCCGCTGTGATACAATTGTATAATAATAATAATAACAACAACAATAATAAAAAAAAAAAAAAAAAACCTCCGCCATTGCCGGTCCCAAGCCCGGATGAGAAAGGAGGAGGGTTGGGGTCAGGTTGGCATCTGGTCCCGTAAAAACAAACCCGCCAACCCATACAATATGGTGAAAAAAACGAATAAGAATTCCATACCGCATCGGTCGTCGCGCGGGTTAACAAGGGCCGCGGCGGATGTTGGGGTCCCTGGACATCCGTCGACAAGTGGGCTACAAGTGGACCAGCCAACAAAATGACAAAAATATAGTGCAGATGAAAACCGTGCCATAATGGCCTGTTACTACAACTCAGAGCCAGAAAAAAGAGGTTATTTAAAGCGAATATATGAATTATGGAAAGAACAATATCCAGATTCAAATGTTAGTGAACAACGACTAGCAGATCAAAGGCGATTTATTATACGGAATAAAGTGTTTAGTGAAGTTGAACATGAGGAAATTCATGCAAATTGCAAAACCCAAAAAACAATATCACAAGCGGAAATAACTGATATTCAAGACACAACTAAAGACATTATAGTAGAACTCCCAGAAGAAGCTCTCGGGATGGAAATAACATCACTGCCACTAGAACCAGTTATCACTGAACCAACTGATGAACTAACTCAAAAACAAAAAGAATTGAAGGATAAGATCATGGAGCATTTTCTGCTTAATGAGGAAAGGCAACGTTTACCATCACTAAAAACTGTGCCTAAGAAAATTTTGGCCCCTATCATGAAAATGGTTAATGCAGTGTTTTCAACAATTGAACCGGGATCCATCTTGGAAACAAACCAGTTAATGTACAGCGCAGCTGTAATAGTCACTAATGAACTAGGCATTAAAATTAAAGTACCTAGTCACACAACAGAAAAAGCATCAAAGCCAAAGTGGAAAATCCGTTTAGAACAAAAAATCAAAAAATTAAGGGCAGATGCTAGTAACTTAAAGAACATGCATGAGCAACGGCTTAAAAACAACAAAATCATAGATCGGCTAATCAGAAGATATAGATTGGATACAAGAAACATCAATGAAGCTGTAGAGATTGTAAAACAGCAGATAACAGCAACAGCTAGAAAAATTGAAAGATACGAGGCACGAATCATCCAATATAAACAAAATCAGCAATTTCGATCAGACCAACGGCGTTTTTATCAAAGTCTTAATGTGAATGGTGACACCAAAAGTGAAAAACCAGAAAAGCAGGCCACAGTTGAATTCTGGAAAGAATTGTGGGGAAATGCAAAGGATTACAACAAGAAAGCAAAGTGAATACATGACTTTGAGAAAAGCATTGGCAACAAACAAATGCAAGTATTAGAAATAACAACTGAGATGGTCAAAAATCAAGTTAAAAAGGTAAAGAATTGGACATCACCTGGAAAGGACCAATTACATGGTTTCTGGCTCAAATATCTGACCAGTTTACATGCAATATTGGCCAGGCAACTGAATGAAATTTTACAAAAGGGCCAAATTGATGAATGGTTGACAACTGGAAAAACATACTTGATTCAGAAAGATGCAACTAAAGGAACAACACCTGAAAACTACAGACCAATAACATGCTTGCCAACAACCTTCAAATTACTCACAGGCATTATTGCAGATAACATGATGGATTATTTGGAAACAAACAACATCTTGCCAGTAGAGCAAAAAGGCAACAAAAGAAGGAGCAGGGGCACAAAAGATCAGCTCCTAATTGATAAAATGATATTAGAAAATTGTAAGAACAGAAAAACGAACTTGAATATGATCTGGATTGATTACAAAAAGGCATTTGACTCACTGCCACATAGTTGGATCATAAAATGCTTAGAAACAACTGGCATTAGCAAAAATATTACATCCTTTACTGAAAAGGCGATGAAACAATGGAGAACTGAGTTGGCAGTAGGGAATGAGATCTACGGAATGGTTAATATCAAGCGAGGAATTTTCCAGGGTGATTCACTTTCACCTCTTCTCTTCATCATCGCAATGATCCCACTATCAGTACTCTTAAAAAAAATGAAATTAGGCTACCAAACAGCCAAAGAAGCTGAAAAAATTTCGCATTTACTATATATGGATGATTTGAAACTGTATGGAAAGTCAGAAATAGAAATCCAATCATTGACAAACACAGTCCGAGTATTCAGCACCGATATTTCAATGCAGTTTAGCATGGAAAAATGCACCACTGTACCCATAAAAAGGGGCAAAATCACTGCATGTGAGGGAATTGAAATGCCCAATGGCCAATTAATTAAATGCAAAGAAAATGAAGCCTACAAATACTTAGGCATTTTGCAGTTAGATAACATCAAGCATGGAGAAGTAAAAACTATTGTCAGGCGAGAGTACACCAACAGAGTTAGGAAAATTTTGAAATCTAAATTGAATGGTGGAAATACAATCAAGGCCATAAATACCTGGGCAATACCAGTTATAAGATACACAGCTGGTATAGTTAACTGGACACAAGCTGATTTGGACCTTTTGGACCGAAAAACCAGAAAACTAATGACAATGCACTACAGTTTACATTCACGTGGTGATACTGATAGACTATACCTGCCACGAAAATCAGGTGGCAGAGGATTATTACAAGTGAAGCAAACAGTTGAAGAAGAAAAACATGCACTGGATGATTATTTAAAAGAAAGTCAAGAACATCTATTAATCGAAGTAAAGAACAAAAATCTACTGAAGGCCCAACAGACGAAACAAGAATACAGAAAAGATGTGATAAAATCAAGAATGGAGAGTTGGCAGAACAAAGCACTGCATGGCCAATTTCTGGAAAAAATAAAAGATAAAGTGGACAGTGAACAAACTTGGTTATGGTTAACAACAGGTACATTAAAGAAAGAAACAGAGTCACTAATCCTGGCTGCGCAAGAACAAGCTATCCGCACAAATGCCATTAAGGCCAAAATCGAAAAATCCCCTGATGATGCCAAATGTAGACTTTGCAAAGAAGCTGATGAAACTGTTGATCACATACTCAGCTGCTGTAAAAAAATCGCGCAGACTGATTATAAATTGCGGCACAATTCAGTAGCACAAATGATCCATTGGAATTTTGCAAAAATTATAATATTTTTTTTTTTGAAGGTTATTTTTTTTTTATTTTTTTTTGTCATCATTTGTCAATCATTAAGACATTGAAATACAATTTTTTTGTTGTGTGTACCCCTCCCTCCCTCCACCCCCCCATCCCCCCTCCTCCTTCCCCCCCCCGACTTCCCAGAACCCGTACACGGTATGGATTTTTAACTAACACAGTCTAAAATCTATTGAGAAAAAAGAAATAAAGAAATTAATGACATTCTAGATTGAACTTAGCTTCTTCTTACTGAACTAACTTTTAACAGTTTAAATCATTTCTGATCTTAAGCATAGGCTAACTGGAATTTCTTAGTCCCGTATTTATTTTGTATATAGTCAATCCATTTTTTCCAGTCTCGTTTATATCTCTCATTTGAATGATCTTTGAGGTATGCCGATATTTTAGCCATTTCGGCTAAGTTTGTTACTTTCAATGTCCATTCTTGGATTGTAGGCAAGTCTTCCTTCTTCCAATATTGCGCCACCAACAGTCTTGCTGCAGTTATCAGGTGCAGAATCAAATTGGTCTCTACCACTGTAAAATCAGTACATATACCTAGTAAAAATAACTGAGGAATAAACTTTATCCTTTTTTTAAAAACATTTTGCATGACCCACCATATTTTTATCCAAAATGCCTTAACCTTTTGGCAGGTCCACCATATATGATAATATGTAGCATCGAGAGAACCACACCTCCAACATTTAGGCTGTACATTCGGATACATAGAAGCCAACTTTTTAGGATCTAAATGCCATCTATAAAACATCTTGTAAAAATTTTCTCTCAGATTTTGAGCTTGTGTAAATTTCACATTTCTTACCCAAATTCTTTCCCATGTATCCAACATTATTGGTTCCTCAATATTTTGAGCCCATTTTATCATACAATCTTTAACTAATTCTGTTTCCGAATCCATCTGTATTAATACATTATATATCCTCTTTATATGCATTAAGCTTTGATCTCTTATTTGTTTAAACAGATTATCCTCAACTTGAATAAAGCCAATTTTTGATCTATTTTCCACCTAGCCTGTAATTGCCCATACTGGAACCATGTTTGAACTACCTTCTCCTCTTTTAATACCTCTAAAGATTTTAATTGTAATACCCCCCTTTCCGAGGTAAGAAGCTGTCTGTAAGTAAATCTGTCCTGTTTTTGTGCTGTATTCATATTTTCAATTGCATGTCTAGGAATTGCCCACATGGGTATCTTGTCATTTAATTTATATTGGTATTTCTTCCAAACCCGCAATAAAGCATTTCTCAAAATATGACTTTTAAAGTTCTTATCCAATTTTTTGTTGAATAACAGGTAAGCATGCCAACCAAATACCAGATCGTGTCCCTCAATGTTCAATATTCTATCATTGGTTAAATGAATCCAATCACTAATTACAGATAATGCCACTGCATCATAATATAGTTTTAAATTAGGTAGTTTCAATCCTCCTCTCTCGCGTACATCTTGCATTATTTTCATCTTTACCCTCGGCTTCTTTCCTGCCCACACAAATTTGTTGATACCCTTCTGCCATTCTAAAAGGTTCGCATCTTTTTTAAGTATAGGTAACATTTGGAAAAGAAATAAAAATTTTGGTAAAATGTTCATTTTCACTGCCGCTATCCTGCCCAGCAAAGATAAGTGCAATTTCTCCCATTTTTTCATCTCTGTCTGTATGCTATGCCAAAGTGGTTCATAATTATGCTTATATAATTTCCCATTTGAAGTTAAAATGTTAACTCCAAGATATTTGACTTTTTTAACTACCTCACATCCTAGCATCACTCCTAATTCTTCCTTTTGTTTAATATTCATATTTATAGCTAATATTTTGGTTTTTCCTAAGTTTATTTTAAAGCCAGACACTTGACCATATTGATTAATCGTATTCATTAAAACCATACTGGATTCCTGCGGTTGTTCCAATATTATGACCAAATCATCCGCAAAAGCGCGGACTCTATATTCTTGCTGCCTAATCTTGATCCCTTTTAAACCATCCAAGCCCCGTATTTTATTCAACAATACTTCCAAAGTTATAATAAACAATAATGGGGACAAAGGACAACCCTGTCTTGTACCTTTTCCAATTTGAAAAGAGTCTGTTAAACTTCCATTGACTATGATTTGTGCTGTTTGCTGTTGGTATATTGCTTTAATTGACTGTAAAAAATTATCTCCTATCTGCATTTTTTGCAATATCTTCAGCAGAAATTGCCAGTTAACTCGATCAAAGGCCTTCTCAGCATCCAAAAATATAAACGCAGCAGGGATCTGGTTGTTCTTTCCCAAATATTCTAATGCATTAATAATTAATCTGACATTACTTTTCATCTGTCTCCCTTGTATAAAACCTGTTTGGTCCGTATGTATCAATTGTTGAATGACCAACATTAACCTATTTGCTAATATTTTAGTAAAAATTTTATAATCTACATTCAGTAATGAAATGGGTCTATAATTTTTGGGTTGAGTAGTATCTTGATCTTCTTTGGGTATCAAAGATATAAACGCTGTCTTCCAAGATGGAGGGACTTTACCTTCCGTTTGAATCATATTAAATAATTCTCTAAGAGGTTCTACCATTTCTAACTGTAAGTTTTTGTAGTAAACCGCTGTCAAGCCATCTGTACCTGGTGCTTTCCCTGGCTTTAATTGCTTAATTACCTGCAGGATTTCCCCCGAGGTTATTGGTTGATTCAATTTTTGCCTGTGTTCTTCTCTAACTGAAGGTATTTTCTCCTTGTCTAAATATTTGTCTATGTCTAAACCATTAATTTTATCCCCTTTATACAGTTCTGTAAAAAATTCCCAGAAAGCCTTTTGAATCTCTTCCTGTTGGAACACCTCCTTCCCTCTGTAAATCAGTTTAGATATATTTCGAGTTTTCCTTTTTTTCCTAATCTGATAAGCTAACCATCTGCCAGGTTTGTTTGCATTACAAAAAGTATTGTGTTTTGCATATAATAAATTAGTAGCTACCTGGTCAGAGATCAACATGTCAAATTGAGATTTTAATATGTTAATAGCTTCCTTAACCTTTGTATCGTCTGGTTTCCTTGTTAACTCCAGCTCTTTTAACTTAATTTCCTCTTCCAGTTCTGTTCGTTTTAGCCCTTGCTTATTTCTATGTGTTTTATTTATATTCATCAAAACTCCTCTCATATACGCTTTGCTTGCATCCCATACAAATTCCATAGATGTACCCTTATTCATATTCAAAACAAAATATTCAGATAGTAATTTTTTACAATCATTAATATAGTTTTCATATCTAAATAAATTTTCATTCAGTCTCCAAAACCTTCTTGCCTGCACTACCCTTCCCAACTCCATCCAAACTGGGTTATGGTCCGAAAGGACTCTAGCTGCAATCTTTGTTTTCTTGACCCTAGAAAGCAAATCATTAGTGGTTAGAATAAAATCGATCCTTGAAAGGGATTGATGCCTGTCCGAGAAGAAAGTGAAGTCATATTCCTCTGCATTTCTTTCTCGCCAGATATCTCTCAATTCAAATCATCCATAATGTCAAAGAAAGATTTGGGTAACTTTGCTCGCATCTTGGTATTTAGGCGGGAAATCTTCTTATCTCTCTTAGTGTCTATCACTCCATTCCAGTCACCCAATAGTATACAGGAACTATAGTCCCACTGTACTAATTTAGCATGAAGATTTCTATAGAATCTATCTTGCTGTTGATTGGGAGCATAAATTCCCAAAAGTAATGTCTTTTTCCCTTCTAAGATTAAGTCTAAAGCAATATATCTTCCGAAGGGATCTGCTTCTATTAATTCAGCTTTCATATCTTTTCTTAAGTATACAACTATACCATTCTTCTTTTCCATAGCAGAAGCTGCAAAATGTTGACCAAGTTTTGAGTTGATCAAATATTTTTGATCAGTTGACTTGATATGAGTTTCTTGCAAACAAATTACATCGTTCTTAAACTGTTTAAGATAATGAAATATTTTCTTCCTCTTCTGTGGAGAGTTCAGTCCGTTGACATTCCATGTTAAAATCTTAGTTGTCATCTTTGGTTGGTTGAAGCATTTTTAGAGCTTCCTGCACGGCCTGTTTAACCTTAGGTCTAGCTCCTCCCACTGCTTCCAGATTTGTTGTTGTAGTTCCTTGATCGATGGCCGATGATTGTTGATGCTGTTGCCTCTTAGCTTGTTTCTCCATACGTCTAGTAGTCATGCGGCTAGATCTTGGTTCCATAGCACCTTGCACTTCTAGAGAAGAGAGATGCTCCATCTTGTCTGGTGGTTGTGTAGTTTGCTGTCTATCCTGTCCTTCTTGTGGTCTTTCTCTAGGTCCAGATGGTGCAGGGTGTCCGGCCTTCAATATATTATAATAAAAATCTCGGGCTTTCCATACAGAGTTGAGGCGGTACCTTTGCTTATCAAATGTAAATATGATGCCAAATGGTGCATCCCATCTATACTGTATCTGACGATTTCTGAGTTCTTCGACCAAAAAAGCGTAGTCTCTTCTGGCTCTTAACATTTGAGGTGGTATCTCTTTCAAAACAGCCAGGTCTTGACCGCCAATTTGAAGCTTAGTGTTATAAGACGCTTGCAGTACCATATTTCTGAACTCTCTTGTAGTAAAATATATAACGATGTCTCGAGGAAGCTGCTTCTGCTTTGCCAGCCAGGAGTTAACGCGGTAAGCTTTGTCAATTTGCCAGCCTTGGTTGGTCCCTGGTCTTCCCATCAGGCGGTCAAAAGCTTCCGATAGGATCTGTTTCAGGTTTTCCTGTTTCTCCTCACGCAGCCCCCTTACTCTTAATGCGAACTCCATTTGTCGGTACTGTATCATAATAATTTCTTTTTCAGCATTTTCCACTTTTTGTTCCACCACCTCTGTTTTCAATGTCAAGTTAGCATTGGCATCATTAAGAACCTCTAGAGTATCTTCCACTCCAGAAATATGTTCTGTTAATACAGTTACAAGACTCAGCATGTCGTCTCTAATTTTATCAACCTTAGCCTCAAATTTCTCATACAACTCCTGTTTAAGTCCTTTTATTTCACTTTTAATTTCACTTTTAATTTCTTCTTTCATTTCTTTTATTTCCTCTTTTCTCTCCTCTCTATTATCTCTAAATTTATCTTCCATTTTAATTGTCTGTGCATTAAGAGCCTCGCTTAGATTACTCAGAAAAAATTCTTTCGTTAACACATCCCCAGCAGGGGGCGTAGGAAGCGGAGGCTGCAGCTTTGTGCCAGGCACTGAGGATGTGCCCCTGGAAGTAGAGGGTGACGACTTCAAGTTAATATTTGGTTTTGAGGCCATTTCAAAATTTGTCTGCCTGCAGTTAATAAAACTCTATTGCCTAAATATGCAGCTTTAAGTAAAGAGGCTTTTATTTTGAAGTTTAAGGCTTGGCAAAAGTTTCAGTGAGTAAACGTTGTAACAAGACCGTTCAACAGATTCATCACCATTTAACTTCCAAATAAGCAAAGTTAATGAAGGAGTAAAATTCTTCTATTGTGAAACCAAAACATGTGATAAGCTATCTCTTTTGTTTTGAATTCTTTTGAAGTCTTGTGAGAATTAGCAAAAAGTGTTCGTTATTACCGGAGAAACCAGCCTGCTCGGCGCCATTTTAAAAGCCTCTGAGTAAATAATTTTTCGGAGGAGAAAAAGAGAAGAAGCTAAAATGTTGATAAGCAATTATTGTCCTCGCAGTAAACGGATTCAGCTCGTGATAAGATTAAATCAAACAAAACTTAGAGCAGAGTGGGAGAGACCTACTTTGTCCTGCACAAGGCAGTTTGAAGTTCCCAGCACGGACAGCCGTTCTGCCTTGGGCTAGCCCCCCTTTCCTTGCAAGCACAAAAGCTGCAAAAATCGAAGAGCATTTGCCAGCAAAACAGTTTCTTCTTTCCCTCTTGCCTGAAGGATAAGAAAACCTGATAAGACGTCAGATGGAAGATCCTCTAATCAGGTACGTAGCCAGGAATTCGGAGGCAGCTGATTTTTTGCTGCTTCCACCAGTAAGCTCCTCCCAGGAAGTCCGCAAAAATTATAATATTAAAACAGCAACAAACTGGTGGGAACATCAGCCTGAAAAAGTCACCGAAAATCAGATGGTCAAGATACCAGGACTTAAAAATCGAAATTCAATGACTATGGCACAAACCAGCAGTGATAATTCCAGTGGTAATTGGCACACTGGGTGCTATTCCAAAAGCACTGGAATTACATTTAAAACAGTTAAAAATTGACAAAATCACCATCAGACAAATGCAGAAAGCCGCACTGCTTGGATCTGCACGCATATTAAGAAAATACGCTATGACGTCCTAGGCACCTGGGTGGGGCCCGACTAGTAACCAATGCCAAATCCGGCAAAACAACTGACCGCTGTGATACAATTGTATAATAATAATAATAATAATAATAATAATAATAATAATAATCTGATGAAACTGTTGATCACATACTCAGCTGCTGTAAAAAAATCGCGCAGACTGATTATAAATTGCGGCACAATTCAGTAGCACAAATGATCCATTGGAATTTGTGCAAAAATTATAATGTTAAAACAGCAACAAACTGGTGGGAACATCAGCCTGAAAAAGTCACCGAAAATCAGATGGTCAAGATCTTGTGGGATTTCCGTATACAAACGGACAAAATACTGGCACATAATACATCAGACATCACACTGGTTGAGAAAAATAAGGTCACAATCATAGACATCGCAATACCAGGTGATAGCAGGGTCGCCGAGAAGGAACATGAAAAAAAT
This sequence comes from Thamnophis elegans, assembly GCF_009769535.1. Taxonomy (NCBI): domain Eukaryota; kingdom Metazoa; phylum Chordata; class Lepidosauria; order Squamata; family Natricidae; genus Thamnophis; species Thamnophis elegans. The sequence goes on from NC_045550.1 coordinate 17,033,933, forward strand.
CACAAAATACCAGGACTTAAAAATCGAAATTCAACTACTATGGCACAAACCAGCAGTGGTAATTCCAGTGGTAATTCCAAAAGCATTGGAATTACATTTAAAACAGTTAAAAATTGACAAAATCACCTTCAGTCAAATGCAAAAAGCTGCACTACATGGATCTGCACGCATATTACGAAAATACGTTATGACGTCCTAGGCCCCTGGGTGGGGCCCGACTAGTAACCAATGCCAAATCCGGCGAAACAACTGGCCGCTGTGATACAATTGTATAATAATAATATAACCCCACCACTACCACCGCCAACAACAAACATTTATATCAGTCATTTAATAGGCTCTATTCCACTCTGGGTTCCCCATGCCCACAGGCAGAACATCTTCAGGACCTTCCAAAAGAGTGTTAGAATGGGGACCAGTCTAATTTTCAAAGGGATTATATTCCAGAGGGAGGAAGCCATCACGGAGAATGTCGTTCTTCTGGATCCCGCTAGATGTATCTCCTTAAGGGATGGGACCCACAACATTTCTTGCCTCCCTGCTCTAGTGGGTTGGATAGATATGACTGGCAAGAGATGATCCCTCAGATAACCTAGCCCAAGCCACAAAGGAAGGGTTTTAAAGTTGACAACCAGCACTTTGAATTGCACCTGGAAACAAATCAGCAACCAATGTAGCTCCTGCAGGACAGGTGATAGATATGCACAACAAAGTCTGCACAAAACCATGCAGGCCACTACATTTTGCACCAACTGGAGCTTTCAGGTGCTTTTCAAGGGCAGCCCCATGTAGAGCGTGTTGCAATAGTCAAGACGGGAGGTGACTATTGCATGGGTGACCCTGAGTAAGGATTGTTGGTCCAGGAAAGGGCATAACTGTGCAATCTGCAGTTGCAGAAAGGCCCTTCTGGCCACAACTGCCACCTGCTCTTCAAACATGAGTCACGAGTCCAGAAGAACCCCCAGCCTACACACTGAGTCTATTTGGGGCAGTGCCACCCGCCAAAATCAAAAGTGGCAATTCTCCATGGACCAAAGAACTCCAAACCTAAAGCTACTTGGTCTTGCCATGGTTCAGTTTCAACCCATTACTCTCCATCCAGCCGCTAACAGCCTCCAGGCACTGCGAGAGAGGTGTCATGCCAATGCTTAACTCACCACAGGCTGACAGATACAGCTGAGAATCATCAATATATTGATATCTCAATCCATGGTGATGGATGATCTTACCAAGTGGCTTCATATAGATATTGAATAGGAGTGTAGAGAATACCAACCCCTGTGGGATCCCGCAAAGCAGTGGGCAAGGGCCAGATCTCTCACCTATTAACACCAACTGAGAGTGGCCATGAGAGCAACCACAGAGGAAGGAAATGCTCCAGGATAGCACAGATTTGGTATTAAATTTAGTGGTCATTATTCATGACCACTAAAACTGAGCAAAAAACAGGATTGGATGAAAAAGAAAGCAAGATCCATTGCCACATAGAAACTTGCTTGTGCAACAATGGATAAAGATCAAAATATAAGAAATCAATTTTCAATTTAAACAACATAATAAAAGATCTGAAAAAAGAGAAATGTTATGAAAGTATGCTTAGCACACTGATTAATAAGTCAAAACAAAATGGAAGTTTGCCAAAAGCAGCAGAAAAATTACTATCCTAAAATGCTACCTAAACAAATAAAGAGTGCATAATTCTTATAAACAATTCAATACATTTGATATAAAACTAGTCTGCAACATTCTAGTATTACATGAAGGGCAGACATCTGGATTGCTCAATTATGAAGTATCTTCATAAATTAAGTTTGTATTATTCACACTGTGTTATTCTTAGTGCTAATTTCAGATTTTGACTGATGTAGAAAAGAATGAAGAAAATTCTGTACCATCTGCATGCCAGGAACACACAAGTATTTTGACAGACATTTCAACTAAAAAGGTCCCAGAACATCACCTGAATGAATCTAATGTAATGAAAAAAATGACAATCTATAATTTTTTAAAGAATTCTTATCAACATTTATAAATATGTAACAAGAAAAATCCAGTTACTTTTATAAACTGGATTACAATATTATTTTTGTCCTCACTATAATCACTATTTCATGTTTGCATCTATACAACCAGTTTTTACTCAAAAATATTACCAGAGGAAAAAAGAGCTGGAGAGTTGTCTTCAAAAGCTACATGTACCAGTAGTAGTTACACAAGTACTGTTGAAGAACAATTGTAGCTAACACAAATACCACCTAAGATGGGATGAAGTCATCATGTGTTATGCAATGCTTCTATGGATAGCCTGCATAAATAGCATCAAAACATTGGATTTGATACTTGCTTAATCAGGCACAGAAATTGTACATGTGATAAAAAAAATTGAACTAAAGTAATGATGCTATTGGACAGAATGCAGTAAAAACTAAAAATACATAATTATGGCTTTCATCCAAAACATCAGATAACTAAAACTACGGTATATAGATTTATATATGATAGGACATGGTGAAGGGACTTAAGTGGCAAATTAATAATAGATGCCCAGTTAAAGGATACTTTGTTTACCCAGCAAAGCAATTATTTTTTCAAAATGTTTCTGTTGTTTTATAGTTTTCAATATACAGATAGTCCTCAACTTATGGCCATAATGGAACCTACCCATTACAAAGTTAAGTACAATGCTAATACATGACTACTCATTAGACATACAATTGGTCTCAACAGACTTAAGAGTAGCTTCCAATGTAGACTAAAAATCTAGCGTCATACATTTGAATGCCAATAAAGTCAAATTTTGCTTTTCCCAACTTTTTATAACAGACTGCTTACTTTCCATTTTCACACTGCATCTGGCCTTTATTTACAAATTGTTCTATTTGTTCCCAGGTTCCTTTCCCATGTTTCTAATGCAGTCTTTATAAATAGTATCAAAAGTATCTTTTAAAAGTACACCTTAAAGAGACTGCAGAATCAGAAGAGATACTTGCAGAACACTTGGAAGAGACTAACAACTCAGTACCATGTTTCCCCGAAAATAAGACAGGGTCTTGTTTTCTTTTGATCCCTGAAATAAGCACTTGGCCTTATTTTCAGGGAGGTCTTATTATTTTTGAGGTGCAGGAGGCAGTAAGCGTGGTCATCTCATGGCTGCTGTGTTGCAATATTTTTAGGGAGGGCTTATTTTTGGCGGGAGACCTTATTTTAGTGCATGTGCTCAAAAATCCGATTGGGTTTATTATCCAGGGAGGTTTTATTTTGAGGGAAATACGGTATATATTTTGAGAAAATATGTTATTACTTACAAGAATCCTTCAACTTGATTTATAATTGTTTACCTGAAAAATTCTATTGAAACTAAATCCCAGTTAAAAATACAGAGGATTGGAGCCTAATATTTGTGGGTAGCAGATTCCAAACTAAATACAGAATTTTTTTATGTAAAGGACCATTGACTTACCTGAAGGGTCGTTTTCAGGGCGCTGCGAAGGAGAGTCCAAGCAAGGGTTAAATACAGCCAAACTGCCCAGAGCTGAATTAAAAATTTAAGCCACGCCTCTGTTGCTGATTATCCTCAGATTTTTCAATGAAGACATGGAACTGTTGCGCGCTGAGAAGTCCAACATTGGATCAACAAGAAACACAACTGGAACAAGTCCAACTGGAACATCCAAGGAAACAAACGCGATAACAGTGGAGCCAGACGCCAGGGTGGGGTGGACTCTCCTTCGCAGCGCCCTGAAAACGACCCTTCAGGTAAGTCAATGATCCTTTTCCAGGGCGCTGCTCAGGAGAGTCCAAGCAAGGGACATACCCAAGCTAAATGTCACTAGGGCGGGAAGCAGAAGCAGACAGGATCTCTCCACTGGAATGAATACCCTGCAACACACGCCTCCCAAAGGCCCCTTCCGCTGAAGCAAACTTGTCTAACTTGTAATTCCGCACAAACGGAGATAAGGAAGTCCATGTGGCCGCCCTGCAAATCTCCTCAATGGGAGCCCGCGTCGCCCAGGCTGCAGTGGTGGCAGCACTTCTGGTCGAATGTGCCATGATGCAACTGGGTGCCGGTCGAGACTGCAGAACATGAGCGAGAGCGATGCAGGCCCTAAGCCATCCGCCAATCGTAGACGAGGAAACCTTCCTGCCCTGAGACGACGGCTGGAAGGATACAAATAACGACTCAGAACGCCGAAAACTGGCCATACGTTTGATGTGACTGTGTAGCATCCTGCGAACATCCAGTTTGTGCCAGCGCTCCTCGCGAGGATGTCTCGGATGCAGACAGAAGTCAGGAAGGATGACCTCCTGGGCCCGGTGGAACCAGGAATTAATTTTTTGTACGAAAGAAGGATCCAGACGAAGGACCTCCCTCAGCTCCAACCAGTTGATGCTGTGCAATGCCTCTGCCGAGGACCACCTACCCTGAGCTATCTGGTTGCGGAAGTGGGCCCCCCAACCGTACAGACTGGCAACCGTCGTGATGGTGAGCTGGGTTGGCTCCTTGAACGGAGACCCCTTCGTCAGGGCAGGAGACAACCATCACCCGAGCGAGCGACACACCTTCACGGTGACCGGAATGAGTCTCGGTGAGCTGCTCTCGTTGGCCTTTGATAGGGCAGCAGGAGCCACTGGAGGGGATGAGAGTGAAGACGCGCCCACGGAACGATGGATAGGCACGATATTATCTTGCCCAGGAGCTGCGCATGTGCGAGATTAGAGATGGCTGCTAGGCGTTCTTCTCCGTGCAAAATACCAACTTGCACCTTCTGTGAAGGGGTCCTCAGGGACGTCCAGAGTCTGGGGGATCCGAAGAGTCCAGACCTTTGCGGGGGCCGCCGTCTTCGGGCGGCCCTGGTTTGTTCAAACGCCAGAGGTCTGTGTGCTGCCTGTGCTGCTCGGCGGTGGGGGAGGCGATGCCACGCTGGGAGCGGCGGTAGCGTGCTTCGGTGTTTTCCTTTTGTGGCGGCGTCCTTCAGCGTTTTCCAATGGCTCCGGTGTCCTCGTTCTGCTCGCTGCACCTCCTGAGGACTTTGTTTGTTTGCCATCGCCCCGGAGTGTGAGCGGACGGACGGAGGAATCGTTGGGACTGTTGGCTGCGCTTCCTGGGGGCTCTGCTCGGCCGCCATCGCCCCGGAGAGAGAGCGGACAGATAAAAATATTGCTGAGGGTGAGAGTGCTGGCTGTACCTCCTGGGGGCTTTGCCTGGCTACTATCGCTTCGGAGAGAGAGTAGATGGACAGAATTATTGCTGGGACTGAGAAAGTTGGGCGGCTGGCTTTGCCTGGTGCCGCGGCAGTCCCTCCGGATGGCTCTCCTCCTTGTTTGGCATCGTTTTCGCCCCGCCATTGCCCCCCCTCCCCCGCTCTTGTTTGGTCAGGTGGCTCCTCAGAGGCGACTCCATCTTTGCCTGTCCCCACTGCTGCGAAGCTTCCCCCTGTGTTTTCTGCCTGGCACTGGACTACTCTTCATTGTGGCATTCTAACATCCGGCCTCTTCTTGCCACGGCCTTTGGATTCCTAGGCTTGCTGGCACACCTCCACCTGGCTCTGACTATTGCCACTATTACCATCTGTTACTACCCTTGGGCATTGCCCTGGACAGTGCCTGCGCAAGAAAGCCCTTTGCCATCTTTGACTGTTCCGGACTTGTTGGACCTTTCAAACTTACAGAAGAAGAGGGGGATATAAGACACTCCCCCATATATCTTACTTGAACTGCAACTGGTCTCCAGCTATTCTAACCATCCTGAACGCTGAGAGCCAGTTATGTTATCTGATCTTGCACTTTTAATCAACTGCGCAATTTATCTTCTTTCTCTTTCTTTTCTTTCGTCTTTTCTTCTTTCTTTTTGTACAGGATATGCATGGGATATATATGTGATGAATGAATGTCCCACTTTTTACTATTTATTATTGTTGTAATTTCTGTGTTTTTAACTGCTACGTGGGGATTGCCTGGGTAAGTGCATGAGTATGTATGATTCGGAGGACCTGCCAGGGAATGTGGGGGGCACGGGGGTGGTTGAGGGGACCAGAGACACGGGAGAGGGTCGGAGCATTACGGTCGTAACAGGGAGGGGCAGATATGGCGGGGACTTTAGGGCTGGCCATTACCGGGGAAGGAGGGTTCGCTACGTTACAGAGATCCCCCCTTCCGGCCCTATGAGTCCCACTCCGAGGCCAGATGGCGCAAGTAATCAGGACCCTGGTCTCAGGCTGCTGTCGCTAAATGCCAGGTCTGTGGTTCACAAGGCTCCTCTCGTCCGGGACTTAATTTTAGACGAGAGGGCAGACCTGGCATGTATTACTGAAACCTGGCTGGGCCCGGAGGGAGGAGTCCCCCTCGTAGAGATGTGCCCAGAAGGATTTCAGGTGCTGCACCAGCCGAGAGCCCAGAGAAGGGGTGGGGGTGTGGCTATTGTTATCCGGGAGTCGTTAGCACCTCGTAGGATCCCTGCTCTGGAGCTTGTCGGGTGTGAGTCTCTGCTGGTAAAGTTGGACCTCAAGGGTCAAGTGGGTCTGCTGTTAACGTACCTGCCTCCCAACAGCGTTGCAGCAGCCCTCCCCTCGCTCCTCGAGTCGGTAGCCGAGCTAGCAATTGAGTTCCCTAGACTTATGGTCTTGGGGGACTTCAATTTGCCGTCGCTCGGTGAACACTCTGATGGGGCGCAGGAGTTCATGGCTTCCATGACGGCCATGGGCTTGACCCAGGTAATCCGGGGCCCAACTCACTCAGCGGGTCACATGCTCGACCTCGTATTCCTCTCGGAGCAGTGGACTTGTGATCTTGGTCTGAGGGGTAATGAGATCATACCCCTGTCGTGGTCAGACCACTGCCTACTGAGGCTCGACTTCCGGAGACCAAACCCCCACTGTAGGGAGGAGGAACCGACCAGGTGGTTCCGCCCCAGGCGACTTATGGAGCCGTTAAGGTTCCAGACGGAGCTTGGGGTTATTCCTGATACTTTCGCCCACAGTCCGGTAGAGACTCTGGTTGCTGCCTGGCACTCGGCAGCATCGGAGACCCTTGACCGGATTGCGCCACTACGGCCGCTCCGAGGCGGCGGATCCCGGAGACCCCCTTGGTTCACCGAGGAGCTCCGGGAGATGAAGCGCCAGAGGAGACGCCTAGAGCACCTATGGAGGTCCGACAAGTCCGAATCGAACCGAGCAATGTTAACAACCAGCACCAAGGAGTACATCAGGGCACAGGGCAGCGAAAAGATCCCACATTGCCACCTTGGTTGCGTCCGCTGAGTCCCGCCCAGCCACCCTGTTTAGGATAACCCGTTCCCTCCTAAATAGGAAGGATACGGGGGAACCCTTGCAGGGTAGAGCTGAGGATTATGCCCAATTCTTAGCGGACAAAATTGCTCGGTTTCGGTCGGATTTGGACTCCATCCCCGCAGTTCCAGCCGAGGCACAAGAGGATGAGGTAGACCACCTCTGGGTTGAGTTTCAGGATGTTGCCCCTGGGGATGTGGACAAGGCCATGAGGGCTGTAAGTGCCTCCACCTGTGTACTGGACCCGTGTCCCTCATGGCTGGTTAACAGCAGTGAGGTGACACGAGGCTGGATCCAGGCGGTTGTTACCGCCTCTCTTCGGGAGGGGCACTTCCCCGCCGCGCTAAAAGCGGCAGTGGTGAGACCCCTCCTGAAGAAGCCATCTTTGGATCCAGCTGTCCTTAACAACTACCGTCCAGTCTCCAACCTCCCTTTTGTTGGGAAGGTTGTTGAGAAGGTGGTGGCCTTCCAGCTTCAGCGGTCCTTGGAGGAAGCAAGTTATCTCGACCCCTTCCAGTCAGGCTTCAGACCCGGTTACAGCACAGAAACCGCTTTGGTCGCATTGACCGATGATCTTTGGAGAGCCAGAGATGGAGGCCATGCGTCCATCCTGGTTCTCCTCGACCTCTCAGCGGCTTTCGATACCATCGACCATGGTATCCTTCTGCGACGACTGCGGGAGGTGGGAGTGGGAGGCACTGTGTTACGGTGGTTCTCCTCCTACCTCTCGGACAGGTCGCAGTCGGTGTTAGTGGGGGGGGCAGAGATCGACCCCTAGGCCCCTAACATATGGGGTGCCGCAGGGTTCGGTCTTATCCCCCCTACTATTCAACATCTACATGAAACCGCTGGGTGAGATCATTCGAAGGCACGGGATAAGATACCATCAATATGCGGACGATACCCAGTTGTATCTGTCCGCCCCGTGCCAACTCAATGAAGCGGTGGACGTGATGAACCGGGGTCTTGAGGCCGTTATGGACTGGATGAGGGCTAACAAGCTTGTACTCAACCCGGAGAAGACCGAGTGGCTGTTGTATTTTCCTCCCAACAATTCGACCAGTGTTCCATCGCTCAGGCTGGGGGGTCAAATTCTACACCCCTCAGAGAGGGTTTGCAACTTGGGAGTCCTCCTGGACCCACAGCTGACTTTCGACCATCATCTGACGGCTGTGACCAGGGGGGCATTTGCCCAGGTTCGCCTGGTGCGCCAGTTGCGACCCTACCTGAATCGGGAGGCTCTCACAACAGTCACTCGGGCCCTTGTGACCTCTAGGCTGGAATACTGCAATGTGCTCTACATGGGGCTGCCCTTGAAGAGCATCCGGCGACTTCAGCTAGTCCAGAACGCAGCCGCGCGAGTGATTGTGGGTGCACCTCGGTTCACCCACATAACACCTATCCTCCGCGAGCTGCGCTGGCTACCTGTTGATCTCCGGGTGCGCTTCAAGGTGCTACTTGTCACTCATAAAGCCCTTCATGGTAGTGAGTCTGCGTACTTGAGAGACCGCCTTCTGCCAATTACCTCCCTGCGACCAATTAGATCACATAGATTAGGCCTCCTCCGAGTTCCATCTGCCAGTCAGTGCCGACTGGCAACTACAAGGAGGAGAGCCTTCTCAGTAGTAGCTCCGACCCTTTGGAACGATCTCCCCGTGGAGATTCGTACCCTCACCACCGTCCAGGCCTTCCGCACAGCCCTTAAGACCTGGCTAGCCCGTCAGGCCTGGGGACAAAGATAACTGCCCCCACCCGAATGATGAATGAATGTTGCTTATTATTTTACTTTATGTTTTGTATGTGTTATTGTTTGTATATCCCTTCCCCTCATTTTATGTAAGCCGCCCTGAGTCCCCTCAGGGAAAAGGGCGGCCTATAAGTGTTAATAAATACTCTAAAAATACTCTGTGATAGCAGAACGATCTTGGCACAAGGAGAGCGCTGTACCTACATGGCCACCTCCCTGAGGCTCTGCACCCTCTCTGGTGACAGGAAGACCTGGCAGGCGACAGTGTTGATGATGGCCCCTAGATGCTGAAGTCTGGTCGTTGGGTGAAGATGGCTCTTTTCCAAGTTGATGGAAAAGCCGTGACTCCGAAGAACCTGCATAGTGTACTGCAGATCCTTGACTACCTGATGGGGGGTATGACGACTGGATGAGCACATCGTCTAAATAGCAGTGCAGCCTTACTGGTCGTGACCAGAGTAATGCCGCCACTCCTGCGAGAACCTTGGTAAACATCCTGGGGGCCGATGTCAGGCCGAACGGCATGGCCCGGTACTGGTAGTGGTGACTGGCGTAAGTGAACCTCAGGTATCTGTGGTGGGCTTTTGCGGATGGGTATGTGGAGGTAGGCCTGTTTTAGGTCTATGGAGGTTAAGATGTCTCCAGGCCTGATGCAGCCCAGGATCGACTTGAGGGACTGCATCTTGAACCTCCGATAGGTGACATGATAATTTAGCTGCTTTAAATGTAGGATCCCCCTCCACCCTCCGGAGTTTTTGGGGACCAGAAACAGGATGGAATAGAACCCTGTCCCCTCCTGAACATGAGGTACCGGCTCTATGGCCTTGATCTCCCTGAGATGCCTTATTTCCTGTTTCATGAGGGATTTTTTGACTAGGCACGAGGGAACAGGACACCTGATGAAATGACGGGGAGGAAGAGAGAGGAATTCTAGGGTGAGACCCAGTCGGATCATTCGCAATACCCACTGGTCCGACGTGACCTGCTCCCACTGGGCGTGAAACAATTGGAGCCGCCGTCCTATGGGAGCTGATTCCCGACAGTCACTTATACTTTCTGAAAGGGCGGAAGCCAGATCCCCCCCGAAAGGGTCATCTGGAGTAATGCAGTTGGCGACCCCTATCCCGAAAGGACTGATGGTCCTGGGACCTGTCTGCCTGCTGGTGGAATGGGTGATGCGACTGAGCAGAACTGGAAGAAGGTTCCGAGTTCCAAAAGGACTGCCTCCTGTAGGAGTAAAAGCCCTTCTTATCGGATTTCTTAGAAACCGACGGCATCACCTTCTTTTTGTCCTTATTTTCCACTAGGACTGGATCCAAGACCTCCCCGAAAAGCTTGACCCCTTTGAAAGGGGCAGAAACCAACTTCCACTTGGAAAGTATAACCACGTTCCAATGCCTCAGCCACAAGAGATGCCTGGTGGTGACATTTGAAGCCAGGGCCCAAGAAGCGAACTTAGCCACACTGAGGGTGGCATCAGCAGTATACTCAGTGGCAGCCATGATTTTATTAATCTCCTGCCTTAACTTGGTATCCTTAACTGGAACCCTCGCCATTAACTGCCTCAACCAGAGGAGAGCGGCCCTGGAAAGAAAGGAAGGCGAGGCAGATGTCTTAATTGCCCCTGCGGCCGCCTGGTGCGTCTTATGACAGGCATTCTCAGATTTCTTATCCTCAGCCTTAAGACCCTCTAACAAATCAGGTGGAAGCACCGATGTTGAGGTGAGGGCTACTACCGGAGGATCGATAGGTGGCAGCTTAAGCAAATCCTCCAGGCTGGCATCCAAAGTGTACAGCTTCTTATCATTGCTAGAGGGGGTAGCCATGGTAGCAGGCTGGGCCCATTGTTTCTGAACCAAATTAAGAAACATCTTGGGAATAGGAATGATCTCCTGGACTGAGACCGGTTCCTCAAATAAATCCCCAGACAAGTCATCCAGTTCAGCAGGAGCTTGAACAGGTGGAGTGGACCCCATACGGGTGGTCAGCTTGGCCTTGTCCAAAATGGTTTTGAAATTTGCAATGTTAAATAGTCCCGAAGAAGAGGGCTTTTGAGCTGCTGCACCTTCCTCCCCTGAGAATTCAGTCTCCTGAACAGGCAGAATGTCATCCCCCTTCTCCCAGTCCGAAGCCTCGGAACCTGAAGCAGAATGGGGGCAATGCAAAGAACGTGGAGGAGAAGCAACCATGGGAACCGGCTGGGGCTCTAGGTGTTTAGTCTTGCGGGTGCGTTTGCCCTTGTGCAACATGCCCGCTTCGATGCCCTGGGAAATAACCCTGTTGATAACCTCCTGCATTTCCACTGAAAGGTCAGGCCCAAGATCCTCCATGGGCTGAGCCCTAGGTTTAGGCCTTGAAGGCGGAAGTTGAGGGGCCAAGGGGCCGGGGGCAGGGCCTTCTTCTAGATCCAAAGGGCAAGCGAAAAGATCAGCTTGATCTATCATCGAGGGCCCTGGAGATACTGCCCTAGACATGGAAGCTGTGGGGGGAAACTCCCGGCCCTCATCCTCGTTGTCTGAAACAGGCCTTGGCTGGGCCGGAGGAACCTCCATGGTGGGCTCCTCAGGAGACACTGATTGGGAGGGCTGCGTTTGGTGCTGGGCCTTGGAGAATTGCTTTTCAAGGGCCTTTTGGCGACGCAATGCATCCTTGTCTGGCCCTGATCCCTGCTTAGGGGCTGGCCTAGAGTATGGTTTGGAACCCCTGATGGCCTCCCTGGCAGCCATGCCAGCCTGCCTGGAGAAAACCCTGGAGGAACCCCCTGCCTGGGTGGAATCCTCAGGAGCCTGCTCAGCCATCCGTAATTGTGGGCCAAATATAATCAGGGGCTACCTCCACTCACCACCCTGCAAAAGCCCTGCAAACCAACAGACGCTCTGAAGAGACGAGGTGGAGTTGCAGAAGCAATATCCAGCAGGTGGAATAAAGCGCGAGTATTAACAGCTCCCAGCACTGCAGGAATGAAGCTTGTGACCAGCGGCCCCAATCCTTGCCGCTCAGGTGAAAGGACGCACGCCAAATTGCCAGCCAGGCCGGACAAAGAGTGGCTCCTTGCGGCTCTTGCTGTGAAACAGGCTGCAGGCAACTGTGGCACAAGGTTTAAAGCAGAAACCGAAACTATAAATAGCTTCAAAATGGTGTCTGGAAAGAAACTAATTACTTTAAAAGTTGCCGCCAAGCAATCCAGAGCTCTGAGGCTCCACAACTGCACGCCGGCCACTCAAGGCACGGACGCCAAGCACAGGAGCCTCAGTGGGGCTTCCCCCTCCCCAGCGAGGGTCGCAACAGCGCTGGTGTCAGAACTCCGACCCCTGCTGCTTGCCCCAGCAGGTTCCTGCGTTCCGAGCGATGCCTGGGAGTTAAACAGGATGCCGGAAGAAGAAAGAGTGAGCCAGAAATGAATTAAAGAATTCTAAATACACTCACTCAGCCTGTTCACACCCTAAATTAAATAATACTCACAATAAATGCTCAAGAGAGTCCAAGCTAGTAAATAACTGAAGAGAAACTTTAAGCGCGTTAGCTGGGCTAGCTGAATTGAAAAATCTGAGGATAATCAGCAACAGAGGTGTGGCTTAAAGTTTCAATTCAGCTCTGGCCAGTTTGGTATTTAACTCTTGCTTGGACTCTCCTGAGCAGCGCCGTGGAAAACAAGAGCTAGACACTAACTTGAAATCTCAGAAGTTAATATCTGTTATTAAAGAATGACAAGAAAAGAGAAGAAAACCTAACCATGAAATCTGTCAGTTGCCCAAATCAATTTACTTTACAGATTGCAAAACATAATTCAGTTTTTCTTCAACTATACAGCACAGGTGTCAAACTCACCATGTCACGTTGCCATCACGTGGCATTTCATGACATTTTCCCCATTCGCTGAGCTGGGGTGGGTGTGGCCTGCATGTGATGCATCCAGCCTGCAGGCCACCAGTTTGACACCCCTGAAGTATAGGCATTAAGACACATGGTTTTTAGATTCATGCAATACTATTTTCAAAGGATTCTGATCTCTGCTGAAATTGGCATCTGCTATGTCAAGAAAACCACCCTATTTTGAATTTAGATAATCTTCAGATTTAGATAATCTTCAGATATTTAGGTCTACAAGCCTCATAATCATGAATATTGGCCATTCTCAAATTTTATGGAAACCAAAATACTAAGGGCACTAGATTCCAGCTTTGACTAGTTTATAAAATTGCCCTTCCCAAGAGTAAACACAATGGGGATGTAGGAAGCCTCTAGAGGGAGAAAAACGGCCCAAGGGGAACCCAGAAGGCCATTCCTAGAAAGCCTCTGGAGCCTTGGGGGGGGGGGGGAACGGACATACTGGGCCCACTGGAAGTTGGAAAAAGGGCACATGGGCAGGGCAGCAGGGGGGGGTCACTCACACATGTGCAGGGAGCATGGCAAAGAAGGCAGTAAATCATGTGGTGGGCATGCAAGCATGCGGGATAGTGCATGCATGCATGCTTTTGGCACCCAAGGCGAAAAAGTTTCATCATCACTGTGCTAAGTAATAGCAGCCTTTAAATACTAATGAAAAATCAATCTCAGATTGATTTTTAATAACATACTATGATTTTAAATAACATACTATGAAAGTCAATCTCAGATATTATAGGTTTGAAATGTATTCAATGTAATTACAACTGATGAAATGTCCCATGTTTGATGGAAATGCCTTCATGCTATCTGCCAAATTCAAATTTCAGGATGTTATACAATAAAACAGAGGTAGCCATGACTGGTTAAAGATGCTCAGCTTGTCAGCCTGGATTCAAGACCTGAGCGCCCTGTTACGCTTCCCCAGCTCCTGCCCACCTAGTAGTTTGAAAGCAATTGAGAGATCGGCAAACTGAAACTTGACAATCTCAAATTTCATAGACAATTTTCAAAATGGGGTGGAATAAGCTTCCTCTAATCAACCGGTTTCAGAGAGGACTTGCTGAGAGACTAAGAAATGAATTAGTGAGACAAAGCATTTTTACCATTTGTATACATCTCTCCTGATCATGGACCTTGGCAATGGTTTTGAAGCTCATTCCAGATTTATCAACATTGGTAGCCCTTTTCTGAGGTCCTTAGAATATTCTTTTAATTGGGGTATGATTTATTTGCATTAAACTTGTCATGAAAACCAGAGTTTGATAATGAGAATCTTCAGAATTTTTCTTTAAATAACAGAGAACTCTTTAGCTTATGCATAAGTAACATCCAATTTATTTCATTAAGAAAAATTGTTATCTTTGGGTTACACATATTTTTTCCAAACAAAGACTATTGGCTCAATATATTGGATAAGGTCCATTATACTGTTTTGGCGCTGTCCATTTAGCAGAATCTATTAATGTGATGTTGGGATGTAAATGAATCTCTGGCTCCCCTTTTTTTAAATTACTACAATCAACAGTACGGGGAAGTGTCTTTATAAACTGAATATAAGTTATAGCTATCCATGTATCAATTTATTTTTTGTTACATAGGATACGCAATAAAATTCTGTGTTTTGAAAAACTTATAATATTTTAAAGTTGCTTTCAATTGTTTTCAGAACATATATTTCCAAGAAAAAAGTGTCATAAACAATTACAACTGCAGGCTGGTAAAAATCCAACATTAACATTGTATTCTTCAGTACAGATTAGTCTAAGTTGAAACAGTTCTGTAACAGCAGGAATACTTCATGACATGTAATCAGTGATAAATTGTTTATAAACAAATGTATTATTTCGCAGTGCTCCCCGTACTATTAGACATAAAGGTCCTTTTCCAGAAATTCTAAGCATCTTTTATAATTTTGAAAGAAAATATACTGTTCCTCCTTCAATATAAATAGTATTTCCACTAAACCCATTATAGCTTTAGATATACAAATTACTGCCATAAGTGATAAACATTTAAATTGGATTGTAAAGTAACTTTGATATCACTTAAGAGTTTTGCCTAAATGGATTACTTGAAAATCAACAGACCTCCAACATTACGGACTGCAGAAAGAGCACTGCTAGCTTTAGTTTTCAAAGAACTTCACTTTTACTATGGCTGAATTACTATGAAATATCTAGACCTCACAGTCTAACACAAAAAAGTTAACTCAGCTCTGTAAAACTTGTAAGGGGAAAGGACCACTTGATAAATTAAAAATAATTGTGGGCTGCAAAGGCATATCTCTACCACAACAATCAACTGTTTGGCAGCTACCATTGGAGGATCTTGGCACTATGTTTTTCAGAGTGATGGCAGATCCTTCCTGCCAGCAATATTTAGTGGTCATGATTTTTAAAAAAATTGCTGGCAGTATACAGAAGGCCACTTGGTGGACAGCATGTGGTCAGCGGGCTGCATATTGCACAGGCCTGGATACTCTTCCTGAAGAGAGAAAGCAAGGCTCAGAAAAACTATTACTGTACACTGAAATTCCTTCGTAAGAATTTTAACTGTATGGATTTTGTAGGGGCAAACAACACATTGTTTCTTAAGCATTCTTTCTCGCCCAACTAAGAACCTTACTAAGTAGAAAAATTGCTTCACAATATGTACTACAGCAGTATTGTTTCAATGGAACCTATTTTTTTTTAAAAAAATTGCAAGATTGTGTGGCAAAAGCCACATCTTAAAATGCCCATTTGTTTAGTGCCTCCGAAAAGGCTAGGCAAGGTCTTTTAGAAGTACACTAAACCAGATCTTTTAGAAGTACTCCAGATGTCCTAGGGCTGCTAACAAGGCTTCCCTGCCACTGAATAGCTTCCCTGCCACTATTTTGACTACTTTGCTGAATAGCCAGCAAAGTAGTCAAAATAGAAACTTGCCTATAGAATTTGCTTGTTCTCCTCCCCCCAACTCTCTGCAAAGCAGAAAGAATGGAGAGAAAGAGATTTCAAGAGAGTATATCAAGAGCAATGTGATCACACCAAACAAAAGAAAAGGATCAAGAGCAATGTGATCACACCAACAAAAGAAAAGGATCCTGTTCAGCATTCCCTGCCACCAAATAGGTCACAAAGGACCAGGTAAAGGAGAGATTGTCTACAGAAATTGCCTTTTTCTGTCCCCTTCTCCACAGAACAGAGATAATGGAAAGAAAGAGATATCAAGCAAATACAGTAAGCTGTTTGCATAGTTCACCAATGACTCCCAATGGGCTGTCAGCACAATCTCTAGATATGAAAGATCAAACATCTTACTCTCTGCTAGAAGAGAATATTTGTAGGGTTAAACTGTGGCATCCTTGGTGCTCTCTGAGCTTGTGGTTTTCTTGCAGACATTTCATTATCAAACTAGGTAACATCATCACAGCATTGGAATCAGTTCACAGATTCTTTAGATTCTTACTCTGAAGCTGTTGCTTTACAAGCTATACTTTAGATTATCACATGTTCATTTCTCTTGTTAAATCAAGAGAAAGCTTATAAAACACTAAGGACCCCCACATCTTACTTTCTTATAATCCCTTTCTCTCCAATCAATATTTTCTGCAAGGGGGTAGGGGAGGGAAAAACACAATCCAGGCATAGGACAACATGCACTAACTGTTATTGGAAATTATGTGACTAAGAGATACTGCAAAGGCCATAAATAAGCCGTAAACTTGTGTTTTCAGCATAGTAATAACTTCAAATGGGTTAGGTTCAGGCTTTACAGAGTGGTACAAAGCAGCTGCCTTGGGAGAAGCTCAAAATTCCTGAGAGACTCCAAGGGCGAGTAGTAATCACCTTTTCCAGAAAGCCCCAAACACCTTGGAAGCTCCATCCCAGCCACCCTCAGTGGTCTGCACTGCACTATGTCAACTGACCTTCACCATTTTCCTCCTCCCACAAGGTTGGCCAACCTTGTGCTTTTTATAAAGAAGAAAAAAATGCTAAAGCCCTCACTCAGCTACAATGTCTTAAAATACCTCTTTTCCCATGCTCCTAGGTGGTGCTAGAGCACTGGAACTGGCTTTGTAGTGTTCTCACTTTCCCAAAGCTCTGTGAAGAGTACAGCTATTCCAAAGCTGAGCAGAGCACCCTAGGTTCCAAAAACAAAGTAACTTTCTTTTTTATTATTCTTTGCAAAGGGGCAGGCTGGCATGACTCCTAATCTCAACAGTTTTAAGACGTTTTGGCTTGATTTTTGTGAGTTAAAACTATCAAGCACACATTCCCACAAATCAGCTTCAATGGAAGAAGCCATTTCCATTCATAAGAATAGCTTTGCTTAACCACCATGTGATTCACTTAACAAATAGTTTCTTGCTTTACAACCATTATAAAATGAAGTCTAGTCTCATTATGCCTCCACCAAAATTTTGTTGCACGAGTAGAAAACTACCTGTAGTTTAAAGACAATGACATCAACAGCTCTTATTATTGGAAAATTCCTCAATACATTTAAGATTTTACTTGTTTCCATATATTTCCAATGGAAGATACCTAATTCAAATTATAAAACTACTGATGCCTTAAATTCAAATTTAATCAGGAATGATCTTACCACTGTTTGAACTTTTCTACCTTCAGACCATCTTTACACACAGGTAAAAGACCAAAAGATTGTTTTGTCTTATGTGTGAAATAGTCCAAAGATGGTTCAGAACAGCCTCTTTGTTATCAATGGAACCATGAAGTCAATATCACAGTATTCTCAATGTAAATGGCAAAATCTTCTAGAAATATCTTTGATGTTCAAGCATCACTCTTGAAGACATTTCGGCTAGAAGACAGATGTGGAGTAATTATTTTATTCACAAGCAATTTTCCCACAAGTGTCCTTATGGATTGCTACTATGTGCAAGCCCTCAAACCAACTGATACTGAAAAGTGATCATGAAAACCCAGACACAGACAAAGAAATTCACTAAATGATTTTGGATTAGAGATTGTATTTAAACTGTACCTTGATTGGTTGTGCTGAAAATATTAAGTGTTTATGCGAGGTGGCAATACGTCTCCTCTCTTGACATACTTCACCCTAAATTTAGGAACCTGCTTATTGCTGTTTTATTGTAAAGACAGAAGGCACATAGGAGCAAAATGTCTGACTTCTGCAGAACCTAAGTATGTATGTCTACTCTGATATATAAATTCAGTATCTTTTCCTCCAGCCTTTTTGAACGAATGAAAATTTGCCCATATTTCTTCTAGGCTTAAGATCGTAAAACAAAATATATGCTCAATTATTGCATAAAACTTCGATAAAACATAAGAAACACTGCTTTTTACCTATTTAGCTTCAGCTAGAATATAAAGTACAATGCCTAAAATTATGGAGCAAAGACAGACTAGAATATTATAAAATATTCTATAAAATACTATAAAATATGAACCACATAAAAGCATTAATAAGTCACAGCTAAATCTTTCAACCTTTCTTGGTGTGCAACAAGAACTTGGGAGGTACGGTTTAGTAACACCAACTACTCCTAGTTCTCAAACTTAAACCTAGATTTGGAGTTGAGTCAACTTGACTTCCTAGTCTATAACAAAATAATGAGTTGAGTTTTTTATGAGGCACCCTTGTGTTCCATTGCTGCACCACTCTGCTGGAGGATAAAATGATAAAAGTTACTTCCCAAGATAATAAATCTCTAAAAGCAAGAAAAAAAATAGTACTAAGAACAAGCACAAAAGAGAACTTGCTCAAAGTTTTAATATGTTATGATGGCACAAATATGAAGACATTTCAAAATATCTATGAATCGTTTTAAAAGGCATCATTTCTTCCTAATATGTAGTCTATTGTGATAGAATCATAACTGACAAATGAAAACCCTGTAAGTGCCAGCAGTAAGATTATCTGCTGACCCCAGCACATTGTAGGGGAAATTATTAGTGCTCTCTGTCTGGCAGGTTGTCTTACAATTCCACTTGAAGCCTCCTCCGAGTATACAAACCACCTACACCAAAAGCACATCTCAAATAAAAATGTGCAAGTTGCACATCCTACTAATTTCATTGCAAGAATAGAACTGCTGGTGAACCATCTGAAAACCCATTAGAATTAACACGATACATTTATATGCCTTCAGGCATTTCTGAACAATGATCTGTTTATGTTTGTCATTTTAAGTAGTCCCTCACACAGTAGAATAATCTGATAATATAATCATGAGAAAAAAAATTAAAAACTTCTTCAATAATAAAATGCAAGTGCAATAACTATATTATGTATTACCCAGGAAAAGTGTACTATAGATACACATGCTAAGTGATTTTTTAGATTGCAAAATGATAACACTATTGCATCTAGCTTACTCTAAATACACCTGCAAGAATCATGTTACATATTGAAGCAAAGTAGTAATACTGTTGTACTTATGGATAATATACTTAAGCCATTTTTCAAATCAAAAGTTCATTCCTCATCCATCTAACAGCGACATGAGGTGTTCAAGAGAAGCTTATTTGTCATTAATATTTTACGATTAAGCTCAATGTAGGAATATAGCTAAAAAACATGAAATTCCCCATTTTTTAAAAAAGCAGAGCTGCTGATTCTTTCCTCTCATTTTAGATTTTAAGAGCAAACACTGGAACCATATTTATGATATTATCAAGATTTTTTCACAAGATTATCCATTTGGGCCCATTTTCTCCAATAGCTTTTTTTAGGGTGTTGAAAATTATAGTGTATACTTTAACTGTTGGCAATTACCTTATATGATATAAGTCATCAAATTAATTATATACAAAGACAGAGTAAAAGAATTATGAAACAAAGCTACACTGACATTAGGTATATTCACAAATAGAAATTTTCCACAGATTAGTGCATTGAGGTACAGTTTCACAAATTATATGCTTATGTGAAGATCACTTGCAATCATAAAGAACCAACTTAAGGTCGTAATATTTCTTATTCTACATTTACAAAATCAAAAAATTATAACAAGGCATAGTTTTACATGCATCTTAGAATATTAACAAACTTTACTTCTGTCTGATCTTGACTCACAGATGAGAAAAATAATTATCTGCTTATAAACTATAAGAAATGCATACTCTTGTAATTTGGAAATTGCTTCTGTTTTTATTTTATTGCAAAATACTCAATGCAGAGTCTTACCCGAAAGCTGTTGCTTTTCAAACTATTCTTTATAGATGATCACATGTTCATTTCTCTTGTTAAATCAAAATAATATCAATAGATTTATAAAACCAATTTGCATATTAATGTAGTGGTTAAAACATCCAATTAAAAACCAAGATAGTGAATTCTAGCCCTGTTTTAGGCTCCAGATAACCTTTAGGCCAGTGTTTTTCAACCACTGTGCCGCGGCACACTAGTGTGCCGTGACATAGTGTAAGGTGTGCCGTGGGAAAATTACTTTATATATAGTCAATATAGGCACAGAGTTAAATTTTTTTAACATTTTCTAATGGCGGTGTGCCTCGTGATTTTTTTCATGAAAAAAGTGTGCCTTTGCACAAAAAAGGTTGAAAAACACTGCTTTAGGCTACTGAGGTAACCTTGGCCCAGTCACTCTCTCAACTGTAGCGGGAAAAGGTAATGGCAATCATGTCCAAAAACCTTGCCAAAATAACTAAAGGGACTAGAATAGGAAAAAATATAAGGTCACAACCTCCCCTCCCACCAACTAATTCATCTGACATACTGTAGATATAATAGCTATTTTGTTGCATGTTTATTCTTCAAGATATAGCAACACATTTAGTTGTGTAGTTAGTTGACACATTTTCAAAATTCATTAAAAAACAATCACAAGCATGTTTTTTGAGCCCTTGACAAAAATCAGTAGAAATCCAGGTATCATTGAAGTATTTATATTTAAGATAGGGCTAAATATGTTGTATAATGTCTAATATTAGAATTTAATATAAATTAAAATTAAGGCAAAACAGAAATGACATTTTTTCCTATTGAAAATTACAAAGAACTAATTGCCAACTCTGGAAGTCCCCAAATTATATTTAATCAATATTTTTTCTAAAGCAGGCCATGAGGTGTATTTAAAATATATTGTAACTACTATTTTCTGCAAAGTACTATGTATGTAAGTACTTAATAAAAATGATTACTTCAAAGTCCACTTCAAGTTACATTTTACAAGTTACATGATACTGAACTTTTGAACTTGAACTTTACATACAAATGATTATTTTTAAATATATATACAGCATGCATTCACAGATTGCTACAGGGGCAATATCATAAATATGTGCTTATTTATATATACAGCATGCATTCATACATTGCAATCTGTGTAATATTATAAATATATGCTTAATTATTTCAAATTATTATTAGTTATTTAAGTCTATAGCTGCGTGCGTTTCAAAATTTAAAAGAGGTCAAAAACTACTACTAAATATCCCAAGCAAAACTGATGAAAGAACTACATTAAAATTGAAAAAGATTTCTAAATCTCTGAAAGGATAAGAGTTGGTGTTAAAAACTGTTCTCTTTAAACAACTGCCATTCAAAAACCCTAAAATAATTTATTATGTTTCCAGCTTTCTGTAGGATGAGATACAAACTATCACTCATAGTTTCCTCCGGTATCAGCGTCTGAAATTATATATAATATAGGTGGACGTATTATGAAACAGTGCACTCATCAACAAAGCATCTGCAATAATAAACCAATAAATGTTGCAGAAATCCAGTACACCAATTAACATGCTTGCTAGGACAACTAAAAATTAAGCTGATGAAAAAAGCAATATAAAAATAGCATGTCCAACATTAGAGGGAAAATTAAAATAAGCCTGCCTCTAGCAAAAAAAATAGTGAATAACAACAATGCTAGTATAAACCATGTCTTACCACAATTGAAGAATAAACATACCAATTTATACTATCCTTCCTCAATCTGATATCTTGATCACAAGGTCTCTATGCTTACCCATGGAACCTATTCACTAGCATCCTTCCGAGTTTTCTCTCCTCCAGCCCTAGTCTTCATATATGCCCTTTGCCAAATAAGAACATCCTCATGCTCTTTACCTTGTCCGGACCAGTAAGGACCATGGGTGTTTGGTAGCAATGTCTTTTCTTAAATCCTAAATTGCCACTGAGCTCCAACCCTGCCTATCCTTAGTGTCAAGCCTGGAATTACAACCACCGAGGCCTCCAATCAGCATGGGAGCAGCAGGGCCTGAGACTTAATAGAGGCCCAACACAATCGAGGAGTTGGGAATGGAGAAACCTAACCAAGGTACCTCACACGATAGGTGCCACTTAAAGGCAAATAATCTAGCTCTGGGCAGCCTGAGCTTGGGGATTCCTGCTTCTGCTTCTTCTCGTAGCCACCTCCTCCATTGTTATTGTTGTTGCTACTACTCGTTTTGCCCTGTGCCTCGGAAGCCCAGCCCCTGCCTTCGGTTGTCAGCAGCCACCGCCTCTCAGTCCAGCCTGGATCAGAGGCTTCTCCACCTACAGGCTTGCAGCAGGCAGGAACGCAAAACGGCAGGTCGCACGCTGGAGGGGGGGGGGAGGGAACCCACCACATTCCTCCACGACCACCACCGCCGCCTCGCATCTCGGGGCACAGGTGCAGAGAGCAGAAGGGCCCGGCTGTCCCTTTGCTCTCCCCCCCTTACCCAAGCCTCTAAGCACCGCCTGCCTCGTTTGCGCTCTCCCCCTTTTCAGCCCGAAGATCGCCTCGCTTTTGTTTGGCTTTTTTCCTCCCCGGCCCTAGACGGAGCCGCGTCCGTCTAAAAATCGTTCCAGCCCGGCCGATGGCCGAGCCCATTGTCTCCTTTCGCTCCGGGCCCAGCCTCAGAGACCCTCCCAGCACCCAGGAATGGCTTACTCTCCGTGCACCCGCGCCTTTCTTTTCGTTCTCTCGCCCGACCTTCGCAGACGCGCTGGCTCGGGTTCCGTTGGGTCGCCCCAGACATTCCTCCGCTCCGCTCCGCGCCTGGGCCCAAACCTCCCTCTCCGTCTCCTGCAATCGCTTGGCGGCGACTCCCACACTCGCCTCCCGCCCTCCCCCAGCTGTTAATCCGCCAGACTCGCCTCGCCTTCCCTCCACCAGTCGCCCGCCCGCCCGCCTCCCTCCATACATCCTAGTCCTTCCAACAGCCTTACCCCTCCGACTAACTTCTCTCCAGTGTTTCCTCCCTGCCTCGGTCGCCTCACATTCCAGCCGCAGCTGAAGAGCTACTGCCTTCGGCATCTGCTCCTACCGCAGGCCTCTTTCTCACTGCCCAACCCTTCCTTACCAAGGCGGCTCCGGTTTTTCCTGCCGGCCACCGTCATCGCGTACCCAGCCACTCGTCACGGGACTCCCTGCCTACAGACCTCCACGGAACCATAGAAAACGAGGGCGGTGAGTCGGATTTGAAAGCCGGGCGCCGCCATATTGGTTAGGGGCGGAAAAAGACTTAAAAGTAAGTTGCTTTGTGACAACGGGCGAGCACAACTGCGGAGACTACTGAGGGTAAACGTCGAAAAATAAAAGTTGTAAATGTATGCGTGAAAGAAGCTTTTGCACCAGAAGTGGCAAAAGTGGAATGTGATAATAAAATATTTCTCTACTCTTAACTTGAAGATAAATCTAACGCCAAAAGACTGCAATTTTTCTCCGTCGGGTGCCCGTAAAAGGGAACATTTATTGCACAATGCCGCGAAGACCGTCGTGCCAAATGCAGACGGATAAACGCCCTCGGCTCGCGCCAGAAAAGGCCAGATCAGGGCGCCCTCCGGCCTCCCGTGTTCATCGCCCGGTTTGGAAAGACCAGGGACTCGAGCCGGGATTTCCAAACCCCATGTTAAGGGGAGCGAACAGCATCGCTTCGACTAGGTGCGGGATTCGTTTTTATCTCGAAGCAGCGCCCGTAAAAGAAGTGGGCGTCGCTGCCGACTTCAGATCGGATCGAGAGTCCTAAATAAACCGTTTGGAAGGGAGAGGTCGTAGCCTCCCCCTTCCAATTCGACTCTTTAGAATAGAGCTGGAAGAGACTTTGGAGGTCTTCTAGTCCAGCCGCCTGCTCAAGCAGGAGAACCTATGACTTTCTAGCATTCTTACACAGACTGATCGTTCCCTCTGCCTTATCCTTACTCTCCTTCTGCTGCATCTTTTGAATATCCATCCAATAACCTTTCATTATTTTTGAAAAATCTTCCTTTTTCTCTCTCTATTCTATTATAAGCTCTTGGGGAATTTTCTGTTTGATTTTTAGTATTTATTATTGCTTTCTTTTTAGTGTTTTTATCTGCTTTTAACCTATTTTTATCTTTTTGTAATTTATTTTGCTTTGTCCCCTCCACCACTCCTAATTTCTCAGCTGTCTTCTTTGTGATATATTCATCTTTTCCTATCATTTGTTGAGAGCCTTTTACTTTCACATATTTATCTTTAAACATTCCCATCAAGTTCTTATAATTATGTCGCTATTTCTAACATTTCTTCATAAAACTTTATTGTCTCCTGCTGGGTCATTTTGTAACAAGTTAATATACCGCTAATATCCCCTTATCCAAATATCTGAAAACTCCAAAAGAAATCAGTGGTTAATAAGATTCCCCAAGTAATTCCTCCAAGTCCCCTAAATTTCTAATCCTTAGATGCTATAAATTTGTGTTTTTCAATCTTTATAATTTCCAATTTCTCACCTTTCCAATTGTCCAGATTTTAAAGTCTTATTTATCTTTTCTCCCCCCCCCCATGATGTTGATAACCCAAATCCAACTTAGCCTACCAAGTTTCTTCAAATCTTTCAAATCTGCTTTTCAGTGTACAATTCCAATAAAACTCAGAAAACATTTCCCAGCATCCAAATTGCCTACTAAGATAAAAATCAAGGTCAAGTAGTTTTCCACATGTTTACTTTCTCTCACTGCTTTCCTTTGAATTTTATACATTGCAGTAATCTTCCTCCAATAGATGGCTCCCCTGTTCCCAATTCCAAGTTCCACAAAGTCAAAAACAGCTGATTGTCATCCAGGTTAGGGGAGTTAGATAGAATTTATAAAAGCAATTTCTCCCAATAGTCACTTTTCACAATATTGTTTGGCTTTTCCAGGCTTTCTATGTTTTAAATCATTCTTTAAGTTTTTCTTTTACTTCTAAACCTTTAATCTTCCGCTTTAGTTTTGAGTTTTAATCTTTCTCCTTAAATTCAATTGCCACTTTTTTAACATTTGGAGATCATTTTTTGGAACTTTTAATTTAGGTTAAATCTCTAAGGTAACAGTTGGAAATTTTCTCACTCAGTTTCACTGCTCTGTCCACATACCACTCCAGCACAAGATCTTAGTGTCCCAGTTGTCCCAGCTTGTGACTTACAAAAAATGGCCATCATTATTGCTGCCATTCGGGAGAGCTTTCTTCGGATCAACGAGGAAATTGCAGTTTCCTCGCAATTGACAAAGCCCCTCTCCTTTCTTCACCACCCCTCCAGGGCGGCTTAACCCCGCAGGGTGTCCCAGCAAGCAGTTGCCAACTGCATTTCATAGAGCCCGATGGGGCGGCACTATATTCCAGCCGTTCTCAATGTGACACCAACCAGAAGTCCCCCAAATTTCTGTTGTTCAGTGAGACATTTATTAAGTTCATTTTGCCCTATTTTACAACCTTTCTTGCCAAAGTTGTTAAGTGAATCACTGCAGTTGATTACTTAGTAACCTGGTTGTTAAGTGAATCTGGATTCCCCATTGACTTTGCTTGTCAGGTCTTGGGGCACAGCAACTGTCATAAACATGAAATCAATTGCCAAATATCTGAATTTTGATCCCATGATCGTGGGAATGCTGCAAAGATAGTAACTGTAAAATTGTTACAAGTCACTTTTTCCTATGCCATTGTAGCTTTGAGCAGTCACTAAATGAATTGTAAGTCAATGACTACCTGTACGTCTCTACATTTCTCTTTACATGCGATTTATCGCCACAACATTTAGGAAGGCCACAACCACTGTTTTTATCACAGTTTGTCATATTCATAAATGTTTGTTATATGAATGTTTTATATACATGGATTTTCTTAGTACAGGATTGTAAGAATAATCACCATCACTGTGTACTGTTTCAAGGCTTTAAGAAATAAATGAAGGAGCAAAGGAAATGTGTTCTACTTTAATTGATTTTACGAAAGTGCAGAGTACAACAAATAATCTTGGATTGTATATGCTGATCTAAGATCAAAATAAAATTTCTTCTGATCTTCTTGGATTGTAAAATGTTTTGCATCTCCAAGGGTGGAGTTGTACATTAGTTGTTGGATGCAACAAAAGCAATAGGTGATAGAAGTAAAATGTGAGAATAAATGAAATAGAGTTTAGAGTTTTAGAGTTTTATTGGGATTTATAGGCCGCCCTTTTCCCTGAGGGGACTCAGGGCGGCTTACATTCGTAGGGAAAGGGGAAGTGCAATATAACACAAAAACATGTGACTAAAATAAACAGTAAAAAACACAACTTTCATTCAGCATTCAACACTCGGGCGGGGTGAATTAGAGACTTATCCCCAGGCCTGGCGGGATAGCCAGGTCTTGAGGGCTGTGCGGAAGGTCTGGACGGTGGTGAGGGTGCGAATCTCAACGGGGAGGTCGTTCCACAGGGTCGGAGCTGCTACAGAAAAGGCTCTCCTCTGTGTAGTTGCCAGTCGGCATTGACTGGCGGATGGGATTCGGAGGAGGCCCAGTCTGTGTGATCTAATTGGTCGGAGGGAGGTGATCGGCAGGAGGCGGTCTCTCAGGTATCCAGATCCACTACCATGGAGGGCCTTAAAGATGGTGAGTAATACCCTGAAGCGCACCCGGAAATCGACAGGTAGCCAGTGCAGCTCGCGGAGGATGGGTGTTATGTGGGCAAACCGTGGTGCGCCCACTATCACTCGCGCGGCTGCATTCTGGACTAACTGCAGTCGCCGAATGCACTTCAAAGGTAGCCCCATGTAGAGCACATTGCAGTATTCCAGCCTAGAGATCACAAGGGCTCGAGTGACTGTTGCGAGTGCCTCCCGATTCAGGTAGGGTCGCAACTGGCGGACCAGGCGAACCTGGGCAAATGCCCACCTGGTCACAGCTGACAAATGATGGTCGAAAGTCAGCTGTGGGTCCAGGAGGACTCCCAAGTTGCGAACCCTATCTGAGGGGTGTAAAATTTGACCCCCCCAGCCTGAGCGATGGAACACTGGCCAAATTGTTGGGAGGGAAACACAACAGCCACTCGGTCTTGTCTGGGTTGAGTACCAGTTTGTTAACACTCCTCCAGTTCTTAACGGCCTCAAGACCCCGGTTCATCACGTCCACCGCTTCATTGAGTTGGCACGGGGCGGACAGATACAGTTGAGTATCGTCCGCGTATTGATGGTATTTTATCCCGTGCCTCCGAATGATCTCGCCCAGCGGTTTCATGTATATGTTAAATAGTAGGGGAGATAAGACCGAACCCTGTGGCACCCCATATGTTAGGGGCCTCAGGGACGATCTCTGCCCCCCGACCAACACCGACTGCGACCTGTCCGAGAGGTAGGAGGAGAACCACTGCAAAACAGTGCCTCCCACCCCCACCTCCACTTAAATATTTAAGTGAATGGTCAAAACCAAGCAGGGAATAGCAATATCATTTAGACTTATATACCGCTTCACAGCGCTTTACATTATTGATGAGACCAGTTTAACAAAATTATGTTCTTCCTATTGTAAAGCATAGTTTTAATGCACATTCTATGTTTCAGTATTATAAATTTCCTGTGTTGTATTCTCATTGATGATAGCAATAGCACTTAGGCTTACATACCGCTTCACAGTGCTTTATAGCCCTCTCTAAGCAGTTTGCAGAGTCAGCATTTTGCCCCCAACAATCTGGGTCCTCATTTTTATCCACCTTGGAAGAATGGAATAAACAAGATTAGGTAATCTCTTGGTTGTTTAATGGGCAAATGTGCAGGAATGTTTGTGGTAATTTTAGGAGTTATTTCATATGTCTGGAGCTATGCAAGATACAAATCTTAATAAATCCCATAACAGTAGAAGAAATATTAGCAAAGACTGCTAAACTGGTTATAAATGCACTTCTAAAAATCATGCCAAGTTAATCTTACATAAATTAGTATAAAATTGCACATTTATTAACATTCTTATGCTTTATGTTTTTAAATAAAAAGGGAGGGAATTCTTAATGAAAAGAAAAAGTTGAAAACAAAACAACCTTTTATAAACTAGTTTGTGATTATTTGCTTGTTTTAAAAACTTGTATTATTCTTCAATGTGATAATATAGATAACTGTTGTATCTGAGGCCACAAGCTAGAAATACATTGGAGCTTAACTAAGATTCTTATTATATAGGGGTAGGGTTTATATAAGGTAAAATAACTGTTTTTCTGCCTGCAGAGTACATCAAATGATTTAGTTAGAAAGCTTTTTACAAATTGGGGCTCTGGATAAAACCAGAAGGAATTACTAATTCTGGGAATTTTTGATGTTTGAGAATGGATGGATCTAAATACTAACAGCAATCTTTACAGAAATGTATTTTTATTATTCAGGTATGTAAATAAGCTGCCTCAAATTCATTTTAATAAAATAATTTGTACAAATAGATATCTGAAAATATATTTTTTTAACATTCCATTTTTCCTTATATTTGAAAAAAAAACAACCTTGATTTACTAGCATCAAACAAACAAGCAATTATCCTCCAAGGAAGAACACATTTATTATAACTTGCCACAATATTGTTCCAGGAGTTCTTAGTGTAATGACAGCTCTTCAGCAGATCTGGATGTAGAATGTGTGTGTGTGTGTTGTGTATGCTTATATGTTCCTGAATTATGTGTATTTTGCATGGCAAGAAAAAAACTTTTCTCAGCTATCAGCAAATGTAAAATATTATTAAGTATTAATGCTATTGGCTTTGCACTCAATCTCTTAAAAGATCACTTCCTCAACCTGTTCACTAAAGGCGCTTTGTTTCTCATACAATTCTCTGGTTCATGCAACGCAGTTACAGTATAGTATAGTCTTTATTGTCATTGTACATCATGTATACAACGAATTAGTTTTACAGAACTATTATGTAATTCTCTCTTTAAAAGACTTTGACGCCAAAGTGCTGTCTTTTTAAAGAAAATAACTTAAAATATGCTATTCACCCAGGCATTTGTAGATTAAGATTGTCCGTTAGATTTTCTCCTCTTAATACCATTATTTTTTAAATGAGCCTTGTTTTGTTTCTGTTGTTTTTAAAAATTGTTGGTTTAAAATTTTAATATTTTCAGAAAATATATTATTTGTTTAGAACATTTTATGTGGTTCTTTAATTCTGAGAATAACTTTACAGAAACGCAATTCCAAATTAATGAAGGAGGATTTGGTTTTCCATATCTGGAGCTATGTCTTATACTTAGCTAGGTTTTGAGGGAAACAAGTAGAAACAGGATTGTGCGAGAAAAGCTAAATTTTTCAGAAAAACTTTTCTTGAATTATATACCTAGTACATGGAATTTGACAACTGGGTAACATAAATGAATTATCTCCATGCCTTTATTATAGTTAAACTGATATTGCAACATTGGAAAGATATATGTATGGCCCCATTTACTCAGAGGACCTCTAAAATTCACTTTAATGATTTTATTTCAGTTTGTGACTAGGTGAATACCAACTAATATTTAATTAACATGTACAATTAATACATTATAGAAATGCATTATAAATGCACTTATGCTACCAGAGTTATAAAAGAGACCTTTGGAGTTATAAAGAAAGTAGCACTGAAAATTTACTTATATTTAATAATTAGCCTGATTGTCATAGGTGATCCCTGTCCCATTCACGTCAGAAGCACGAAGTTGCTTTCACGTTGAAAGAATTAGCCGGTAACATCACTGTTGTCTGCGGGACTCCCAGTTGGGGGCTCCTTTCATGTCCCTGTTAATGTGCCCACCAAAGTGGTATCTATTTATCTACTCACATTTGCATACTTTTGAACTGCTAATGGCAGGAGCTGGAGTGTGTGATGGGAGCTCACCCCATCACACAGCAGCACTCAGGTCTCATATGTGGGTTTGTTGATTGTCTACCCAGAATTCTAACTATGTGAGCCACTGTGTCCCTTACATCACAGATGATTAGAATGCTACACATGAGTAGTACCAATAAAGGAGGTTATTTGTAGCTCAGGGTTGAAATGAGGGAACTTAGTGCAGACGTTTTATTACCCAATCTAGGTAACATCATCAGAGTAGCATTGATGAAGTTACCTAGTTTGGATAATATGAAAGAACCTCTCACAAATGTTGACTATTGAAACTGGAACAGTTTTTAGCATTTCTTCTCAACAAATCATTTCAATTTCCATCCTGGATGTGGAAGAAAAAAAGCTACCTCCTCAGTTCGACCCTTCCTCTACTGTACAGACTGGTAGAAGGATTTTTACTGTTATTGCCTACTCAGAAACTATGTGTAATGCAATGTTCTAGTTTAAAAAAAGAAATTGCCCACTATTACTGGGGCTCCATATAGTCTGGTATGCAACAAATAAACAGTATCTGAATTCTAATAGTTTGCAAACAATATGTTGGCTGGAAATAATGAGAGTTTTAAGTTGTACACCAGGATCTAAAACACCATTGTCTAGTATATCTAAGAATCTTTGTTAAGAACTAGCAAAAAAACTTTTTGGGATGACTTACTGGGGAAATTGCAATAAAATTTAGAGGCATCTCCAGAAGTTCCTGTGACATAGCTAAAGTATTATGTTTTCGTTGCCATAAATAGTTTTTAAAGTATAGAAATATTGTTGCAACAACTTTTAAGAATGTTTAAATTTTATAGCAAGTGGGTGTTGGCAGTGTTGGTTAATCTTTCTCTTGTGTACCCTGAGTTTACCACTAACTGAATAAAGACAGGAAATAAATGTTTGACCTCACCCTTTTCCAAGTTGCCTTAAAACTGCCACAAATGATTTTGTGGGCAACTTCAAAAGTAAAATGGAATCATTCTGAATTGAAAAGACACTGCTAGGAAGGGAAAGTCAGATTTCTATCATTAGCCTTATCAATTGACTTGTTTGAAGAAACAAGACAAAAAAGTGATATTAAAAGAGTTGATTAATTTATTACATTTGTATTCCTGAGTATATGAATTTGAATGTTTTGATTTTTTTTTGCCCAGGTGTCAAATGCCTTAGGGCATTACTATTTAATCTAATACCGATGGAAGAATATCTGATGAATTATTAATTATTATTAACTTGATTTTTATTTTGAATATAGCAATGGCATTGAGACTTATATACCGCCTCATAATGCTTTACAACCGTCTCTAAGCAGTTTACTATCAGCATATTGCCCCAGCAATCTGGATCCTCATTTTACTGACCTTGGAAGGATGGCAGGTTGAATCAACCTTGAACTGGTGACGTTCGAACTGCCCAACTGCTGGCAATCGGCAGTCAGCAGAATTAGCCTAAAATACTGCATTCTAACCACTGAGCCACCATATATAGTACAAAATCATAATTTACGTAGGATGGCAAGGTGTAATTTTTGTATAAAAATGAAATAACAAAATATTTTGGGATATTGCAGAACCAAAAAGATTTATCAATACTAAGAGAGAAACGGTGCTGTAGATGATTATATAAGCATTTGCTGCATGTTTTAATAGAATGCTAAAATTTACTATGGATCTGGCAGTATCATTTAAAGGATACTTTTAACATAAGACAGAAGCCAAGCTGGATTCTTGGGCAAGCTTCCTGTATCAGAGTGTTCTTAATTTGGCAGGCAGTTAATCAGCATTCAAGCATATTGTAAGGCTTGGCAGCAAGTTAATTCCTTTTCAAAGAACTCCCTTTAGTTGGGTTCATTTAACCAAAGATGAAAAATGAGTACTTCCACTATTTAAGAAGATTATTGCTAATTCTATGCTTCTTGGGCAAAATTTAGTAAATTTGATCAAAACAAATTTACTGCAGTACTGTGCATAGGGGACTTAACTGAATTATAGGGTGGTTCTATCTGTCTGCATTTGAAAGAACTCTCCTCACTCCCACTCCCTCACCATTGTCTAGATTTTACTAGATATGGTTAGAATTCTCTGGCATGCTAGAATGATGTTAGGTATGAAAGTTACAAGCAATTGCCTTCTCCAACTTTTAACACCTTCTATGTTGACTTTAACATATTTCTATATCATATCCATTATTGTACACCTTAAACTAGAATGATTAAAGTATAACTATGAACATGTCAGGTTAAAAACTGTATAAATTATTATTTGTAATTATAGAGAGTGCATCTGTTTATATTATATTTTTTTATTTTAACTGAGATCCACATACAGCAAATATTTAAAATAAATATATACCAGGATCTATAGAACAGATAACTCTGCTGTCAGTTTCAAACTGTGGCCTGCCTCTTCCTGTAGCTATTTCACAGCTGTTAGAAAACATTAGTCAGACTTGAATCTATCATAAGTAGAACCATTTGGATTGTGTGCACGTGACACTTATAAGACCTTATATACATGGAGTCTTCAACTTATGACCACAATTGAGTCCAAAATTGAGGTTGCTAAGTGAAATTTGTTAAGTGAGTTTTGTCCCATTTTACAATTTTTCTTGCCATATTTATTAAGTGAATCACTGCAGTTGTTAAATTAGTAACACAGTTGTTAAGTGAATCTGGTTTCTGGTTTGAATTTGCTTATCAGGACACAAAAGGTGATCACATGACTCCAGGACACTGCAACCGTCATAAATGTGAGACAGTTGTCAAGCATCCAAATGTAAATCAGGTGATCATGCAGGTGCTGCAATGGTCATAAGTGTGAGAAATGGTCATAAGTCACTTTTTCAAGTGCCATTGTAACTTCAGTCACTAAGTGAACTGTTGTAAATCGAGGACTACCAGTAATATGGATTACTCTATGGTATATAGTAATCAGCTGGTCTTTGCTGTTTCCTTTTGCAAAGATATGATGAAGCAAAAGATAAAAAGAAGTGAAATATGAATATGTTGTTGGGGATGTTAAACTCACATGCCACGTCCAGCTTATGACATTTTGGTGGCAAGCAACAATGAAAGATAAGCCCTCTAGACTATACTTTTCTTGGCTGGTGAGGTTGCATGCTCCCTACCCATTTCTGTGGGTGTAGGGAGAAGCAAGAGCAAAGTAGACAGATGGTCTAGACAGAGACAAAGAGGGAAGAAAGGGGAAAATATCATCTGTAGCCCAGAACAATAGAGAGCTCCCACTCATTGTACCTAGCAAGAGAACAACTGCCAGAATTAAGCAGAAGGTTGCCTGTCATGATCAAAAACTTGATCCTCTCTGGGAACATAGTTGAGTCACTGAGGCCAACGTATCCAAGCTAAGAAGAAAGCATGGTTCTGCCCCAGGGAAGATGAAGAATGGCCCTACATTGAGACACCACCACAACTAGACCCTAGGGCAGCACATGTTTTTTTGCCCTTGCCTGTTCCCCCTGCCACCATCACCACCATAGCTTCTCCTTATCTGGAAAGACTGCATTCTTTTATTTTTTAGGCTGATGGAACTAATCATGCAGCATTTATAACCACAACCCCTATCCTAAAATACAGAGGTTAATGAAATTATTCATGTGGACTCTTAGTTTGGAGCTGGATTTTTAAATTCTATGACTTCAATATTCTATGAATATTGAAAACCCATGCAGATTAATATAACTTTTTAGATTTTTTTGGAAAACCTGGATTTGGTCCCGGGCCCAGATTAAGGTCTATTGTTTGTTCAATAGCCTGTTTTTTGTTAGTTTATTTGTTTGTTGTGTTGATGTTGCTCTCTGTGATATTTTGGTCTGGGATGCTTCATTTAATATTGTCTTTTGTCTAGTTTTGTACCTCACCCATAGCCCACTGGAGTTGGGCTGCCAACAATTTTAAATTGATAAATACTATTCATGAAGATTGTATAAACATTTTTATACTATTTTTTATTATTTTATATTTTTCCCCATAGGGAAAGATGAAAAATAAACTGATCTTCAGAACCTAATTTCCAAACACTAGAAACATTTTTCATAGCATAAATCTGTGCATCTCTATTGACTTCAGAAATACTTTCTCCCAAGCAAATATGCACAGGACTTCAGCCTAGCATTTTTTATTTTTATATTTACAAGTATACAAAAAAGGAGGTGGAGTTGGTAAGTAAAACTAAGACTTTTGAAAATGGAACAGATTCAGAATCATGGCATTCATACCTCTCTGAGCTAAATTAGGGAGACTATATTAACTTTGCTATTTTGGACATGAACTGTTTGTATATCTTAAATTGATCTATTTCTACAAATGTTTTCAGGGGGAAAATCCTCAAGTTATTACATAATGGTCCTCTTCTGATTAATTCCTAATGATTTATAAATAACTCTTAATTATATCTATTAATAAGACTGAAAGGCTTCACTTACTAGTTAACAGTCAAAATGCATATAGCATAGGACAGGTTTTTCATACACAAAGCAATTACTGGCTTGATAGCATTAGCAAGTAATCATGTTTTGCTGCACTTATGCAATAAAATACCTGCAAGCTTTAGCTTTATCCCATTATCCCTCTAGAAAAGATCAAGGGTCAAGCTTGTAATTGCAGGATGGACAGCTATATAAATTCACAGCTATGTGTTTTTCCTTCAACACTTTGGCAAGAGGATATCAGGAAAAACAATGACTACAAAGGGAGAGGAGCAAACACTCTGCTTTAAATTTGCCCATAATGTAGTCCAAAACAATTAGCCTGTAAGACTCTGCAAAGATTCAGATTCAAAGGGCAAAATTAGATTTGAAGCTTTGCAGATACATAGGTACCTGTCATTGATAACCAATTCCATCTTTCTCATGATATCATATATTTTGTTTAAAATTGTGTGCTTGCTTTGCCTATTCCCAATCTTTTTTTTAATTCTTCAAATCATGAAGAAGCCTACAATACCACTGTGGATAGGAAGAAAAAAAGTTGCTTGCTTTTGTTTCATTTGAATTGAACAGCAATTCATTCAAGCTACTTTTCTACAACGTGTAATAAAATATTTGCTTCTTGAAAGCTATGGAATAGCCTACCTTCTTGCTCATTGTTCCTTCCAAAGTGAGAAAAGGAAAAGTATGAATTCTAAAAAGAGTTTCAAGATGTCAACAAATTAATATGAACTATAAATCTATTTACATGGACACTAAATGGCTCTTTAAAAATGTTTAGACGATTAGATCTGTCCATTTCCAAGCACAGAATTAAAAGCAACAAAAGGAGAAAGATAACAATGAACTATCTAATAGAACAATAGCACCGGAGGATAATCTAAATCGGTTCTTTTTAAACTTGGCAATTTTAAGATGTGTGGATTTCAACTCCCAGAATTCCTCAGCCAGCCTGCTGAGTCCACTTATCTTACAGGCACCAAGTTTGAAGAACACGGATCGAAGTCAAACTATACAAAGCACAAAGTACGGCGATCGTACGTTGCCTTTAACTTTCTCTTTGGTTAAGATCGGGGGTCCCCAAATTTGACAAATTTAAGACTTGTGGACTTCAACTCCCAGAATTCTCCAGCCAGCTATGGTATGCTGGCTGGAGAATTCTGGGAGTTGAAGTCCACAAGTCTTAAAGTTGCTAAGTTTGAAGACCTCTGGTTAAGATAAACATCTCCAGCTTCCTTAAGTAGGCCTTGGTAGGCATTTTCTGAGTTGGCTCCCCCTTCTCCACGTTTATAATCCGTAATGCGGGACTCGGACTCGACATCGTACTCAACTGCGGTCTAAAGTAGGATAATCTGCCGTCTTCTCGCGATGCCGATGTGATAGCTCCTTTCCTCTCTCTCTTTCAGTCATCGGCGGTGCTCATCTGTTGCTAAGAGCAACCAAGCCTTTTCCGCTTCTGGCCAATATGGCAGCGCCCTGGCTGAGTTTGGGGCGCAGGTGCTTTAGCTCTCTATCGTTCCCGTGGCGGGCAAAGAATTCCGTTGACAGCAGCTGATAGGAAAAAGGAGAGTGCTGCGAGACAAGGTTATTCGTAAGCGGGCAGATCGCTGTCTACGGTTAAAAACTTGGGGAAGGTTTCCAAGGCCAAGCCCGGTGCCCGGAGGGAAAAGCCAGTAAGGCGGACGAATAATCGCGGAATAAGATAATAAGGGGACGAGAACAAAGAAAGAGGAGAGGGGAGGGGGTGGCAGCGCTTAGCTACCTTTGAACTAGAGGCTTCCTGCTTTCCACGCCAAAAGGGAGCCCAAAGACGGGAGTCAGAGAAGCCGCGGACCATATGAAGTGGCCAAGTATTTAGTTTCTGGCTGCTGTAAGCTTGAAGCCTCGTTTCTAGGCATTTGAATTGTGTAATTTTTCAGATGAAATGCCAGGCCCAATTGATTAGTTGGCGCATTTTTTTTAAAGTTCTGAATCATGTAATTTAATTTTTAATAATGATACTAAATGAATAATGCAATTTATCTTTACAGGAATTTCCTTAATTGTAATCAGAAATTTATACCACACCATTGTCACCTTCAGAATGTCTGAATCAAAGTTTCGGGAGGTTTTGCCCAAGCACGGTAAGCAGCATTTATTACTAGGAATGAAAAAAAAAAAGCAAAATCCACCTTAATGTTTTCTAGAGTCCTTTGTAAGAATTCTGCACTTATTCTTACTTTAAATTAAAGGTGGGGGATTATGTGGTAAATTTTTAAATGTTGTAAACTGTCTGGAATCACCTCTGTATGAGTTGGGAACCTATAAAAATAGTTTAATAAATAATAACAAATTACAGATAACTAGTATCTGTATAATTTACCATTCTGTATTATATATATATGAAAAATACACTCTCGTAATGTTTCCTTCCTGGCACTAATACCATTTCCTTTTAAAGTAGTCTATATAACATAGATAGATGGGAGCCTATTTCAGACTAAAGATCTGAGTGATTTTGTTCAAATAGCAAGATTTACCTACTAGAACTTGGTTTAGACCAAAGATAGCCAAAAAGTAGATTGGATGGTTTCTATTTTCCAATTTATCAGTTACAGAAACAAGCTTATTTTTCCCTTTTGTCCTAAAGCAGCAGTCACCAATCTTTCCAGCTCCACAGATGACTTCTGTCTTTTAAATAATCCCTTTCTGAAGTAGATTTTGTCAGCTAAAATGCTGTGATTCCATTTTGAGAGTGAAATTGGAAAGTATCAAATTTGAAATCTCTGTGTAGATTGTCTTGTGTGAAAAATCATCTATTTTGCAGTATTTACATATAACCTGATATACACACAGATAATTTTATTGGGATCCAAATAGGAACTGTAATATTTGAATCTGTTTAATTGATATATCTGAATTTATTCTTTGACATTATTGGACATCCTATTTGCATTGTTTTAGGGATGTTAGCAGTAGAAGACATAACTACCATGGTGATGTGCAAGCCCAAACTGTTGCCATTAAAATCTGTTACTTTGGAAAAACTTGAGAAAATGCAACGTGAAGCACAGGAAATTATTCAACAACAGGAACAAGCTGCACAGCAGTGTTCAACATCTGCTCTTGATCAATAAGAAACCTACATGATTTTCCTACTGGTCTATAGTAGTGTACATAACAATATAATGATTTATGGATAGCAAGGTGAAGTACTTTTATCAAATGTATTTTAGATAAATGTCTACATGTTTGTGTTAATTTTGTAAATATCTGGAAAATTATCAAAATTACATTCAGCTTCTTGATGTACAAGCTGCATATCTTATTGTAATATTAGTGGAATTTCTGAATAAACGGTTATGCTACCAGGGTTCATATATGCTGAACCATAGTGATTTCTTGATTTTGGCTTTATGTGTTACATGAATACAGCTTTTAAATCATGACTTAGTGCAACGTGTAAACCAGATTTAGAAAGTTCAAGTGTCTAATGATTATTAGAGGCCTCATGATGTATTTAATATTCATCTGGAATGTCATCCACACAAGACACAAACATACACTATTCTTTGTGCATAAAGGGAGTAAGAGGGTGCTTTAGAAAAACTAATCAGTCCCTACTTAACAATTATTATAATTAAATTAAACTAGCTTACTTAGTAGGCTTTTAGCATTCCGGTCTCAATATAAAGGTATTTCTAAAATGCAAACACATTGCAGGAACCTCAAATGCTACTGAAATGTATTAGTGGAAAAGGGAGTAGTGGTATGCTTTCCAGAGGCTTCCTCTTCCCAGATCCAGCCATAACCCTCTAAGAATTCAACCCCAACCCTTCTGACATATAACTGGAAGAATTTTTATGGGTCCACAATTGCTCAGATTAATAAATTGCAGCTTCAGATAAAGGGAACAATGTTTATGAAAAAAGAAACACCAGAGACATCATGACTGTATAGCATTACTGTAGTCTCAATGGAACCTAGTTTAACGCATATTCCCAATGTACAAGTATGTAAAAAAAGGAAGAATGTAATTATACATGCATTGTGCTTGTTTATTCCCAAATTTAGTTCACTGATGAAATCAAGTAATATACGAACATATAGCTCCTTTTAGGACCAAGGTGAGAGATTTAGATATTGTTTTCAATGTAAATCAACAGGTACTTCTAGAAGTTAAGAATCTACTCCATAAATTTATTTTACAATATACTCTATAACTGTCCTTTTTCCAGTTTTATAGAAAAAGAATAGATGTTCCAGCCACCATTTGCTGAACTAAAAACCAAGATCTTCCCCTGAAAAATATGTTTTGATCATACTAAATTTCTTAGCTCCTTTAAAACAAGTAACT
Organism: Thamnophis elegans; assembly: GCF_009769535.1. Taxonomy (NCBI): domain Eukaryota; kingdom Metazoa; phylum Chordata; class Lepidosauria; order Squamata; family Natricidae; genus Thamnophis; species Thamnophis elegans. Next base: position 17,072,656 of record NC_045550.1, read on the forward strand.
TTCTGTCTTGGTAGCAGCAAAATAGAGGTCTAGCAGCTTAATATAACCCATTGCTTTGAATAAACCAGTGATTTTATCACAAAACGCTCTCCTCAAAGAAAGAAGCGACAAGCAGGCATTAATGCAAAACATGGAATGATTGGATTGAATTTATGGCACTTAATAAAAGATTGCCTTGTTTCTGCAAATTTCCATAAAAATGTGGTTATTTGTTTTGTCCAACTATAGGTTCAGACAAATGAAAGTTGGAAGATTTCTTGCATGAACACAAGTTTATATAACCGTCAGAAATTATTAGTGCCCCAAACAAGTGCATCTTCTAAAAATAAATGAACTGTGCTAAGCAACTATTAATATAGAATATATACACATATATTCCCTTTAAACATCTACAGCTGCAAGAGTTCATTCACGTATTCAGTAGCTCTCAGACTTCAGACGTCCTCCATCTCCTTCACTTACAAAGCGTTTCCTTCCCCTAAAATAAAATATAGATATCATTTCAGCAATTCCACTATTCTTTTAGATAGTCTTATAAATGGTTTTATAGACAGTTTTAAGTAACATAGTTTTGGACACAAACATTGGCCATTACCAACAAAATATGAACAAGTTTACATTATACACATGTAATTACAAGCTTTAAAAGGGTTATTCACATTTCTGAGATATTCACATGAATAACTAAATAAGAACCTTATGTACTTTACTTGTTATTGGTTATTTCTAAAACATATGAACATAAATATATACACACAAATACACATATACTTAAATGTTTACCTGGAAGGACAGAGATCCCTTAATGGTTTTGAAATTATTCCAGCACTAAAACATTCCTCTACAAATCGCTCAAGTACAGAATATGAATGTGGAACATCAAGATTAATGTCTGGGATTTCATGATAAACACGTTCATAACCCTGCAACATCAATATTAGGTGGAAATATTTAGGATTTATCACAGACCGATTCTGTATAAAGAGTCAATCTTCATATTACCTTTAAATTTTCACTTCAATAAATAAATAAAGCTCTAAAACAGAGCATTTTCAAAGAAATAGGTCAAGTAGCAAATAATGGCAAAGATCTCTGCCCAATCAAAATAAACTTAGATGTTCTAACATTGATCTTCTGCAAAGCAGTTTCCATAATTTTTTTTAATGTACCCTTTCAAATTATGTAATAAATCCAACATTTTGTGTTAGCTTAATTTAGAACACAGATATTAATGTCACTTAGTGAATACAAATAAGTGAAATCTATCAAACATTAATATTAAAATATTAATGGAAAATACTTAGAAATGTATAATGCACATTTACTCTTTTCATTTGGTCCATAGTAATGACAGCAGATCTCCAGAGGGATTTCAACAAACTGAGCATCATTTTAAAGTTTGTTTCTCCAGTTGATTCCAAAACCATCACAACGGCCTAAAATGTAAACTCAAAGTTAATTTTTAATTACAATGGTAAAAAAAAATGCTGCATTATAGAGTGGGCCCTAACTATTGCATCAGGATCAAAAAGAAGCTAAGAGTCCAAGAGGCTGGTGCTATCCAATCACACTTTGTTATTCAGGTTCACTTTTAGCAAAAAAATGGCTTCAAATATATAAAATATACACATATATGAAATGTTTATAAACATTTAAAATATATAAAAGAATTCAGGCAAGATTGTTGTGTCATATTCACCAGTGCACTGAGAATATGTAAACATTACTGACAGCTGCCCTCCATGATTTTAGGTAGTAGGCCTTTCCTTCTTACTTGCAGATACCAGAGGCTAAATCTAGGATATTCAGAGTTTGAGGTTTTTTCATTACATATGAATGAGTTTGGAGGATCAATTACAGCAGAAAGGAACCTATTTAAAATGTATTGTTTATCAAAATAAGCTCTTAAAATAGTATTATGTAGCCTAGGTTACTTAGGAGCATCAGCTTGACAACCATTAAAGATGGTATAATTATTTAAACTACCTATGAGGTCATAATCTTTCCTGTATGTTTGTATTTTTTGATTACTAAACAATTAAATTTCCAGTGCCAATTTTTATGTTTTATTCCTGTCTTACTTCATATACAAGTTCATGGTGAAAATGGGGTACTTCTAACTCTTGAAGACAACGTTCCGCTTCAGAAACATCTCCTGAAAGAAGGTACTCCTTCAACAGCATATCAATCTATTGAATTAAAAAGATAACACTATATTAGGCTAAAAAAACTAGGGTTTTTCTAAAATCCATAAGGATGTAAATCTACATTTCCATTCCATAAGCAAAAGATAAAAAAACAGAACCATAAAATGCAAACAACACAGAGTAATATTTATGCATTTATTATACACATACCTTCACACAGTCTATCAAATAAAATTATAATTTTTTATTATGTTTTGGCTGCAGGTTTCTATTTTCTTTGAATTTCTCACTCCCAACTTACAAACAAATAATTATATAGGGCGTGCTAATAAACATCAGATCCCACAGACAGTCACCATGTTTTATTAATATTATCTTATTAGTATATTGTATTAACATTCAAATAAATTATTGTATTTAGGAATGTTTAATAGTCAGGCATCAAATGAACAAGCATGTGTTTAGAAGAAAATAGCAACCAATTCAAACATTTATTGTATTTTTATATATAGATCATGATTTTTGATATACCATATATAGTTAATAGGAAGTCATAAAAATCCATGCTTGTGTTTTATTCTTTTAAAAATGTCAGTATGCCTAGGTGCTAGAAGCCCAAATTACAAAGATTATTTTTTAGTCTAAATCATAATTGTAACCGTATTTTTCAGAGTATGTGATGCACCTTTTTCCCTCAAAAAAGAGGCTGAAAATCTGGGTGTGTCTTATACACTTGATACAGCATTTCTGCCCTCCCTTAGCCTTTAGGAGGCTTCCAGAGTGCTCCTGGGGGCTGGGGAGGGCAAAAATGAGTGAAAAACAGGCAATCCCCCTCCCCAGCCCCCAGGAGCACCGTAAGCCTCCTAAAGGCTATGCAGGCCCTTTTTTGACAAAAAAACAGGCTATTTTTTACTTGTTTTTGCCTCCCCCCTGCCTCCCCCAGCCTCCAGGAGCACACTACAAGCCCCCTAAAGGCTATGCATGCCCCCCTTTTTTTACAAAAACAGGCCCGTTTTCGCGAAAAACGGGCCATTTTTGGGAGGTCTGCAGAGTTCAAAAACTTTTTTTTTAATTTGCCTCTTCAAAATCTTGGTGTGTCTTATACTCTGGTGTGTCTTATACTCCGAAAAATATGGTATATAGGTTATCAACATACTTTCTATAAATGCATGCATATAATTTATCAAATATTAAATTTAAATTATTAATTAAATTTAAATTATTAATCAAATTTGCATAGCTGTCCATCTCAACAAGCACTGACTTTAAGTGGTGTATAATAATTAAATAACAATAAATATATATAATTAACAAATATAATCAACGTTAAATATATAGTATGTATATGCCACACATTTTTAATATAAAGCCTGTTTTCAGCAGTGTATAAACAAATTGCATAGTTTCAGTGGTTCCTCATCTCAAGGAAGGGAATGCTATCCATTCTTAAGTACAAGTTTTGACTTATATAGAATGTAAATTTAAGGACAGACTGAGAATGGAACTTGTTCTTCAAGGGCACTGCATATATGTTTCACAGGGCTGTTTTATTCTCTATTGTCAGATCTGACTTTGATATAGGAACCAATAAGGCACAAACACACCGTGCTAATCCTTGATTGGTTGCACCATTACAAGTTACAAGATTACTTCATGCAACATCACAAATACATGCTGTGTTCTTTCCCTACCACCCAATTCACAGCAAGAAGCACAGAACTATTGCTGCGTCTTCTGCTTACTGTTTTTCTTCTTAAAGCTGCAGAAACAGTAAAATGTAACAAAGAAAAACAAAGAAATATAAAATGTCTGTAACAATTCTGCAACTGTTTTTCTTAATAACAATTACCACATATCTATAGCCAGCTAATACACTTCAAACAAAATTTGAAGTTCAGTTTACTATGGATTTTGTGGTAATGCAAACTAATAAGAGAAAAAGAAAAACATTCAACAGACCTTCCCATAGAACCATGCAAGAAAAATGAGGCTTCAATTGCTGCCTGACTTGTCTCTTTGGGCAGCAGGACAAAGTTACTGAGTAAATACAGAAAAAGGAAGCAGCGGCTACCGTACTTCCTAAAATGTCATCTTGCTGTTCTTTTCCCCTTGTACTTTCACTTTTGCAACAGTACTGTATAAGCTCCATCCTCTGAGAAAACAGAGAAGTGGAACAATTAACTACTATTTTCTTTGCTTTTTAATACTTTCTTTGAATGAGGCAGCAGGAAGAACTGCACAAAGTAATGTTGCCTAAAGAATTAGTGGACAAATGAGAAGCTGTAGGAGACACTTGCTTTCTTTATCTGAATGATCAGGTAAGAACCTAGGCAAGAAGTGGAGAAGAATGAAATGCTTAAAAATGCTTGAGGCCAGAATTATCTTGAATCCATGATTAAATATAGACCTAATTACAAACTATTTGGTGTTAATTACCTCTTTAACAAGATGTTTCACAGACTGCTGCCCACCACCTGAGCCCCATACATTGTCTATGCGTTTTCCCCCTTTGCTCATGCTCAGCAGTACAGTAGCTCGATCCAGAGCAGCCCTATGAAAGAAATTGATTATATATGAGTTTCTTAATATGCAGAGCAAGCAATTGTAAATAAATATAATCACAATTTTATCTGAAAATCTTAAATTACCAACTCGCTCAGACACAGTATTAAAGTATATAGTTTAGCAATCTTCTCAGTATCACACATTGCTGCAATATGGCAAGGAGTCAATAAGAAAGAGGGGTTTTATCCAGCTTTTAAATTAAGTATAATTTGCCTTCAAAATATCATTGTCTCTTCTCAGAGTTTAAATATGGACATCATATAAGAATTTTCCCCAACTTTATTTTCGGAACAACAATCCTTTTAGGTAAGATACAATTAAAAGTAATAGCTGGTTCCAAGTTCATGTCCAATGAATTCCAGTCCAAGTAAGGATTTGAACCAGAATCTTTGTATTACCATTCAACATCATAACCACCACAAACTCCAAGTTGTTTAAGTGAAAACCAATCTAGTTTTGGCTTCTTTGAGAAAACATGATTAAAGCCAAACCTGACTAGTTTGTGGTACAAGTTTGAACAGTTTCATTTGTGTTTTGTAGTAATGAAATTAAGATAAAATATCTCTGTATTCTTTAATCAAGACAAAAATAAAAATATTTAACATAGTACATAATATGTCTGAACCAGGTTAGAACTTTATTTTGTACTCTGAATTTTCTGTTCTCATTTGACAATTTCATATTACTATATCTTACACCACAATTTTGCCATAATTTTCATACAAAACTAATAAATCTAAATGGATTTTAACTCCATTATTATCCCTTCCATTAAGTTCACGCCTTTCCCTGTATCTTGTCCTTTTAACTATTGCTGTTTTTGCAAAATCACAAAAATAATCACCACCTTTTTTCTTTGTAATTAATATTATAAAGTATTTAAAAACTAGTGTATGTAATGCCTGAATGAAATATGAAAGGCAGACCACTTACCGAGCCTGAACACAATCCACAGTACCCTTGTAACCATCTATGTAAGTATTGCATAATATTCCGTCTCCAACTGATCTTGCAATAAATTGACCCACCAGCTATCAAGAAAAAGGAACAATTTTTTCAGACCAAGTTGACAGAGATACAACACTGTACCAAACAAGAATATATCCATAAAATGTGGTGGTGGGGGGGGGGGGGGAGTTTAGGCATATGCAGCAGCATAAGTAAAGATAGCATGTTAACTTGCATCTCTCACTCAAGGTAAACCGTCCATTTTCAGCATTATCCTCTCAAAACAAAAACTAAATATATACATTTTAAGTAAATTACTTTCAGTTTATTTAAAACTAGGTGAAATATCTAACGAAGTCACTATGAGGTTTTGTTTGGTTTGAACTTAACAGGTTGTCTGAAACCAGATATTATAATTTGTAAACCATCATCTATTTTATACACATGCTTGAATACCACTTCAATCACTGCAATTAATCAATGGTGCCTTAGTCAATATACTATAGTGTTAAACAAGTCACAGCTTAACAGAGGCACAAGATGAATAACTGTATGTTAGTAGATCCACAAATAAATGTAAACACCCTTCCACCTCTCCATCTACAATTTAGGGACAGTAGGAAAGTACCAAGGAGAGATGGTGAAAATGTTCTTAATACAAATCGTATGACTGCTATAAAGGTGTATATAAAATGTATAAAAGGTGTATATAAAATGTTGCTTAACATACATTTGGAAATGCAAATCATGTGACTGCTATAAAGGTGTATATAAAATGTTGCTTAACATACATTTGGAAATGCTCAGGCTACAGGAAAAAAATATATGTTTATTTTTATTTGCATCTCTTAACTCCAGATCATATTCCAACATGGATTTTCCCTCCAATTCAATTGTATAAGACAAAACAGAAGGAAATATGTGTACAGGGAATTCAGTGTAAAACAAGAGCCAAGTTGCCAAATGAAAACATTTTCATTTCAAATGAATTCATGCACTTTTTCACTTAAAAGTATTATTAGAACTTCATTTAGGAAACATTTGCAAGTAAATATAGTAAATTCCATTTCATTCTGTTACAAGTAATTTTTCTAATGGTTTTTTTTAAGTGGTATGCATATATTTACAATACTAAAATATGGTTATGAGTGGTTAGAATGTAAATTGTCAGTTTGGTAGCCCACGCTAATACATCTTCAACCCAAACATACTAAGACAAAGAGATACTGTAAGTAGAAAGAGCAGGTGGTACAAATGCAGATGGTTTATGTAAGAATGAAATGAACATTCAATATAATTTATATAAAAAAATACAAATTTGAGATACAATCCATGCTCAAACACTAGAGTTTACCTTCTGAAACTGGGTAGATTTGGCTGATCCATCCATTTCAGAAACCAAACCTTTAGTTGAAGAAGATTCTACTGCTCATATTTACATCTAAAATATTTTTGTTTCAAGTAGCAATATAGATTAGGATTGAAGCAGCTGTTAAACACAGATGTATTAAACCAACCTGTGGAGCTCTAGGAGTGTCCAGTACCAATTCTGGTAACTCTTTTAAAAGCCTGTCAAATGACTTTTCCACATCATGTTTGGAGATAAGTGTCCCGCATAAGTCAGCAAGAAGTTTTGAAGTCATTTCTCTGTGACTAGCCTTTCCCTCCAATGCCAATGACACAGCCAACACTGGAACACTATATTTCATTTCACCAAGATTGAGGTCTTTCAGCATTTCCTAGAAGAGTAGAAAGTAAACTGTCATTTTATTTTTGGGTGTTATAATTTGAATATTCTACATAATAAACACAAAAGAATAAATTAGTTCATGAAGCTACCTCTTTTACAAGACAATTTTGTGCAGAAAAACTTTTGGTAAGTCAATTTATTTGGTGGACAGAAAATATTTTGCTTCAAGATTTATCTTTTGGATGGGAACAAACAGAAGGTGATTTAAACTAAAAACATGGCACTTTTAAGTTCAGAACATTTTGGGATACTCAGAATGAGACTGGTCCATCTCTAGTAATACATAATAAGTTAATTGTTCTGAATTTGAAGTGGACTTGAAGTGCAACTTCAGGTATAAACTATTTCAAATCTAATAGTAACAACAAACATATTCAACTGGATGGCTTTATGCTAAAGTATAAAGGATTGGAAACAGTATGACAAAACTCTTTTAAAAAGCTAATTTATACTAGTACTTAATACATATACTAAAATTATACAGTAAAATTTAAGTGACTAAGAGACTCCATTCTTTAGAGACATTCTAAACTTCATTGATCATCATCTGCCTTTGAAAAATAATTAGACATACCGCCACTTCATTAGTATCACCATGTTCAAAATATTCTTGAATTATTGGAGTTAGTGTTTTTTCACATGCTTTTTCATCCAAAGGTAGAACTACAGTTTCGTACACACAGTTATCCTATTTCAAACAAAGACAAAATACCTCACTAAACAAACATATTTGGATATTAATAATATTTATTTTGCTACTACTTAGCGGTTTCTACCACCACTTTGCTTCTCTTTACCATAATCTCTTATGGCAAATTAACAAAATATTGAAGTCCTGAAGGTAGACTACCAAATATATCTGAACTTATCACAATTCTGGGGCCAGGAAAAAGGCCTTTATAAACCTCACCGTGCTGAATATCTCTCCTACTAAATATACAAATTTTAAAACAAGGGTACTTAATTATTTTGAAGTCAAGATTTGTACAAAGTGTTTTGGGGCATTGCACATAGCCTTGCTTAGCTGATTTCAAAAATCAAACAGGCTTCAACAGAATATTACTTAAATATAAGATAACCAACAAATATCAGGCTATAAATTAAACTGGGAAGTCAAAAGAAACATCCTGGGACAAGGGAATGGAAAAATATTTTCATATGTCTGTCCCAAAACTATAGTTAGTCCTCAATTTATGACCACCATTGAATCTGTAATTTTAGTCATAAGTCATTGTAGTTGTAAGCAAAACATCCACAACTGCCTCGCTCAACAAACAATCCCAGCTCTCCCTGTTGCAATCATTAACCGACTGAGCAGGTCAGGGACGTCTTTGGAGGACCAGCGCCCATCAACACATAGAAATGACTCATGTCATAAGGCCTCAGCCAGCTAGGCACAGGAACATGTTGGCTTCATCCCTGCCCTCCACTCCCAAAATGCCCAGCCTTATTCCGGCCCCTTAAAACATGGATCTACTTCCCTTCCCTTTTCTGCAGGTGCTGAAAGTTGCAGCCAGCTAATGTGAGGCTCAGCTAGAAAGATAGCTAAGGCAATCTTCCTCAAGATTAGAGAAGCAATTTTTCTCAAGGTTGGCTTGGAACAAGAGTTAGGAGGGAGGGAGGAGGCCAGGGTGGGTTTCTACCAGTTCAGTCCAGTTTGAGCGAACCAGTAGCTCCTGACATCAGCTGAGAGCGAACCGGTTTGCTCCGACCTTCAGGTGGGCCTACTCGTCCATCCCTGGGCTATACTCACCTATATTTCCTTGTTTTTTAGCCCAGCTGATAGGGGTGAAAGAGTGGATTGCTGCGCCTCAACTGTTTTCCTGTGAACTGCGCATGCGTACACAGTGCACATCAGGCACATTAGATGCATTAGTGCACGAAGCAAACCAGTTGTTAAACCGGTAGGATCCCATCCCTGGAAGAGGCTCATGTATTGCTTGGCCTACATGTCTGAGGCTTTCCAGCCATGGAAAGTTAAAGAGAAGGGAGACTTCTCAAGAGCAGTGGGAGGGGAAGGAGGAGACTTGTGCACCACTGGGCCTTCCAGGAGTGGGGCAGCAGCAAAAAGACCAGATTTCTAAACAGTGCCGGGGGGAGGGGGAGAGAAGGCCTGCACACTGCTGGGCGGTAACGACTGAAGCCTTCCTGAGTCAGTTATGCCCAGCACATCAGTGGATCTTGTCAGATTTCTGCATATCAGTGGATCTAATCAACCAAAGCCTCAAGGGCAATGGTGGAAAAGGAGTTGCAGCACTCCCATGCACATTAAGGGTAGGCACGCTGCGCCTGGTCATAAGTCCCTTCGTCTAGCACCATTATAATTTTTAGTAGTCAATAAACAAATGGTCGTAAGTGGAGGATTACATGTACAGGGGCATTTCCATGAAGTCACTAGGAGTAGAGCTGACTCAAAAATGACATCACATTTTAAAAGTTGGGGATAAGGAAGGGAGCATGGTCAAAGCAGAAAGTAAAAAATACAATATATTCTTATTCCTGCATATTCCAAAAATCTCTTTAAAATTAATTCTGAAGCCTTGCACAGCCAGTTACACATATAATAATCACAGAAGAGCTCTGCATAAGCATAAATTAGTGGTCAAAATAGCATTGCACATAATAGGGAAGCAGATTATATGAACTCATTCTGAACAATCAAGTAACAAACTAAGCATATTTTTACCTGATCATCATCATAGTTGGGATCTTTAATATCCACTTCCTCCAAATCATATACTTGCCCTGGTGTTCCCCAAACACCTTTGCCTCCTGCACCACCTGGCCAAATGGATGGGGTGAGTTTAAGACCAAATTATAATGATGAATATAGCAATCTTCTTATTACCTCACTCTAATATCTTAAGAACCCATTTCTCAAAGATGATAGATGGATAGATAGGTAGGTAGGTAGGTAGGTAGGTAGGTAGGTAGGTAGGTAGGTAGGTAGGTAGGTAGATGATAGATGAAAACTTCAAAAGTCATTGCCCAACTGACAATTCTTCAGTGTTTTGGACAAGATGACATGCCACAATTTTAATACATTAAATATGCTTGTTTTAAATCACCATTTCGTTTAAATTAACTGTATCAATATTTGTCAATATTAAAACTAGAAATCTTAACTTTTTTTCAAAGAATTCTAAGGCAAATAATAAATTTAAGAGTTCTAGATTTTCAAATATATTTGCTGCTCATCTTCTTATTACTTAAAATAAGTAAAAGCCACAAAGGACTGACAGGAAGAAAAAAGCAAAATAAAAACCACCCTCTTATTGCTATTTGCTTAAAAAAAAGCCACCCAAGGAGCACTCACCTTTCTTTGGTAGGCCCCTTCCCTTTCCAGAACGAGACCGCCTATCCAGGTATTTTCCCTTTGGACTTGTTGGCACAACAACTCCACTTTTCAGGGCTTCACCAGTATCACTCACTGAGTCACCTCTTCCAGAGTCTCTAGAGGAATTTTTTCTCAATCTTCTCTTTGCTCTGGCATTGATTTTAGCTTCATTAATAGATGTTGCAGGGATCCAATTGCCATTGATTTCAACTTTTATTTCGTCAGGTCCAACATTTTCCTCCTCACCAGAAAAAGGAGTATCACTAAGATTATCCACTTCTAAAAAAAGAAAAACACACAGACACACACACACACATTAGCTGTCAACATAAACTATTCCTTTAAAAAGAACACAAACCTGAAAACACATACTAATGTTCTGAGGAGTACATTATAGTCATAATGGAGCATACAATTCAGCACAGTATATTTAAAATTATCTATGTTGCAAATCTAATTTTTTTTGATGGTTTTAACTTTGTTATAGCTGAAACAAATTAAATACTTGGACCATTACTTCTATGTAGATGAGGCATGACCTGAACATGGAGGACATTAGCATCAATATTTTGTCACAGAGAAATTACTTCATCAAATTATAGATCACATATCCCCTTGATCCATGCAATAACAATAGACATAGACATATATGCCGCTTCACTGTGCTTTACAGCCCTCTCTAAGCAGTTTACAGAGTCAGCATATTGCCCCCAACAATCTGGGTCCTCATTTTACTGATCTCGGAAGGATGGAAGGCTGTTTCAACAACAAAGGACTAGTTAGAATGGTCGATTGATGGATCCCAATTGCTCTGGATCTATTAGTTGAGTTCTTCAAAAATTTGGTGGCCAATTATGCTTAATTTTGTATCCATATGTGTGTGTGCATTTCAAATAGCCTGTTCCAAATTTTAAACAAAGCAATTGCTTTGAATTCAAACTGTGGGATTTCATACATGAAATATTTTGCGTTCTAAAAATTTTAGACATTCCTACTGCATGCATTATCTACTACTTTCAGGTCTAAATCATATATTATGCTAGGGAGCTTGTTAAAATATGTCTTTTTCCTTGAAATCCTTGGAGAGGGTTTTTTTTTTGGATGTTTATGAGCTTCTCGTACACAGCTGGCATGCCAATGTGGAAAAAAGTTAGATCAAAAAATCCTATAGAAAATGTGTCCAGTTGATATTATATGGAGAATAACTTAATTCAATTTAGAGACCATTCCTAGATTACAATTTTATATATGCATTTGTATCACAAATGAGGTCCAAAATATGAGCTCCTCTTTATATAGTGTTAATATTCAGTTTTATAGGTTGCCTTATATTAAAATGGATTTCTAGTAGCAGGGACAAGATTTGTAATAGTTTACAATTTCATTTTATTACGCATATTGTATTGACTTCTGTTCCTATTATTTATAATCTACATGGAGTTTAAGAGCAATTTTCATATTTTTAAATGTTAAAATATGTTTAATTACAAATTAATGAAATGTTGAAAAGCTTTAATTTCTTTGTACTTATGAATCCCTTTTTTACTTTTCCTACTCCTTTTTTATGGTTTTCCTTTCCTGAATATTTTTTATGAAAATGTACAATAAAATATATTCATAAATAGATACTTGCCTAAAAGATGAATATAATATTTTCTGCTTTTTAACTGTGTTTTCTTTTAGTTTCTTACCTGTTGTTGTATTGATGATGTCTGTCTGTTCATTTTCTACTTCCATAGTTGTTCAACAGTATTTCAACTACACTGAATATAAATGAAGTTTTTTTTCTTTTTGTTTCTGACCTAGTTAAGGGAAAGGGGAATTAAGAAAAATTTAGCACAATTATGTCAGTTTTAGTAACTTGTGAAAATCCTGTACAGGTAGACATCAATTGGGGCTGAAAAAGTAACGCTTTCAATCCTCACATTTACAGCCTTCACAAGTCTATAAACAAAAAGTTTAAGTAAGATCACAAGCAGAGTCTGAGTTTCACTTAGCAACTGCTTTGCCTAATGACCAATCCTAATTGGCTGGTCCCAATTATGTTTGTTAATGAGAACTATATTCTCTGAAAAAATGACAAAAGCTACTTAGTGAATATTAAATTAAGATAACTGAAGTGTTATTTAACAGTGAGTTAGCAAGATGAATACATTCTCATGATTCAAAAAAAATTCCTTTGGCTACTTGTTATCTGTTTAAAACGTGGATTGGTAATATATTTTTATTTCACCAATTGAGTAACCTTTTTAACAAACCAATATATGCACATATTTATACACTTCAATATAAGTAAGAGCAATTGTAGGCTCTGTATCTCATATATATGTATAGTTTAGCACATGTAAGAAAACTCTATGTCTTGAATAAAATATTATCATTATTTTAATAAAAATTGATGACCATTACTGGTTGACTAATTTGTCTATATGAGGCTCTTTTGTAGTTCTCAAAACATTATACATATCATATCATTTTGTATGTATGCATTATTTTACCATAAAAGTAGATAATTGGACTTCAGGAATTTATATTACTCAATGTTCACTTGTCAACTTAGAATCTTAGCCTGTATGACAATTTTAACATAATACTTTAAAACAAGTTAGAACCATTGACAAGTTTTATTTCTAATCACATTGAGTTTAGATAGCATGGTAATAATACATATATCAGAGAAAAAGCAGACAACTATCCTAACAGAATTTTAAATTTTACCTGGGAACCTTTTATTATGTATTAAGAAATCTCAGTAAAATTCTCAGTCAATATTTGACGAATATATCTTCTTTCTCCACATTCTTCCTCTATCTTTAACAAGTAAATACCATGTATTGCTAAGGGGTCATATTATGACATCAGGTGTCTTACTTCATACCTCACAGCAAGGATTTTTTCTGCATTACCTCAGCCAATCATGCACGAGTTATACAGGTTGCTGATATATTTTCTTTTTGCTAGAAAAATTCACTTAGATCTTTCTCAAAAAGTCAAAATGTCCAAGTAACTGATTAGTTTGTAAAATTAATTCCTTTCCTCTTGATAATGTCTTCCATTACATAAAGTCAGACTCCTTGAAAGCAAAAGAAAAACCACAATTAACTAGCAAAATCAGTAACAACAGAACAGTGCTTTGTGAACCCAATATGATTTTTATATACTGTTTAATTTTATTAACTTGAACGTGAGTTATACAAAACGCACATTATAATAGTTAAATCAAACTCAGGTTGTGGGACTATCAACCTTGCTTGATAGTAAGATTTGACACCCAAATATAATCACAACAATTTAGAAAATAACATCTTGTTCATGTTATTTATTTAAATAAGGAATGAGCATCCACTAGTTTAAGAGTTGAAAACTGAAAAATTACATATTTCTAAGATTTATACTTATGACTGATCTTATAAGCATTCATCTAAAAGCCTGGAACTTGAAGGAACTTCTGTGCAGCAAATATAGTGTATAAGCATACATAAGTTATTTAATAAACACATAATTAAACATCACAGCACTTAAAAGAATTGTACTGATTGGAGAAGAAGTGTGACCATTTTTCACAAATATTACTTAAATATGGAAAATATATTATTTTGATTATTAAATCATTTGCATTACCTATACTGATTCAAATGGAGTATTTGCCTCATTTGTATTAGTCACTGAATTGTTTGACCTGTTGCATATGAAATCCACTGGGGTCAGCTAAACTGAGGTAACACTATATTTCTCTATTTGACTTTGGCAGAGAGACAATAATAGTAATTAGTTAAAACTAAAATGTCAAAAGAAAGGACAACAGTTAAAATTACTTTTTTAATTATTTAATAAATAATCTGATTTTGGTAGAGACTTAGTGATAGATGAATAGTACTGCTAAACAATATGCTTATTTTTCAGAAAGACACCAATAATCTTTCAAGACGTGACATGATATGGATTCTTAAGAACTTAGCAAATAAGATTTCTAAGGTGGATATTTTACCTAAAATTTTTCTAACTATAACTAAGTTAGTTTAATATTTAAGAGAAAATCTACAACTAAGTTAATTTAATATTTAAGAGAAAATCTACAGATATAAAATGAAGGGATAATTACAAAAGGAATTAGTGGCAGATGACTATAAAAAGAAAATATTTTTTGATAACGTTTAAATAAAGGTATTGATTTAAGGATTGATTGGGATACAAGTAAAGCCTTTATGGGAAGTTACTTACTTTATTCAATGTAATGCATTTGAAAAAGCAGTCCCAAGAAAAATTGCAGGCTATTTTGGATGAATTTTTTTAAGAAATAGTTTACAAAAAACACTGGCAAATTCAATTATTGTGTATCAGATCAACATTTTACTACAATTACCTATGTTAAATATAAGAAAAATAGACTAAATTGAACTATGCAAAACAGAAGAATTTTGAGTTTGCTAATAAGCCAAGGAAATGGTTTACTTATCAATCGAGAAAGGAAAAAGCCAATTGAAAATTCAGGATGCCAGCACTGTATTATTGAATAATGTATATATAGATTAAAAATTCATGACTTCTATTGCAATTTGTATAACGTATAAGCTATTTCCTTGGAACAGATAGCAGAGTATTTTAAAAATAGAACTTACCTAAATTTTCACAATCTTAGAGACAAATTATGAATACCCCTATAACTATTAGGCAGATATTAGAAGCTGTAAAAAAAACTAAAATAGGAAAGGCACCAGGAACAAATGGATTACCATGTTCTTATTATAAATCTTTTGAAGACCAACTTTTGCAACCAGTTTAGACAGTGGTGAGTTCTATTTTACAGGGCATTCCAATGCCAGAATTGTGAAGAAAAACCAATATTGCATTATTACCAAGGGAAGGACAAGATTCAATCTCTGCTAAGAATTATAGACCAATAGGGAAAGTCTGCCACCTGCTAAATATATTTAAAAATAAAATAAAGAAGAAACTATAATTGGCTGATATTTTAAAATCAAGTCATATCTGCTGTTACATTTTTAAATATTAAGAAAACTATGGCTTACAGTATATTTTGAGTTTGCTCTTTTAAAGGGTGAAGTTAAAAGTGTTCCTGCGGCTTTTACCCTCCTATCATGACCGACTTTAGGGAGAAGTGCTTTGTTTCTTAAGTCAAAGAGCCAGAATTGTCTGGAGACCTTTCTGCAGTCATGTGGCTTACATAACATCCCGCCACAGCACAAAGCATATGACACAACACAGAACACTGTTACGTTCCCATATGCTTATATGTGGTACCTATTCACCTACTTGAATGTGTATTTTTTCAAACTGCTAGGGGCAAGTAAAAGGAGCTCAGTCCATCTCATAGCACTTGGGTCTCAAACTACAAAATTGTAGACCTTTAATGGTGTAAAACACAGTGTCCTAACCACTGAGCCACTGCATATCTTTTGCTCTTTTAAGCATAAAAGATTTAACAAAGTTTATTTTCCCATCTACAGTGCTTTGAACAGCACATAAAAAATACTGCCACTCTTTTTAGCAGTAACAAATATAATCAGTCTACAGCTCTGAAATGTTTAGCATCTTGGCTATTTATTTTTATTTACAAACATATGGTATATAAGACATACATTAACATCTTCAGAAACTTTCACAAACTAAGTACTGTGTAAAGATGAAAAATGGCAGTACGGACTTCTTTGTGGTTAATACCAGTGTACAGCTGATTGTAATTCTATCTTCATTTTTATTTCTGATTATCATAGACTATACTTTGGGAAAAGAAGTGAATAAATTGGATTTTAGCATTCTATGGAATAAACAAGGCAAATTGACTCACCTAGATTTTTCTGATAGCATAGCTTTACTTGAAAGTACTAAGACTGACATTGGCACTTGAAACAGAGGCAAGTGGGCTTAAAAATTAGTGAAATTAGCGACCAAGATGATATACATTGGCAATGTTCAAAAAACCACTCCAACATTAGGAGGACAGGCCTTAAAACTTTGTGAGAAAATTTAACTACCTAGGTAGCATCATGGATACAAATGGGGAAAGGAGATGTGAAATGCCAAATAGGTAAAGCAACTTCTGTCTTCCAACAAATGTGCTCAATTGGACCACACTTGTTATAAACACAGCAACCAAAAATAAGATTATTTAATGTCATTGTCATACCAACTGCCATCTATGTCAGTGAGACCTGGAAATCTACAAGAATTATTCCAAAGATATCTTCCAACAACATTGTCTCAGAAGGATTCTTCATATATCATATTGGGACTATGTCACAAATAAGGAAATTCTACAAAGAAATAATTTCTGAAGACTCTCTGAGATAGTGACAGAATGTAGAATATGCTTTTCTGGAATGGTGATCTGCGTAAGTAAGCAACATCCAGCAAAGACCGCAATCAATTGGATACCACCAGATGTTCAGAGAAAATGAGAAAGGCCAAAAAAACAAAAACAAAACCCCATGGTTCCAAACATTTCAGGAAGATTTGAAAAACATCAACCTTAAATGGAAAAATGCAGAGACCGTAGCTGTGGTCCAAAAATTATGGAATATACTTGTATATTCCCACAGGATATAATTTTATTCTATTTATTATTAAATTTATATATGCTACCACCCACTTGGTATCTAACAACTATTTATACTGAATAGAAAATTAACTTCATTATCAAACAAAAACACAATTCAAATTTAATGTAATACTGTACTTAAAATATTTTATTACTTGGTATCAGAAGTGGTATTCAGCCTGTTCTGACAGGTTCTGAGAACCCGTAGTGAAAATTTTGAGAGTGGGGAGGGGGGTTTGCACTATCCTTTCCCTGCCATGCCCACAAAGCTACGCCCACAGAACCAGTAGTAAAAAAAATTGAATCCCATCACTGCTTGGCATTCAATGTTTTATTCATTTTTTTATCTAAGAAAATGTCCCTGTTTAGCTATAACAGCAACTTTGTTTCCTCCTATAATAAAAGCAGCTTTTTTTTCAGCACTAGTCAAACGTAGAAAGTAAGATCTGAACAACTTTTAAAGCTTACTTTTTCTTTTTAAAAAAACTACAATATAATAATCTGAAGTTGGACATTCTAGGGCTGAATTAGCATGTATGAAATAAATACAAAAGGTATCAATTTTTTCTCTGATAAATAGGAGGATCTCTGCAGCATGTCGTTGAACACTGATGTCCTATTGTGTCTGAAACCAGCTATTGTGGTTTGTAATGCAAAGCTAGGCCATTTACAGTACTTCATTTACATGTATTTGAGTCACTATATTCAGACAAGTTGTCATGATCCCTAAATTCAGATTTGTAATTTGAGTATATGACTAGGTGGCTATATAACTATAATACTTTATTTGGTTGTGGCCTTCCCTAACTTGGGAATCAGTTGATGTATGTACTTCAATAGTGGTGGTCTCAGTAATGACCACCCTAGCTGGAGAATTCTGAGTGTTAAAAATATATTCATTTGAAACAGTTCAGGTTGGGGAAGGGTGGCTCAGGGTGAAGCTTACCATTATGAACTAAAATCCATGACAAATGATAAGCTGAGCAATAAACTGATTTTGTTTGTATGTGCCTGTCTTTAAGTCAGTGCTGACTGCTGGAAACTGCCTGGATTAGCCCCTGCAGTTCTCTTGTCAAGATTTTCAAAAGTGGTTTGCCATGATTGATTCAACATCACCAGCTGGTTTTGTGCTTAAGACAGAACTCACACAGAACTCACATTTATAGCCTGAGTCTAAACTATTACATCAAACTTCTCAATAAACTAAATAAAATGGGTTAAATTCAAGAACCTATGCTAAGTAAAATATGGTTTACTGTGATACATTAACCCAATAACCATCACAACACTAGAATCTCACAGAACCTGTCTCTCCATAGGAACCCCACCATTTATATTAATTTCAAAGAAGGTAATAATAATTCTTATGATCAACTTCTCCAGACTAGAAATTCTAAAGCACTAACTTTCACTAAAACAATGTTTTGGGTAACTTTACATAACAGAATAGTTTTGAAAAGCATAGAAATTTCTGTTCTGTTTGAATAGAAATAATTGGTGCCCTTGTGGGAATGAAGGAAAAAAATGTAGTTGCATTTGATACCTATCCTTAAAGCAACAATTTAATCAAATGGGAAATCAGACACAAACTTGCATAGAGAGTACCTGCTTTTGCCACATAGAGCAGTCCCCCCACCCCCAGAATTCAGCTGTATCATTTTCCATAATGACTTCTCTTCCAGAGGAAGAACCAGCCTTGGCAGCTGTCACTGTTGCTTCATTAAAGCTAAATTTGTATAGCCCAGTAAGCCACACATGATTTTAACATAGTTTACTGAATAAACCACAACTGCTAGGGTTCATCTGAAATGCTAAGTCTTAAATCCAGGTTTACAAATCACAATAACTTAGTTTAAAGAGAAGTCAACAATTACAGTTGACATTACAGTTCAGCAACAGGGTCAAGCACAACCTACGGAATTTATCTAAAATCAGTTAATGAATTATAAGCACAACTACACCTCCCCCCAAAAAAGACTTTTTCAGGGAAACTTGATTGCCATCCCTAAAGTTGGGGAGTCTCCATAATGTGAAAAGCAAAGGCAGAATTGTGAAATGTAAGGCTATTCAGAGAGTGGCAGCAGGCTGGTCACAGCAATAAAAGAACTGCAGTTGCTTAGATAGCAACTGCTTTAATCTCGATTAAAGGGGCAAGATTCCGTTTCTGCAAGCTGGAGGACTCACCTACCCCATTATTGCCTACTCTTGTTCCTCAGCTCTGTCTCCTTTTCAAAGCAACCGCGGTTAGCAAAGAATGGGTATGCGCTCCACTTTATCTAGGAGACAATTTTCACTCGGAGCTGGGCATTTAAGAGAGCCGGCTCTCATCGCGCACTTCTATGGGATGAGAGCTCCAGCTGCCTCAGGGTTACTATCAGGATGGTCGTTAGTGTGAAACGGGACCAAGAGTAGGGGAAGGACACCGAAAGCGGAAGCCGCACGAGACATGCGATCTCTGTCTTAACCTCCACCTCAGAAAGGACCAAACAGTGCCAGGAGAGACGGCACAGCAGTTCCCCCTGACCAGTTCGAGAAGCGGGAGAGGGGCGGTTCCGAAATGTGAAAAATAATTTTAAAAAATATTCTCACGACTTCAGACATAAAAAACCCGCGTCCCTTCCCCTCACAGTGCCGCCCAAAAGGCGAGTCCTAAGCTTTTAACGTCACGTTCCCCGAGGACAGCGAGGGAGTCGAATTACCGTAGGCGGCGGCCTCGGAGCTGCTCAGACGGCCACACCTCTTCCCCCCCTCCCCTTAAGTCGCCCCCGCCGGTGATCGCTTTCCCTTGGTTTCTGTTTGTTTTTTCTTCTGCCCAGCAACACCAACACGAGCGTCCGAATCTGATTGGACAGTTTGGCCCTGGCCGATGCAACCAATGTAAAAGGAGAAAAGCCAGGTGATCCTAAGGCGGAGTGCTTAAACAAAAACAAGGGGGGGAGGGTGTGTGTGTGACGCCCTGATAGAAGTTGACGAAACCATCTCAAGTAAAAAAGGAGAGGAGATAGATTACTTTGCGATATCAACGATGGCAGCAATTGCAGATAAATGTTAAAGTTCAAAGGTAAAACATCAAAAGAACAGATCATTATCAATGCATGTCCTGTAAGGGTAAATTCAATCCATTTGGTTTTTTTCCAGAAAAACAAACAGCGATAAGGAAGATTGTGGCTAAATTACTGGTGAATGTATGGCCTCAAAACAGCTTGTCAGCAGTAATTCTTATTCCCATCCCAGAATTCAAGCCCCTAATTTACTTTCTGAATAGATTCCTTAAACTTAATGGGACTTCTAAGTGAACACAGACAGGATTATGTCCTTAAAGTAAACTTGCTGGACTGTTTAAACACAGCTATAAGCTGCCTGTTTTGAACCTCAGCAGATACATGATAAACAACTGCTCTCCTGCTAGAGTACTTGCACTTTCAAAAAGTATTAGATCACCTTTGCAGTTCATTAATTTATTATTCAGTAACCAAAGTAGGTGTACTTATAAGAAGCCAAGAATGCTGCCAAAAGTGCAGTAAAATGCAAACTTAAAAAAAAAATCTTCAAAGGAAATCATCTAACATTGTATTAAATGTTCCTGGCAGAACTGCATCTCTGAAATAAATGGCTGGCATAAATGTTATTTGGGTTCACTTTTCCATTACACAAGAATGTGCACTTACAGCTTATGATTAACCTCACCCCACTCTTTAAAAAAGACTCTCCCTGACCTTCCAGTTAGCCTGCTTTAGTGTATACGGAGCCTCCCCCTTAATTACATAGTGTAACTTTTGAATAGCTGGCAGCTGTCTTTAGTTAAAAATAGCAATGCTAAAAATTCAGTTAAGTATCCCCATTATTGATGTTTTACCAAAAGTCAAACTAGATTTTATTCCCCCAGCATGACTCTTCTACTAGGAAATAGCTGGAGCAAATCACCTAGAATCCAAAACTGATCTTCCATATTGCTCAAAAACACATTCTTCAAAACAGTTCAACTTCATTTTAGCATCTTTGCCATTGCAGCATCAGAGCAAGTAATCTTTTTCATCAGAAAATAATTACAAAGTATTAGTGAGTCATGTGTGAGTCAAGCAGCCATATAAATTTGTTTAATAAAGATCTTGGTAGCCAATGATGGAAATTATGTTTATTCTACAACAGGATTCTGCATAAATAAACTTCTGTCAAATGACTTGAAAAAAAAATCATTGAAAAGCAAAGCAGAATTCTTTCTAGCTTCATTTTTGCAATTTCCTATATGGATAACCATTATCACTGTTCCTTTATAATTACAGCCAAAATGAGCTGCACATTCCTAATTTTACTTATACCAAAATTTTAAAAAAATCAGGCATGCTTTTACTTTCTATCACTAACTTAAGTCTTTTTTTCTAAGAGAAATTAGGTTGAAGAAACATCCTTGTTATAATTTGGAAGAGCATATTTTAAACCCATCAGCAGTTTCTTAACATTTCATTTCTAGTTTCCTTGTTTCTCTTAAAAGCACTGCAATAAAATGCAAAAGACTGTAGGCTATAATTTAGTACAATATATTATATTAAATCATAAGAAGGCATTACACTAGATAGCAAAACATTATGAGCAGGGTGACCTTGGAACAGTCATTTTCTCAGTCCTGGGAAGGAAGCAATAGCAAACAACTTCTGAAAAACCTTGTTAAAAAACCCTGCAGAGACTTGTCCAGGCAGTGTCCAAGAATCAGACACAATTCCTTGGAGGAAAAAAAAATCAATACACTTATCATAGCAACATGTAAATGTACAGGTGACTGCATTGTTTATCCCTATTGAATAAATCCAGGGTGGAAGAGTTTTTAAATATGTGGAGGATACAACTGCTTTTCCTGTGAGTTGGACATTAGTCGAGTAGGTCCAGTTGAGATAGATGCATTGTCTTCCAAGATTATTTGGGATCAGTTTGAGTCTGTGAATCTTGAGGAATTCTATGTGCTTTGTTCTATGTGCTGTAAGTTCTGCAACATGAAGACTAGATCCCTCCCTTTATCTGTTTTGTGAATGCTGCCAAGGAGGTACTGAACCTACCTATCCTCAATAATTATCAGTTTCCAATCTTCACATTTTATAAAAAATTGATTAGCTGGACTCTTTTCAGTTGGGATTCAGATTTGCATAAAAGGTTGAAGTTACATTAATTGTTCTTATTGACGATCTTTAAGTAGGAGTAATATAAGGAGAATGCAAGCCTTCTCATTCTGCTGGATCTTTGATACCACCAATCGTGACATTCTTCTAGGTTAGTTAAAAGTGGGGCACTGTTTTTCAGTGGTCTTCCTTTCTGAGAGGTTACTTTCAGTGGAGTAGAAATCACATCTATGAGTAGTGAGTTGCAGAGTGTTGCAGGATTAGTCTATCCTACCTGTTTTCAACATCTATACAAATCTGCTGGAAGAGGAAATCTCCTAGCATGGAGTGAGCTGTATATCTCCATTCTGGGCTGGGCAAGAGACGTGATGCAGATTCTATCAGGGCCTGGATAAGTTAAATCTCAGCAAGATGGAATGGAAAGAGTCTATCATCAGGCCCGGATCACTCTTCCCCCAAACAGAATTGAACAGTTTGGGGGTCTTTTTCAACTCATAGTTCCTGCTATGCCTTAGGTGAGGCTTTGGTTAAAAGAACTTCTGCACAAGTTGTGGCTTTTTTTTTCAATTAGAGACTTTGCACAGTTATGTGCACCCTTGTTACTTCCTGCCTGGGCTATTGCACATAAGTAGTTCTTGAAGGCTAGTCAGAAGCCACAACTGTTCAACAAGTTTTTTTTTTTCATGTAACACCCTTGCCAAGTGATAAATTGGTTGCTGGATTGTGTCCAGGTACAATTGAAGGTGCTGCTTATTATCTTGAAAGCCTTTCAAGATTCAGGATAACTCGGAGATATCTTCTCTCTGTTTCAATCTGTCTGCTCAACAAGATGAGAAAAAGAAAGCTTCCTGAGGATCCACTGCCAAAGGGAATGCAACGGAGCATTCTTGATAATGAGCCCCTATATTCAGATATCTGGACCTCTTCTTTATTTGTTTCTAAAGAGCCTTGAAAACATGGCTGCCAGAGAGGATTAGGGCCAAATGAGTATTATTCTAGCCCAGAGGTGTCAAACTAATGGTGTCACACGATATATCATGACTTTTTCCCCCTTCACTAAAACAGGGTGGCAGTGGCCAGTGTGTGCTGCATCTGGCCCATGGGCTGCAAGTTTGATGCCTCTGTTCTAACCCAAAGGCTGTGCACTTGATGCTTTTCAACAATTCAATAAACATTCAATAATTATACTGCATTCTTCTTTTTTTCCAGTTGTGAAACCTGTTATATGGCAACCTGTTCATTGCCTGTGTATAAAACTCCAAATAAATGTATTCATATATAAACATTCCAACTAGGCAATGATTACCCACATCTTCAAATAAGTCAGGATACATAATGTTAAAAAAAAACATATCCAATAGCATTAGTTATTCAAACTAGCCAGAAACATTATTTTTCAGTCAGATAAATAATATGAGCAAAATTATCAATGGGATAATGCTTACCACCTTTTTTTATACAAACTCATATACAGATAATTGGAGGCAGTGAGAAAAACCGAAGCCCTATAGAAACTACAAGTAACTGGGGGTTAGGGAGTGGAGAGATTTACAATCCAGGAAAAATATACACAAATGTTACAGATGTGGGACAGTCTGTCCCTTTCTAACTTCAGAGGGCCGTAACTGAAAAACCGAGAAGACTTTAACTTAGGCATCTTCCATAGGACCATACAATCTAGGATTGCTAGTTTTCTGAATGTTTTTGTTGCCTTCTAGCGTTCGCCCAGATTATCTGCAGCCCAAGCATAGAAGCGCTATCTACTTCCACAGATTATCACACCTCGAACCTTGGCAAGTCTTAGATTCACGTTAAAGAACTACAGCCACGGCATACAAAAGTTCCACTCCGTATAAAGCAAGCCCGTTATGTAATAGCACTCACACCCCGTTTCTAATCATCAGAAAATCAACTAGTAGGCAGATTGAGAGTATAAAATACGAGTAGGATTAATCTGTAAAACTTCTTAGTATAAACGTATTTCTTCGAAGTATGTCCTGCTGCGTTTATAGCAAGGCTTTTAAAAAAACAGCCCTCGACTTCAAGCTGCAAAGCTGTGCACGTGCTATAGATCTGAGGCTTATCCCAGTTCCGTAGCGAGAAGATCTATCGAACAGAGTGGAACTCAATATTGTACGCAGAGTCTGGTAGCTGTGTCTCAGCCTGCAATCTTTCACAGGGGCTTGAGAAGCAAAGTCTAACTCAATGCAGCGGCATTTACTTCCGAAAACACCGCACGCTGATCAGATGGTCCAAAACTGATTTGGTAACCAGAATTATCTGGTTTCGTGCAACTGAAACGCCAGAAAAGTCAACCACTTTCCCTTTCTACAAGTTTCTTCAATCACGGGCGAACAAAACGTGTTCCGGTGAACTTTAAAAAAAATAAACAACGGAGCGAACCATGCTCGCATTTGTTCAGATGGAGAAAACCCAGCATATTGGGTTTTACTCCTCCTGGTAATAAAACGGCCCTGGCGCACGAGCGATTTCATCCTTCTAATTTCTTCGGCGCGACAATGAGGAGAGAGGAAGCACATTAAAAAAACTTAAGCTACTTAAAAGTGAAGAGGCTGAAAAGTCACCCTTTTCCTCAGAAGTCCCTGATCGCAGATTTCTAGCTCTTTCTCCTCGGCCAACCAGTTTCAGTTCCTTCCACGCATTTGCGGTTGTTTTCAAACAGCTCTTGGGTTTCTTTCCACGTTTAGCCACATGTAGGCCCGCCTACACGGCTCAAGAAAAGCAACTATTTGGCGAGGCGGCCCTTAAAATTACCATAGGTTCTTCCTCCAGGGCGGAGCGTGTGTAAGCAACTTTTCTTAAGTTTTTTTTGAAACCGCGTCAACTGCCATTTTCTTTTGCGCACTTAATTTTATAAAGAATTTGAAGACCAGTTATTTGATTTAGGTTGCTGTCTGTGCATGTCGGAAGTAGTCGTGGCTCACTCTTCCGCACAGTTCTCTGTTATTTACTAAGAAGTAAAGGCCGATTAAGTTCAATGGAAATTACTTCTCGGTAGGCAAAGGGTTGCAATCATTGGGGGGGGGGGGAGTCCGCATAACGCGATATCTGATAAACCAGGCTAAAAAGCTATGAAATCAACAAAGATACTGTACTTTCTTTTCTATGCAAAATGGAGGTGGATGGGTTTTCTGCTGCTGTGTGAGGGGGAATAGTGTACCAAACTAATACTAATAACAATAAATTTCTGTGCCATCACAGCTCTTAAGGGACTATCAAGAGTTCACGTGCAGATTATTATTGAGTACGTTTGATGTAGGCAAATGATCTGATTTGAGCATTGGAAGTGCCTTTTTGAATCACAAAGCACATCTAAGGAAGGGTACTAGAATTGTAGAATAATCTGAAAAAAGATTCCCGCATGATCATTAAAAGTTACAGATAATTTCATTGCCCTATGCAGATTACTGCAAAATACTGCCTTTTGGTGTTTTTTATCAAACTGTATTTTTGTTATTTAATCAAAAATTACTATTTTGTCATTTTTAAAGGTGTGAGCTTTATCAATGCCAAATGTGCTATAATAAAGCAATCATTTGAATAAGAATAAAATCGATGCACAGATCAGTGCCTTAGAGCTGACTAAAGTAAAGGGTGGTGTCATGGTGCCTTTTTAAGTATTGTGAGATCCAGAAGCATCCACATAGTGCAAACTTGTTTCTTAAAGGGAATTTTATCCTTTCCAAACCTGAATTATATCCTGTTTTCTTTCCTGCCAGGAAAAAAGTAAGCTTCCTCCAGCCCACTGCTGCTTTCTGAACCAATTCTATATGGTTTGGAATTGCAACAAGTTCTCTGACATTACAATAAAGGAACTACTGTATGTAGTATCATCTGATGATAATGCACATCACACATACCGTTCCAGTGGTTTCCTGAGGAATTTTTTTTATTTGATTCATTTCTCACCGTTCATAAGCTCAGAACATTTTAGAACAAAACTCATTCTAAAATAACTTAAAGTGACTCTGATACAACTCACACAAATTAATTTTTGAAAAAAAAACCTGAAATTATGTGAAATAATGTCTCCTATTTTAATTATTAAAACTGCATTTTATTTAACATTTAGTCTTTGGATATATTTGCTTGACAGTCATATTTTCAGCTAAGAAAAAAATAAAATGCATTCATGCGTTCTTTTTTTAAATCTCATTAATATTTTGTAATGCATTATCTACAAGTCCAGGCAAGTTCTTAAGGATTGTATTTATTGTGCTTTTTTGTTCATCTTGCATTAACAAAGGTGCCACTTAATTTAAAATATGCAGGAAGAATCCCACACAATGATCTGATAAGATGCTAACAAAATACAAGCCATGGTTCCACCACAAAACCGCGCTCGACTAAACCGCGCCCGACTTAACCACGTCGCTGATGTCATCAACAGGGCGACAACAGCGCGGAGACAGAAGCACGCTGTAAACCCTAAACCTAAAATTAACACCTAAACCTAACCCCCCTAAACCTAACCCTAATCCTAAACCTAACCCTAAACCTAATCCTAACCCTTAACCTAAACCTAAACCTAACCCTAAAGCTAACCCTTACCTTAAGTTGAATCGGCTTGCTTTCAAAGCACTATTTAAAGTGCCCTTTTTTCTCCGTGCTGGCTGTTGTCGCCCTGTTGATGACGTCAGCGACGCGGTTTAATCGGGCACGGTTTAGTCGAGCGCGGTTTTGACGGGTCACGCAAGCCATACAAAAAATTTTAAATCACAAGAAATAAATGACATGTAATTATTGATACTTTCTCAATCTGGCATCCTGCAGATATAGCCATATTGGTCCCAGATATTTCTGGGACTTGAAATCACAAAATACATGGAGGATACCAGTTTTAGAAGGCTACAGTAATAGGCTTCACAATTCGGACTGAATCATAGATTTGATTTCCCAAAGTCAGATATAGGTTTGAAAATTAGAAATTTTGCTATATATTATCACAGCTGTTGGGCTACAATGGGGTAACATCTGCATAGATCTCTGGGAAGTTATCATCCAGCCCTCTCCCAGAAAAATGAAATATACTCGGAAATATTGAAAAGGCAGAATATTTATCTGGATGTGAAAAGAAAGAAACATGTTTTAAAAGCCAGAATAGTTGCCTGTAGCTTCCTGCCCATCCCCACTGTTAATGGGCCATTAAGACGGCCAAGCTAGTCCACTTTACATAATAAAGACTTCACCAGCAGCCACAGGAAAGCATGATAATATTGGCCCTTTACTCAACTGACCACATGGCATCTGAGAACTCATCCATACCTGGATTCAAAACACAGCCTAGAGAGTAGTCCCTGCATGGCCTCATGGGAGTCTGACAACTAATCAGAATACATTTCTTACACAGGAACAGGAAACAGAGAGGTGGGACTGAACAGGTTATAAAAAGCCTAGCAAGCCCCTCCTTCAGTCCGTCTCTTCTTCTCCACCAACATTGAAGCATGTGATCACCTTTTCTGTTCAGGGCTCAAGCCATGTGGCCCTGTCCAACAATAAACCATCTTTCCAAGCAGCCTCCATGTCTCCAGTGTCTTTTTCCCCACTTGGAGCTGAACCCAGAAGGACATTTCTTTCATCAGATCTAAAAGGCAAAAGGTATCGACCAATAGAGCCGGAAATGACTAGCACGTATGTGTGGGAGAATCTTTACCTTTATTGACCAATATCTTCATTATCATGCCTAAGCTTGGTTGTTCTAGCTTTTGTCATTAGTTTGGTTTTATATGTAATTTTAGTCTCATTTTTATTAGTATGCTTCTTGACTTTTATTATAGAAATATGTTTCTCCCCACCAAAGCTTCAGAAGAAAGTTAGTGACTACTTTGTTAACTCCATAACATCTATCCCATTGCAATTCTATCACTTCATATTATGGTGATTTTATTATGGTTTTATCTTAATATTTTATCTCCTATACTGTATTGTCCACAAAATGTATATTTGCTGTATGTGTGTGTGTATTTGCTGGCACTTTATTTAAACTAAATTTGTATATCAGTGGTTGCATGATCTCTGTAGATGTCATACATTAAACAAACTACTTTGAATGGCATACATAGACAAAGATACTAAGATCTCCACTGTAGTTTGTAAAAACCAGTTTTCTGAAATGAATTCCTATACCACAATAGTGTTCCATTACCTTCTTTCAGAATACATTTTCAATTTAGTAATCCAGTTTAGAGCCTTGTTATTCTCAAGAGATTCCTCTAAATGCCAACCATAACCAACCCTGCTTAGCTTTTGAGATTAACCAGCATCAGCCACCTTCAGTTAGATATGCACTGACTCAAGTACCTTTTCAATTTCTCTGCTCCATTATGTTTTATCAGAGGTGGTATTCAGCCAGTTCAGATCGGTTCTGGCGAACTGGTAGCAGAAATTTTGAGTAGTTCGGAAAACCGGCAAATACCACCTCTGGCTGGCTCCACCCCCATCTATTCGCTGCTTCCCAAGTCCCAGCTGATTGGAGTCCCAGCTGGGTCTTCTTCTGTTGCCCTGCACAGGAGAACGGAACTGGAAATCAGGTTACTGTGGTGGGGAGGGAATGGAGATTTTACAGTATCCTTCCCCCAGGAGTGGGAAGGAATGGGGATTTTGCAGTATTCTTCCCCAGCCATGACCATCAAGCTACACCATGCCCATAGAACAGTGATTCCCACCACTGTTATGTTATAAGATGGGAGGAGTTATAACCAAACTATGTTCATTTATGGATGTGTAGTGTTATTTAAGTTTGAAATATGATTGTTTAGTGCCCCACCCCCAAAAAGCTACTGTAAATAGATCTAATTACTGGAATTCTATTCCAACGTTTTCCAACCTAAGACCTTCAGCTCTAGCAATATATTGTCTGTAAGGGTAGAATTGTGGTACCACTCATTTGTAAGGCATCTTTTTGGAAAACAACAAAATCGTAGAATCCATATGCTGCATCGCTTAAAGCCTTAGTTCAATCCTCACAACAGTTCCACATCCAGACACACAATTTGACACACAGTAAAGTGTGACTAGTTTATCGTGTATTTCTTGATCAAGTACATGCTTATCTTGACTCGGTTTGTTAATAAAATATTTACATAGAACACATGTATGTGAATATTGGCAGCTGGATAGAGTATCACTGTGGCCTTAAACTATTTTGCTCTCTATAAAGTAGTTTTAAGAGTGGGAAACTTTGTAGAAGAAGGAAATGGCAAATAATTTTATATTGTGCCATGGAAATCCCAAAAATGTAGATGCATTGATCAGTCTGAGAATTTTTGTAGGAAAAAAAAAACTATCGCTATGGTCTTCCATTTTTTCAGCTTCTAAGACTTCTTGGTTAGCCAATTAAATCTGCTAATAATGGCACACACTAAATGTGTTAGGGATGTGAAACTCAAGGTCCAGCGGCCGGATACGGCCTGCGGGGTGCTTAGATCTGACCCACAGGGCCACCCTGGAAACAGCCTATTTTCGCTGGCAGAGCTCTCAGGCCACCACAGGCACCCCTGACATGAGTGACGTATAGCTGGCCACCCCTATCCTGCCTCCCAAGGTGAGACATGATGCTGATAGGGCCCTCAATGAAATCTAGTTTGACACCCCTGTGTTAAAGCAATAATAAAACCTTTGAGCTTGGAAGGAGGAGCTGACGTCACAATGACACAACATGTGATCTTGGAGCTCCAAGATGGCAGTCAATACTTTTGGACCTAAGAGACGGTGACAGGGAAGAGTATGTCTTGCTGATCTCAGGGACACCGCAAAGACCCTGATTGATCCAGGAGAATCTCTTTTTGCTGGCGACAGAAAAGCAGCCATTGAAGCTGCTGAAGTTGGGACAGCTCCGGAACGGGAGGAAAACGGAAAGAGAAAGTGTGTCCATCTGGTGAGGAAATCTTATTATAAAAGAGACTACCCCCCAAAAAAATTAAAGCTAAATTAAATTTGAAAACAGAAGAGAACAAGCGGTGAAATTAGACAGTGTGTTATCCTTTTTAAAAATTTTCTTTTACAGATGGAACTTTTGCAACTGTTTCCTATTCTTTAAATTGAACGGATTAGTTTTTCTTCTACAACTTTTTATATTCTTTCTTTTTATACCTATGGATTAAAATCTTTTTCCTTATTTTTATAATTCTGGATTGGATGGGGTGTTTTTTTTTCTCCATTTAGGAATTTTGTTTTCTTTAAGCCTGGAATATA
Source organism: Thamnophis elegans (assembly GCF_009769535.1). NCBI lineage: Eukaryota > Metazoa > Chordata > Lepidosauria > Squamata > Natricidae > Thamnophis > Thamnophis elegans. Next base: position 17,103,287 of record NC_045550.1, read on the forward strand.
AAGAAGATATAAAAGGAATACAAAGAGGGCTGTAATAACAGAGGGAAAGGAAGTAACGCTGCCACTTGGAGGCTGGAGGCTTGGAAGGCTTAGAAATATTGTCTTTTCTTTTTTCTCTTTGATCATTTGACTTTGCATTTCAAGGTTCTTCAGCTTCTTTACAGAGAGTGATAGTGAGAAGAGCATGGGTTGTTTATACATGTGCTCTTCAGAATTTTGAATTGAATTGAATTTATTAGATTTATGGGCTGCCCAATCCCGGAGGACTCTGGGTGGCTTACACAGAACAAGAAAGAAGATAAACAAAATAAAAATAAATTTTTTTTAAAATTCTCCAACACGCATACGTTCTGATTGGGGCTGGACCCTACATAGTAAGGTCAACAACCCCAGGCCTGCCGGAACAGCCAGGTCTTAACAGCTTATCTGAAGGCCTTGAGGGTGGGTGAGGTCTGGACCTCTGGGGGTAGCTGATTCCACAGGGTCGGAGCAGCCACAGAGAAGGCTCTCCTCCGAGGCCCCGCCAGCCGACACTGTCCGGCTGACGGCGTCCTAAGGAGGCCCACCCTGTGAGATGTATATACATATATCTTATCGGCCGTTGGGAGGTATGTAGCAGTAGGCGGTCTCGGAAATACACTGGTCCTGAGCCATGTAGGGCTTTAAAGGTAATGACCAACACCTTGAATTGCGTTCGGAGACCAATTGGCAGCCAGTGCAGCTTGCGGAGGATAGGTGTAATATGGGTGTATCTCGGTACACTCAATATCGCTCGCGCGGTTGCTTTCTGGACTAGCTGTAGTCTCCAAACGCTTTTCAGGGGTAGCCCCATGTAGAGCGCATTGCAACAATCCAGACTTGAGGTGACAAGGGCATGAGTAACTGTTTGAAGTGCGCCCCGATCCAAGTAGGGCCGCAATTGATGCACCAGGCAAACCTGGGCAAAGGCCCCCCCTGGTCACAGCCGACAGGTGGTGTTCCAGTGTCAGCTGTGAATCCAGGAGGACCCCCAAATTGTGGGCCCTCTCTGAGGGGTGTAAATTTTCACCCCCCAGGATCAAGGATGGACTGTCTGAACTGTCCTTCGGGGGCAGCATCCACAGCCACTCGGTCTTGTCGGGACTGAGCACGAGTTTGTTTACCCCCATCCAGATCCTGACTGTGTCCAGGCATCGGCACATCACATCCGCCGCTACACTGAGTTGGCACGGGGCAGATAGATACAGTTGCGTATCATCTGCGTATTGATGGTACTTTATCCCATGCCGTCATATGATCTCACCCAGCGGTTTCATGTAGATCTTAAATAGGAGAGGAGATAGGACCGAACCCTGGGGCACCCCACAATTGAGGGGCCTAGGGGTCAACCTCTGTCCCCCGACCAACACCGACTGCGACCTACCAGAGAGGTAGGAGGAGAACTACCATAAAATAGTGCCTCACACTCCCACCTCCTCCAGACGTTGCAGGAGGATCCCATGGTCAATGGTATCGAAAGCCGCTGAGAGGTCAAGAAGCACCAGGATAGAGGAATGCCTTCTATCCCTCACCCGCCAGAGATCATCGGTCAATGCGACCAAAGCGGTTTCTGTGCTGTACCCAGGCCTGAAACCAGACTGAAAGGAATCCAGCTTTATTGGCCGCTGGAGTGTAGTGAAAACAAAGTCTCGTCTTGAAATATTATAAATGAACTTGCTTTAAATTTAATTTTTAAAAAGTTTTGAATGCTAGAGTCTTTACAAGTTGGAAGAATGGCTCAACATGAAAAAGAAACAACATTGCAAAAGATTATGTTTGAAATTCAAAAATTATCAGAAGTAACAGAAAAAATTGAGAAGAGATTGGAGAACATAGATCTTAAAACAGTAAAATTTGATGGAAAAATTGAGGATGTTCATCAAATGAAGAAAGTGGAGATCAGAGTTCTAAAAACTGAAGGAGAAAATAAACAAAGAGACAATAAAATTGTTGATACTGACAGTGAATTGAATGTGGTTGGAAATGGAAAGAGTGGAATATGGAAAGGGGAGATAGATGGACTGGAGCTCTACCCCAGATTTCAAAGTATAGAAGAAGAAAAGAGAGAAGAATTGATGGAACTAAGGAGAGAAATTTTGTCAGAAGCACTAGTGATAACCAAAGATAAGCTGATCAAAGAAGCAGATGGAGGGTTTCGAGCTTATACAAGATATGCAATAAGCAATAAGTTGCGAAGAGAAGTCCATACAAAACTTACTAAGGAAATAACCAGAATACTAATGCCACAAATGGCAAGAGACATAAGACTCATGTACTATTACTGAAAAGACACAGGCTTTAAAAAAAAAAAGTCAAATTTAGTTAAATTTAGAGCATTATGTATAAAATGAAGTGATAATGGATAGTTAAATAATTGATTGATAATGATAATAATGCATGTGCGTGTGTGTGTGTGTGTGTTGTGTTGTGTTGTGTTGTGTTTGTGCTGGGTTTCTGTCTGGATGGTCTTTTGTGACGAGCCGACAGAGAATGGAAGCAGTAAGCTTCCTCCCATATTTGGGCATACCAGGGGTTGTGACACTAAATACATACATACATACATACATAGATTTGATAAGAGGAAATTTGATATAAATTGCAAATGGTGACTACGAAAGGAGGTTTAGAAACTCTATTATTAAATATAACTAATTTTTATATAGAACATGTTATAAAGATGTAATGTTACTGGATGATATTGGGAAGACCTAATGGAATGCCATTATGTGGTTTTGCTTTAAATCTGGAATATTTTATATAAAAATATGTAAAAACAATTATAGTCAAATGAAGGTTGAGGTATGATGATAGTAATATATATAAATATATTTGATTTAAAATATATTATTTGATATGAATTGTAGGTTATGACTGGAAGGGATGCACGGAAGTTTTTGTAACCATTCAACACACTTTCTAAAATTTATAATGGAATATATTTTTGGGTTTTTTGTGTGTGTGTTTTATCTGTTTGTGTTTATTCAAAAATAAAAAAAATTCTTTATAAAAAACCTTTGAGCTTTACATTATAAAAATTTTCTTATGCTCAAATTTTAATTTCACAGGGCTTTTCTGCAAAACATAACTGGTGAAGGATGTAGCTGCATTTAGTATACCTGTACTAATTTTAAGTTTTGCATAAACCATCATCTGAGTCTTTGTCTGAAGAACTTAGTCATGCTCATCTCATTTGCAATAATTTTGTTTTTCACTGAGCTGCCAAAATTAGTAGGTTACAAGAAGTGTTAGATATGCAGGTAACATCATGTACCAGGATTTAAGATAATTTGATCTACGTTATTGCACAGAACAGTCTTTGTTATATGTCCTTGTCCACCTAGAAAATTATACATGAAGAGTTAAACTTAAAAGGAAATGCTGATCCCTCTGTTTGGAAAAGATGTAATGCCATTGAAAGAAGCTGCATGTGATCTTATGTCTGTGCCAAATGAACATCACCTGATTAATTATCAATATCACCTTTGGCCAGGGCAAAGATTGTTATTTATAACTGCAAATTGATGCCAAACTTCAAACAGTAATTCCATATTACCAAGTTCAAGACAGGAACAAGAAAAAGAAAAGGTTCTTTTCTAAATATTTAAGTAGTTGGTAATTAGATTTTGGAATAAGTATGAACCACATCCAGAGAGTAGCCAAATATATTGTTGCAGCAATTAAAATAAGTCAACAACTAACAACAAACTTATCCTGACAATCTTATTTTTCCCTTTTAACTTTGTGATTTATCTGGTGATATCTATTCCTAATCTGTTGTAAAAAAAAGAATTTATAATAATCATTAGTCATTGCATGTTATTTTAAAGAGTTCAGAAATCGTGCATTTGACTATGACAACTTTAGTTATCCAGTGTTTAAAGATTTATTTTACTAATTTATCATCTGATAATGACACCATTGTCTCTTATTTATAGATAAGCAAAATGACAGATGTCCAGGGAAGTGAATTGAAAGACCTCATAAAAATGTGTCATTTTCTATTTATAGGTCCCTAAACTAATTGATTGCTCAGAGAAAGACCATATTAGACAGATTATAACATAATCAGACACATATTAGACAGACACATCTTGGCTTCTCACCCTCAGAATAATGCTAAATATTTACCATCACATAAAAAGTATTATAGATATACATAGTCTGTAGCGATTCTCAGTCATCCAAGTCATGGTTGTCCCAAAGGTGCTTTTTCAGCAGGCAACTGGACTTTCTTGTTTTTTTTCTTTTGAAGAAGTTTTGCTTCTTATCCAAGAAGCTTCTTCAGCTCTGACGGGCTAGTGGAGTATGGAAGGATTTATATTCCTTACAGACAGCTGGTCATTTTCATAAGCACTTGGAGCTTATCTGTGTCCTCAGGTCACCTGAATAATAATGCTCCTGGTTCCTGTAGTCTGAATTTTTTCCTTTTTCTCTGGAAATCCATTCCTACACACACCATTCAAAGGGGAAAAAAGAAAAGAAAAAAATGCAGACTACAGGGATCTGTAGTGTTACATTTTGATAGTTCCAAAATTCTGATTATGATTTGTGGTTCACATTACTTTATCCTAAAAGAGGAAGTCTTTTTTGAGAAGTAGATTGTGCTTTTGTTATGGGAAACACTCTTCACATCGAGAGTTTACATAATATATTGAGCTATTTGAGAACCATTGTTGTAGAGTACTTAAGATACTGGACTTGGGAAACCCCTGATTCAAATCCACCCTGAGTCCAATAAGCTCGTTTGGTGGCTTTAGACCAGTTGGTCACTCTCAACCCAATCTACTTCACAGTGGGAGCAATGTGTATTATGAATGCTGCCTTGAAGGAAAGGTAGGATATAAAACTAACATTAGCCATCCTCATTTTAACCTAGCATGCCATTGAAACACAGCAGACTAGTTTATTGTTGAGTGTGTTAAGCAGTTATGGAAAACTAAATTGAGTACACTTAACTACAGATAAGCTACAGGATATAATACAGGTAATCTTCAACGTACAACAGTGGTTTTTTTTTAGTGACTGAAGTTACGATGGACTTAAAAAAGTGACTTCACACAACCATTGCAGCATCCCCATGGTCACATGATAAAAATTTGAATACTTGGCAATTGTTTCACATTTTAAAATGGTTGCAGTGCCCCAGGGTCATGTGAGGTCACCTTTTGTGACCTTGAGAACCAAAGTGAATGGGAAAGCCAATTTCATTTAACAATTATTACTAACTTAACAATGTGATTCACTTAGCAACTGTGGTAAGAAAGATTGAAAAAATGAGGCAAAACTCACTTAACAAATGTTTTACTTAGCAATAGGAATTTTAGACTCAATTGTGGTCACTAGGTCAAGGACTGCCTATAAAGTCAGTCTTTTAATTTCACTTCTTTCTAGAGTTTAGATCAAAGACTTTTAATTACCTTTTATAAATGCCTGCATTCACTTAATATGTTTAACCTGTTTGTTAGGATCAGCATGATATGTCAACCTTGTAACTCAGTAATTTCTGGGTCAAGATAACTGAATAAACACAAGAGTACCCAAGGTAATGCTAAATTAACAAACCATACCCAGGAATTCTCATGCTGTCCAAACCTGAGGCCAACCCTTTCTTCTACCATGAAAATAAAGAGCTTAAAAGTACACTAAAAAATTGGGCTACTCCAACTGCACCACTTTAGAGATATTTCTTTTCCTTTTCATTCCCTATTAGAATGTATAGGGGCAAAAAAAAGCGGGGTGGGCGGCTATCCTGTTTGCAATGGCTCAGTCACAGATTGACCCACCATAGATTTTTGCCATTTTTTTTAATGATAGCTAAGCCTACTGGAAACTTTGAACACCTGAATTAAACAAAAGCTTGTTGTAGTTAATCTGATACATTAACACTTTTTAAGGGGCCTGGGAAGCCACAAAACCAAGAAAATTGGGTGGAATCATTCTGAAATATTAAAGACATTAAGTCAACTTATTGCTGTGGCAAATAGAAAAGAACTGAAGTGGTTTCCCGAGGCTACTGTTACATAGGAAATGCTACTATCTATACAGTGTTCCGACCAAACATTTTAAACACTGGAATATTTCAAACTACAACAGAATCAATATGTATGAATCATGTGAAGAAGTTATGTGAACCAAGAGAATTGGATTAATTAAGTCAACATGATTGTTAACTAAGGGTGTGTAATCCAGCCAAAGTAAAACAGAACAGGAGAGCATTTTGTTTTCTACCTCTGGCAGCAAAACCTCTTAGGCTCATCCAGCAAGTCAGGTAAGTTTAGAATTTACAGGAAATGGGCTCTTCATGATCAGCTCAATACTGTATATTTTTTCAGAAGTATGTATTTTAAAATTTCGTTCTCCATCTGGCCCAGATGTGTGAATTGTACACAGCCATGTATTTTATAGATTTTAAAATTATTTTTATCCCTTTATTTTTTATAAATAACTCAAGGTAGTGAATATACCAAATATTCCTTCTTCCTCCTCCTATTGTCCCCACAACAACAACCCTGTGAGGCAAGCTTAAAGAGACTGACTGGCCCAAAGTCACCTGGGTGACTTGCATGCTTAAGGCAAGACCAGAATTCACCATTTCCTGATTTCTAGCCCTGTGCCTTAACTACTAGACCAGTGATGGCGAACTTTTTTTGGCTCACGTGCCATAAGTGGGGCAAATGCAGGGGGGTTGTGTGCAGGTATGTTGCACCCATAGTGCAATATGCGACACCCCTCCCAGTGCGCATCCATGCACTATAGCCGTTCCCCCCATTTTTTGCATGCTTTTTTCACCCTCCCCATGCTCCAGAGGCTTTATAGGAGCCTGGGGAGGGCGAAAACAGCCTCCCCCCCCCCCCCCGAGGCCCTCTGGACGCTTCAGAGACCTTCAGGAGGCTTCCCTATAGGAGCCTTTGGAGCGCTCAAAATGCCTCTCCGAGCAAACCGGAAGTCCATTCCCGAACTTCCGGTTTGCCCATAGGGCCGGTTTGTTGCACTCTGGAGGCTTCAGAGAAGCTCATAAAGTCTCCGCAGGGGCAGGGGGGGCTCTTTTCGCCCTCCCTAGGCTCCTTTAAAGCCTCTGGAGCCTGGGGAGGGCAAAAAATGGCTTTAAAAAAGGGTGAACTCAGCTGGCCAGTGTGCACATGTGCGCTGACCAGCTGACAGGGTAGCACCATGCGTGCCCTGACAAATGGCTCCGCGTGCCACCTGTGGCACGCGTGCCATAGGTTCGCCATCCCGGCATTAGACCAAACAGTCTTTATTTTATGTCACTTCTTTACATAGCAGCATGAGTGGCTCAGCACTAAATTTGTTTATTTACCTCCCCGCTTTTTTCTTTTTGTGGTTTATTTTGCTATATTTTCTTGAAAACATATTCTTACATTTAAAACACTCTTCCCCTAAAAGGCTGAAATTACAAATAAATCATGTGCAATGTACTATTTATTACCAGCTAAACCTAAGATTACCATTCCCAGCCCCTATTTTTTCTATTAATTGGTATGTAAAAAAAATTTGTGTTTATGCACAGATTTGTGACTTACCTTTAAACTTGTCAGGCATGAAAGATCAGATCCATATGTGAAAATCCTATTAAACTAATTTATTGCTAATTATGGCTATGCCCAGGAATCATCAATTAACTTAAGAGTTAGATAAGGGTCAATGGCATTTAAGGGGGTTGGACTTAGTTTGATTATTATGGCTATATAGGGATTCTAGGCTGATCCCTCTTTTAACTCTTGTCCCAGGTTCTGCCTTTGTTTTTCCTACAAAGCTGGTGGGATGCAGTCCTACAAGAAGGGAGCATATCTGATGGTGTGAACATTTTAGACTACAACTGAACTTCGGCTGTGCTTGTGGTATAATGGCCACAAGATTGAAATGTGTCAGAATTGACAAATATTGCCCTCATGAATGTGGCATTGGTAACCCAGAATAAAAGTCTAGATTAACAAAGCTATGATGGGTAATTAAAGCAGTATCTATGATCCTATTTGCTGCTGATGATAGTAAGTGAAAGACGGATTTGGAAGAGGAATAAATAGGAAAAGTATAAATTAATGAAAAAAACCTAAAGAAATGTAGGTATGTAACTTATGTGTGATTGCATATAAGACTGACCAATGCATGGGTGTCAAACTCGGTCATGTCACATGACGTATCATGACATTTTTTGCCTTTGTGGAGCTGGGATGGGTGTGGCCTGCGTGTGATGCATTCGGCCCATGGGCCGCCAGTTTGACACCCCTGGTAGTGGAAAAACATCATTACTGTTCTTCTAAGAGACAGAGATCAAATAAGAATGCAAAAAATAGAGAGGGTTTGTTACCTGTGTTTGGGGAAGTGTTTTAATTGTGGCAGTAAGGGTGCAAGAAATGCACGGATATAAGAAAGTAAGTGTCTAAATGACTATTGATTTATAAAAAGGGGGAAAGTGAATAGGTTTGAATTGTGGAACCTTTTGCAAATAGGGAATGTAAGGTTGACTGCTGAATACAGTGAGAGTTATACAATACAATACAATACAATACAATACAATAGCCGAATTGGAAGGGACCTTGGAGGTCTTCTAGTCCAACCCCGCCTAGGCAGGAAACGCTATACTGTTTCAGACAGATGGATATCCAACATCTTCTTAAAGACTTCCAGTGTTGGGGCATTCACAACTTCTGGAGGCAAGCTGTTCCACTGATTGTTTTCTATTATGATAATAAAGCATGTGTAAGAAATGGATATATCAGCTTGCTGGAAGGAAAATTTTGGGAATTGAAGATCCAACATGTTAAGGTGCTAAGGTTGAATAACACTGGCTTGGAGAATAAGGCAACATCTCCTTGGTTGCTTATTTATGGATGTATTTATTTATTTATTTATGGATGTATTTATTTATTTATGGGTGTATTTATTTATTTATTTATGTAAGAAACATTTGGGCTATTCTTAGAGCTAGTCATACGTCACATTGCGAAGAATTAATGTTTGCCAAAGAAGCAAAAATGGCTTTGTGCTTCTTTCGACTTTGGAAATTAGAGTTGGGAATGTGAGGAAAAATGTACAGGCAAGCTAAACAATCTTGGACTTGGATATATACAGTAAGAATGTAATAAAAGAAGAAAAATAGGGTGAAGAATGACTGGTTACTAAATGAATGTACATTGAAAACAAAAGTGAATGACCAGCATGAAAAATATGTAAGATGGTTTGATTATATAATGAATGAATATAAATCACAAAATAAATATATAAGAAAGAGTGCATGGCTTTAAAAGGAATAGGAAGACTGACAAAATTAAATGGATTTAACAAAGAATCTCAAAGAAAGAAAAGTAAAAAATTGATGTGGTAGAAGCAAGGATGCTTTACAAAAAAGGGTATGGAAAAGTAGAGTGAGTGTGTTTGCCTGATTACCCTATTTTTCGGAGTATAAGACACACCTTTTTTCCTCAAAAAAGAGACTGAAAATCTGGGTGTGTCTTATACACCAAATACAGCATTTTTTGCCTCCCTTCATCAAAATGGCCGTGCATACTCTTATGGATGCTTTCAGAGAGCTCCTGGGAGCTGGGGAGGGCAGAAATGAGCAGAAAACGGGCCATTTTTGCCCTAGTCCCCAGCAGCACTCTATAAGCCTCCATACGGCTATGCATGCAATTTTTTTTTACAAAAAACGGGCCTGTTTTTTGCTCATTCCCCCCCCCCCACAGCCCCCTGCAGACTTTGCAGGCCCTCCCCCCCAAGGCTATTCATGCTTTTTTTTAAAAAAAGTTTTTGGAGGGTTTGCAGAGTTTTTTTTTCCTTTTGGAAAGCTCTTTAACTGATTGATGAGAATTACATTGATCAAGTGCTGTGCCAGCAGAAACACCTACCTACCTACTGTATTTCTCTCTCTATCCCTCTACCTACCTACCTACACACGCTCTCTCCCTCCCTACCTATTGTATTTCTCTATCTCTCTATCTCTATTTCTCTGTCCCTTTATCTACCTACCTACCTACTCACTCTCTCTCCCTATCTACTGTATTTCTCTCTCTCTCTCTCTCTCTCTCTCTCTCTCTATATATATATATATATATATATATATGTGTGTGTGTGTGTGTGTGTGTGTGTGTGTGTTTATTTGTGCAAATACAAATATACACAAATATAACAAAGGCAAATATATATACCTATACCTATACCTATACCTATACCTATACATACCTACCTACCTACCTACCTACCTACCTACCTACCTACCTACCTACATACATACATACATACATACATACATACATACATATATATATATATATATATATATATATATATATATCCCTCTACCTACCTACACACAAGGGTTTCAAAAAATTTTAGACTCTCTTCTGTAGTGTGGCCTGCTTTGTGGGAGTGACTTGCCGGCCATGTGACTGGGTGGGCATGACCAACTTGTAAAATGTAGTGAAACTCACTTAACAATGTTCTTGCTTAGCAACCAAAATGGCTCAGAAACTGGCATTTGAAGCACACAAGTCTTAAAGCTGTCAAGTTTCAAGACCCTTGCCCCCCTAACCCTTTAGAAATAAAACCCAGGGGTGTTCAAACTTGACAGCTTTAAGACTTGTGGACTTCAACTCCCAGAATTCCTCCTCTCGCTTTTCATCTTGATGATGTGCAGACGGGCGGGGGGAAGGAGCTGGAACTGATTCTAAACGGCACTATAGATTTGTGGAACCTCTTCTATAGAAGAGGTAAAACTGGCAGGAACCCACCCCTGCTACATACTCTCTCTCTCCCTACCTATTGTATTTCTCTATCTTTCTCTATTTCTCTCTCTCTATCCCTTTATCTACCAACCTACCTACCTAACTACCCTCTCTCCCTACCTATCTACTGTATTTCTCTATTTCTCTCTCTATCCTTCTACCTACCTACTTACCTGCACACACTCTCTCCCTACCTACTGTATTTCTCTCTCTATCCCTTTATTTACCTACCTACCTAACTACTCTCTCTCCCTATCTACTGTATTTCTCTATCTTTCTATTTCTCTCTCTATCCCTCTACCTACCTACTCTCTCTCCCTTTATCTACCTACCTACCCCCCTCTCTCTCTCCCTACCTACCTACTGTATTTCTCTCTCTTTCTCTCCCTCTCTATCCCTCTATCTACCTACCTACATTTCTTTTAATTTGTCTCTTCAAAACCTTGGTGCTTATACTCCGAAAAAGACAGTAGGTGTAATAATAATCTGTCTTCTTTTTTTATGTGTTTTGTTTTTCTGGTTTGATATGTATTACTCCTTCACTGTGTTACGTACAATGCTGCTTATTTTGAAAGGACTACAGTAGCATAATGGCAGAGGCAAAAAGACAAAATGAGAGAAAGAGGGCCTTTTTGTGAGCAAATTTAAACTCTCTCTCTCTCTCTCTCTCTCCCTACCTACCCTGCTACAGAAAAAGTATCAGCTGAAGAAATAAAAGTACTAGCCGAACACACAAATAAGCTGTTAGGCAGAAATTCTAGAGCATATATATAAATTCTGGAGCCCCAAGGCCATATACAGCCCACAAAAGCTTTTGGTGCAATTACAGAAGCCCCCCAGAAATTATGAACAAAGTGTATTTTTTAATGTGATAAGAGAAAATGATAAAAAGTATGACTAAATATACACATTAACTATATGTAACAGTGTAACTGGTTAAATATAAAGGTGATTTGAATAGCAATATGGTGTTAAAAATTAAAACTATACAAAAATTTGAAATGCTTACAATTTGCACACTAATTTCAAAATTCTTTATCTTAAAAAAAATACAGGTGCAAAAGAGAAAGACAATTACCACAAATCTAAAACCCAGAATATATAATATGAAATGTTTGACTGTACACAATTTTAATGCATAGCTATATATAATGAGCATCAGTTTCTAAATCAGTAATTCTTTACTAATATGTAACATGTACAGGTAATAATTTATTATAAATTGAACTAAAATGGTAATTTAATTACAGGGCTGTGTAAATTAATATATTAGTGATATTTTTATACATGTTCAAAGAAAAATGATTAGAGCAATAACAATAACACTTACATACTGCTTCACAGTGGTTTACAGCCCTCTCTAAGCGGTTTAGAGTCAGCATATTGCCCCCAACAATCTGGGTCCTCATAAATGAATAATAAATGAATGAGTAATAAATAAACTAGCCAGTAGGGGGCAGACAATTCACAACAGAAATGCTAGATTTAAAACAGAAAAATGGAACTGGCTTAAGTAATGTTTTAAAAAGATTTAATTTTGGGGACAAGAACATAATTCAAATGATTAATTTCTTTGGAAGTAACAGTGTGATTTGAGCATTCTGCAAAAACTAACAAAATTACCAAAGTATGGTCTTCCTCATCCTACAAGTAATTTTCAGGGTGCTTTTGTTGATAGCTCCAGTGCTATAAGTAAAAAATTCTACAAGCAATTGTTTTTTCCTATTTAGAACTGGTGGTAAATACAAGAAGGTTGAAACAGAACATAAAATCATCCTGATGCTTGCCTCCAAGTCTAAAATGCAAGAGAAAAAAATATCACACCATCCCTCTTCTACATATATCACAACTATCATCACTCCAGTTGATGTACAAAAGCTAGGATTTAATTATGATTTCATGTTGAAGGTTAAACTCCAGTCCAAAGTTGTTTTGTGCACATTGTAGTCTGGACACAACCAATGCAAGCATTGTCAGAGTAATTGAAAGCTGAATAAATGTTGCACAAGAACAGGAATCCAGAGGAAAGTTACTGCGGATACCAAAGCTCACCATTCATTCAAAATTATCTTTATTACAACCATTCATTTATTTTTACAAATGCAATTTGAAATCAATTGCATCAATAGATCAAGATATACAGAGAGTAAAAATGTGTGCTTCTTCCTGATTAAACTTCTGACACATCTCAAATGTTTACAAGCCAGTAATTAAACAAGACTATATGATTAATAAATAATAATATCTGGTCCAGTTCAAGTATTTATCAATACATCAAACTTGATATAGAAACCCTGAAAGCCTAATACTATTTATGAGTTGCAGTCATTAAAAAAATTGTTTATGCCTCAGGGCTTAGATTCCTTAGTTTTAAAATGCAAGGTATGTGATATGAAACCATAAAAAGTAATAGGTTGACATGTAAGGTGCTGCAAGACCTAAAGATTTTAAAATATTTAAAATATTTTGCAATTGTTTATAAATAAGTTTTACATACTTATAATAAAGTCTTTGGATTTTCTTCAAGCTACCTTGTGCATGCCCCCAGCCCTCTAAATACAATCATAAAGAATAAGGCAGGGGGAAAAGCAAGTGTTTTAAAATGTCAGGTTTTTAGCAAAATAATTCCAAAGCAAGATTGCCATTTTGGTTGCATAAGCAATTCCACATCTTTCTGTCTTCTGCTGCTGGAATATGTATTCTTCATTGTCTGTGAGATTATTTTTATTAGGATCTATGTTAAAATAACAAATATAGTTATGTTCCCCCTACAGATCAACTGTGCCTTTTCTGTAATATCAGAAGTAAAGATATATTAGTTTTCCTTGTTATTATTCCCTATTTTAATATTTTTGTCAGCTGCCTTAGATAGTTTTAAACTTAAACTTGGGATAAAATGTTTTAACTGACCAATATTACTGAAATAGAAGAAATGTGGTATATGCTTTAAAAATATGCCTGCCTTTATTTTACAAAGTCAAGCCATAGGCTAGGATTTCAAAACTTCTTAAGTTTATGATTCTGAAATATGTTACGTCTCTTGTTATATTAAAGTTGAGACAGGAATGTGGATATTTAATGAATTATTTAATGACACAGACATATTAAAAATAAAAACAATGAAAATATTGGTTCCTCTGCCTTACAATTAAGAAAAGGATGACATTGAAGCAGGTAATACAATCAGATTTTGGTTGGGAGAGCTTGAAACTAAAGATTTTTTTAATTACAAAAGAAAGATTTCATGGGATAATGGGACAACTTTAAAAGTAGCAAATGGTGGAAATATTTTTTTTAAATTGTTGAACCACTTAAACAAGGCTCTAGTCTAGAACAATTATACTTGCAAAATGGTTCAGGACCATTATGTAGTATATTTTATAGTAACTTTTTATGATAGCAGTTACCAGCAGTTATTATATCCACAAGCAAGTAAATACGTGCTCTATTAAGTGAAATCTGTATCAACTTTCCACACACACATAATGTGCTGGGCAGCTATATAATTAATGTAAAATTTATGAACAATAAATTTTAAGACAATTCTAATGAGGACTGTAATATTTAGTTGATTTATATCAGAATGCTTGATTTGTTAAAATATGTTTCATTACTGAAGTAATTAAAAATATGTATTATGTATGTGCCAATCGCATCAGGGCACGTACAGCAGCATAGATAGATTTTTGAACAGCTTCTCATATAGAAGTACTATTATTATATATTCCTGTGCAAATATATTAGGATTTAGCAAACAATGGCTTTAAAAAAAATTAGCTTTAAGAAACATGGAAGAAAGTAGAAAATAAGACTAGCAGGGAAAACATGTGTCATAGTATGCTAGACTTACAGAAATTTAGAGTTATACATACAGTATGTTCACAAATTGAAAATAGAAGGGTTTCTTTAATTCTGTCCATTTCAGTACAAATTAAAAACTCTCTTTGAAAATATATATCATGAACTGCCTTATACTTGACAAGGACAGCCTTGCCCAAAAGAAATAGTATTATCAGCAGTAACATAATATCTTAACTGTACTGGTAGTCCTTGACATACAACTACAGTTTGGACTAGAATATCCATTGTTAAACAAGTGATTCGTGCCCGATTTTACACCTTTTTTGGTCATGGCTGTTAACCGAATCACTGCAGTTAAGTGAATCATTCTGGTAGTGGCTCAGAGCAGCTGAGATCATACTGGTACGGTGGCTCTTTTGGCCCACCCGCCTGCCTGCCCACTCTCTAAACCTGTTTTATGGCAACCGGCAAAGAATGCACGTGTCCACAGCATGCAGTACCTGCGCGAGCCCCAACAATCAGTTGTCACAGGGACGATGGATTGCGCACGGACGCATAGTGCAAGTCAGGCGCATGCATGAACAGAACATACGAGCGCATGATCAGCATACTGGTAGTGACAGTAAGAGTAACCCACCATTGGTTGTAGGTCAAGGACCACCTGTAATGTAATTTAAGCTGTAGTATATTACTGAGCATGATCATTGAACAAAACTACTAATGAAAAGTTTTCATTCAGATCATTTCTTTTTCAGAAAAGCCTCATTCACCAACCAACTAAGGTTGTAACACAAGTAACAGAGAAAATCCCTGAGAATTCTGATTTAAAGAGCACAGTATCCATTATGGAGAGATGGAGCTGCTACTTATAGAAATGTCACTTGTGTTTTATTATATTGCAGGGATTATATTTTTAATGGTGCTCTCAGTCTGGCTGCCAGAAAAAGTTAATTATGATTTACTTTCTTTAGCAAAGTGCAAACCATAGTGCATCATTGAGAACAGCAAACAAATCAGCAAGATTCCAATTTGATTTTAAAAAATCATAGCTTTTTCTCCTCAAAGTGTGGGACAATCCCTGTATCATCTTGGGTTGAGCTGTTTTCTTTTTCATTCATCTTCAGATTCTCTTCTGCAAGCTGTGATAGGTATTTCTATGAGGGACAAAGAAACTGTTTTTAAAGTAATGAACAATTAAATTGTCTAAAGTACACTAGGTATTTCTATGTAAGCATTTAATCATATAGGATCGAAAAAGAAATACAAACCTAATAATTAGTCCCAGTGGCAGCATGACTATACATGTATCAACTCACCTCAGCTTCTCCTCTTGGCCAATCTCGCTTGGTTTACTCTTTAACTGGAGATGTTATGGTGAGCATGTGCAGATATGTTTAATACAAGTTAGCACTTTTTTCCTAACTTAAAGCAAAAATTCAAAATGCTTCCAAGTACCTAGCATGAGTTGCTGAGAAATCCTTGTGCAATATAATTTTGATAATGTGTTTTACAATGATGAAAAAGTTATAGTTTGCACTGAAACGTTTAATAGGATCACAGGTAGTCCTCAATATAATGACCATAATGGAGCCTGTCCATTACAGTTGCAAGTAATGACAACCATGATGTGATATAGGCTTGCTTAACAATCGCCCCTCCGATCTCCTAGATGCCACTGTTAGATGAACGGATGGGTCGTTAAACAAGCATGGGATATCTCATGAGTGGGGGTAGGCCTGCCACCAAGCATGGAAATGTTTGGAAAGCTTTTTGTTACCTGTATACTCACTTTAGCTTCTGCCATACCTCTGGTGCATTTCTTAGCTGCTTTTTCTTTAGAGCTGAACTTTTCCAGGCAAACAAGCTACAGAAAGATTTTATTTCCTTCCTTCCTTCCTTCCTTCCTCCCTCCCTCCCTCCCTCCCTCCCTCCCTCCCTCCCTCCCTTCCTTCCCCCTACTGTTCGCTTCTGGCAGTGACTGATCAAGATAAATAACACACAGATTTTGCCACCCTTTTTCTTTGCATCCATATTTCTCTCGGAGCAGTGGAGTTGTGATCTTGGTCTGAGGGGTAGTGAGATCTTGCCCCTGTCATGGTCGGACCACTTCCTATTGAGGCTTGACCTTCGGAGACCAATCCCCCGCTGTAGGGAGGAGGAACCGATTAGGTGGTTCCACCCCAGGCATCTTATGGATCCCCAGGGTTTCCAGACGGCGCTTGGCATTATGCCTGATACTCTCGCCCGCATCAGTGGAGACCTTAGTCACTACTTGGAACTCGGTAGCGTCTGAGGCTCTCCACCTAATTGCGCCTTTACGGCCGATCCGCAGCAGTGGATCCAGGAGGGCTCCTTGGTTTACCGAGGACCTCCGGGAGATGAAGCGCCAAAAGAGATGCCTAGAGCGCCGCTGGAGGGCCAGTAAATCCGAGTCAGACCGAGCACTCTTAAAAGCCTGCATCGGAGCATATCTATCGGCATTACGGACAGCCAAGAACAACCACATTGCCGCTCTGATTGCGTCCGCTGAGTCCCGCCCTGCCGCCTTGTTTAGGGTGACCCGCTCCCTCTTAAACACGAGGGTTGCGCGGAACCCTTTACAAGGTAGAGCAGAGGAATATGTCAAGTTCCTCGTGGACAAAGTTGTTCGGCTTCGGATGGACCTGGACTCCAATTGTGCAGAGCCAGCCGAGGTACCGGGGGAAGGTCTTGAACGACACCTCTGGACTGATTTTCAACCTGTTGCTCCTGATGAAGTGGACCAGGCCATGGGAGCGGTGAGTGCCTCCACATGTGTACTGGACCCGTGCCCCTCCTGGCTGGTCGCGAACAGCAGGGAGATGACGCGGGGCTGGATCCAGGCGATGGTGAATGCCTCTCTTTGGGAGGGTTTCTTTCCACCGGCATTGAAGGTAGCGGTGGTGAGACCCCTCCTGAAGAAGCCATCACTGGACCCAGCCAGTTTGAACAACTACCGTCCAGTCTCCAACCTCCCCTTCATTGGGAAGGTTGTTGAGAAAGTGGTGGCCTCGCAACTCCGGCGGTCCTTGGATGAAGCCGATTATCTAGACTCCTTTCAGTCTGGTTTCAGGCCTGGCTACAGCACGGAAACCGCTTTGGTCGCACTGACCGATGATCTCTGGAGAGCCAGGGATGGAGGTCATTCCTCCATCCTAGTGCTCCTTGACCTCTCAGCGGCCTTCGATACCATCGACCATGGTATCCTTCTGCGACGGTTGCGAGAGGTGGGGGTGGGAGGCACCGTTTTTCGGTGGTTCTCCTACCTCTCGGACAGGTCGCAGTCGGTGTTAGTTGGGGTGGAGAGGTCGACCCCTAGGCCCCTGAAATATGGGGTTCCTCAGGGTTCGGTCCTGTCCCCCCTGCTATTTAATATCTACATGAAGCCACTGGGTGAGATCATTCAACGGCACAGGATAAAACACCATCAATATGCTGACGATACAGAGTTGTATCTGTCTGCCCCGTGCCAACTCAGTGAAGTGGTTGACATGATGTGCCAGTGCCTGGAGGCTGTTAGGGTCTGTATGGGGGTTAACAAACTTGTACTCAATCCAGACAAGACCGAGTGGCTGTTGTGTTTCCCTCCCAAAATCTTGGTCAATATTCCATCACTCAGGCTGGGGGGTGAAAATCTACGCTCCTCAGACAGGGCTCGCAACTTGGGGGTCCTCCTGGATCCACAGCTGACTTTAGAACACCATTTGTCGGCTGTGACCAGGGGGGCATTTGCCCAGGTTCACCTGGTGCACCAGTTGCATCCCTACCTGGACCGGGAGGCGCTCGCAACAGTCACTCACGCCCTCGTGACCTCAAGACTGGACTACTGCAATGCGCTCTACATGGGGCAGCCCTTGAAGAGTATTTGGAGACTTCAATTCGTCCAGAACGCAGCCGCGCGAGCGATTGTGGGTGCACCTCGGTACACCCACGTTACACCTATCCTCCGCGAGCTGCATTGGTTACCGATCAGTCTCCGGATACACTTCAAGGTGCTAGTCGTAACTTATAAAGCCCTTCATGGTATTGGATCTGGGTACTTGAGAGACCGCCTGCTGCCAATTACCTCCCACAGACCCATTAGATCTCACAGGGTTGGCCTCCTCCGGGTGCCATCTACCAGCCAATGCCACCTGGCTATTACCCGGGGGAGGGCCTTCTCTGTGGCAGCTCCGGCCCTCTGGAATGAACTCCCCGCAGGGATTCGGACCCTCACCTCTCTCCAGGCCTTCCGAAAAGCCGTCAAAACCTGGCTTTGCCGGCAGGCCTGGGGGTGATGAGTTCCCTCCCCTCTCGACATGTATGGTTGTGCGACTGTTGTCTACTTTTATTATTTGTATTTTGTCTTTTTATGTTCCCCCTTTTTTCCCCCTTGAATTGTTCGCCGCCCTGAGTCCTCCCGGAGAAGGGCGGCATACAAATACAAATACAAATTAAATGGTTAAAGGGGATTGAGATTGGAGAGCAGAAAGAGAGTTTAGTTTCAGCACCTAATTTGGGGAGGGGAGGGGAAGAGTTCAACAAGTCTGTTCCTCACATTTTTTTGTATTTTCTTTATTGAAGAACTGTAGTTTTTTGCAGGAGAAAGCAAGGGAAAGTTTTGGGGAAGCTCATCCTGAAGTTACAACCTTTGCATGCAGACAGCTTTGACTTCTCCAAAGCTAGTTTAGCTGAAAAGGTAACCTAGGGGCAAAAAAGCTCTAAAAATAGCCACCGTTTCTGCAAGGAATTGTTGGGAATGCTGAAAATGGTGACTGTTTCCACGAGGCATGGGGGGAAGGCTCAAGTGCTGCAGGGTCCCATTAGAGTAGGATGTTGGGGAGAGATTCAGGGAGCGTGGTCCCTGAATCTGTGGTCCAGTGTAAGGGCAAATGTCCCCAGGGTTGTTGCAGCTGCCATAAATTTGAAACAGGATTTTCAGACAATCCCAATCAGATTGGGCAAGGACTTTTTTCAAGATCTAAATAAAATAGTTTTGAAATTTATTTGGCAAGGGAAAAAAGCTAGAATAAAACTTAAACTACTACAAGATGCTAGATCTAGAGGAGGATTTGGGCTACCTGATTGGGAGCTATACTATCAGGCAACAAACTTGATGTGGATTAAGGAATGGACATCATTAAAAAACTCTAGATTATTGAATGTAGAAGGTCACGAGTTACTGTTGGGATGGCATGCTTTCTTATGGTATAAGGGAACTAAATCACATGGTTACTTTAGAAGACATTATATAAGGGAGGCGTTGTTGTTAAACTGGGAAAAGGTTAAAAGATTACACTATTTGAAAATTCCAGTCTGGATATCAACAATTGAAGCATTTTCATATCCAATAATATATAAAAAGGAATTAACAGTCAGATATATAGAATTATTGAATACAGAGGGTGAGCTCAAATCTATTCAAGAGTTGAAACAAGAAGGGATGGAAATGAACTGGTATTCATATGTACAGATACAATCTAGATAGAATGAAGATAGAAAAACTAAAGGTCTTTATAATAAAATGACTGAGTTAGACAAAATTTTAACAGGCACTGATGAAAAAGTAATTAAAAAAACTATATGGATATTTATTGGAGTTTAAATTGCATGAAGAACAAGTCAAAGAAACTATGATAGCCTGGGGGAAAAACTTTAGGTATGGGATTGACTTAGAGAATTGGCAGAAATTGTGGTCTCAAAATTACAAAATGACAATGTCTACTGCATATAGAGAAAACTTGTATAAGATGTTTTACAGGTGGCACCTACCCCCGACCAGAATCGCAAGAATGTTCAAGAATAAATCAGAAAAGTGTTGGAAATGTCACCAGATACCTGGCTCATACTACCACATGTGGTGGACTTGCACTGAAGCTAAAAGATGCTGGACTAAAATCCACATGTGGTTGGAAAAAATAACACACAAACAAATAGACTTTAAACTAGAGGTCTTTTTATTGGGGATCATACCAGAAATCTACAACAAAGACTTAAAATATCTGATTGTAAATGTGTTAACAGCAGCCAGAATTGTATTTGCAAAAAACTGGAAAAACGAAACAATACCAAAACAGGAAGAAGTTATTCGAAAAATAATGGACTGTCCTGAAATGAGTAAATTGACATTTGAAATTAGAGAGCAAGAGGATGAACAATTTTATAAGATATGGGATTTGTTTTATCGGTGGCTAGGGGAAAAAAAAAACTTTGGAAATGAAAAATAATATACTTATGCTTTAATTGAAGAAAGTAAATGATGATATAATTATGCTGTGAAATAATCTAACAATAACACAATGAAGAATTAATATAAGGTCTGGTGATATAATGTATAAGGTTAAGAACTTATTATAATGATATTTCGCTGCTAATAAGCAATTCTAATAGGGGAACAAATGAAAACTGGTATATATAGGCAGCGATGTTTTGTTGAAAAATGAAGGAATAAGATCTCTGTTTGAAGGTATGAAATGCAAGGTTAACAATAAATATAAGTATACTTTCTGGGGGAAAATAATGCTAATGTTAATTGAATATATATTGTAGAATGAAAATGAGGCCTTTAGTTATATTAGATGAAACATTTGAGACGGTAAATATTATTTGAAGATGCAGATGTTAAAACACTTGTAACCAAACGACATGCTGTATGTGATGATGGTTTTGTGTGTGTGTGTGTGTGTGTGTGTGTGTTTTTGTTGTTGTTGTTTTTGTCTTTTTCCTCCTTTTTTGGGGTCTTTTCCCTTTTTTTTTTTAAACCCTAGGTTATTGTGGTGTCTACTAAATATATAACAGAGAGATACGGGGTGTGTGTATGGGCGGAAACGTAGTAGGGATGCACCTGTAATCAAATGACATATTGTATGGGATGATGGGTTTTTTTTTCCTTTTTTTGTGTGTGTGGATTTTTTTTCTTCTTTTCCCTCTGCCTTTCCTTTTCTATTGTTATGTGATTATGTTGTCTATGTAACAAAAATAAAATAAAATTATTTAAAAAAAAAATTGAAACAGGATTATATGTAACTTGGGAGTGGGGGGAGAAGGGTCTATCATAACTTCAAACAACCATAAAGTGACCGGTTCTATTTTGAGGTTTACCTATAATGAGTTTCTTTTAGGCTAAATAATGTGAAATGTTCCCTGGAGAAGAATGATTTGAGCATACCTTACGTACTAAAATGTTGGTGATTCATATAATTCTTAAACCTCTTTTGAATCAATGTTGCTAAAAGAGTACTTAGGAATGCTTTAAAATTATATATTAAGTGCAGATTTAGTTCTGGTTTTATACATACCTAGTATTTTCCTTTCCTTAGAATTCAAAATATGAAAGATAAATATAAGCAAGACAATCAAAATAATAATTTACAATTTTTCAAAAAAACTAATAGAAGGGAAGACAAGTAACGTCTATACAAGTAGCCTTCACTTCAACTATTCATTAGTAATTGTTTGAAGTTACAATGGAACTGAAAAAAGGGACTTACAAATGGTCCTTACCCTTACAACGATCTCAGTGTCCCTGTGATTGCATGATCTTGGCAAGGGGTGTCAAAGTGATGGCCCGTGGACCAGTTGCATCACACGCTCGCCACACCCATCCCAGCTTCACGAAGGTAAAAAAGTTGTGATATGTTACGTGACATCAACGTGACACAGTACGTTTGATGCCCATGATCTAACAAACTGCTTGTACTTATCATAGTTGCAGTGTCGTACAGTTGCCTAATCACTAATTGCAACCTTTCCTGACCTTCACAAGCAAAGTCAATAGGGAAACAGCTGGGAAAATGGCAAGTGGCAATTAAGGCAAAAAAGATTATAAAAATCGAGTACAGTTACAAGATGCCTCACTTAATTTTGCAGTTCCAATTAGTCATAAATTGAGGACAAACTGTAACATTTAGAGCTGAAAGCAGCCCCAAATTAATAGTGAATAGAAAGTGTTTTCATCTGATTTTCTGGAAAGTTCCCAACTCACATAGTTAAAATGGCTAAACGAAAGAAAAGCCATATATGGGCCATTATGTAGTATCATCTCTCTTATTTTTTAGTATGATCCCTCTTCAACATTCAGGAACTGCTCAAACCGAGGGGTTCCTTGCTTATTCATTTCTTTGTCTGTTTATTGAATGTATATGGCTGCCTGACTCCTCTGTGACTCTTGATAGTATACAATATTAAAACAATTCCAAAGTACAAAGAAAATACCAACATGTTTGTGGGGAAATGTCAGCCTCCAAACAGAGCCACGTAACACCCAAGGGATTGGCCGCTCACTCTAGCCTAACGCCTGGGAGCAGAGCCAGGTTTTGAAGACTCTTTAAAGCCAGGTCTGGGTGGGAGCCAAATGGCAAGGCAATACCACTGATGCAAAGTAGGACCTTTGGAACAGCTGTGCACTTAATTAGAATTAAATTCAGTAGACATGCATACATGCACAACACACACACATACAAGAAGCTGATACTCTTAGACCTTCTGGTAAAGAAGCCCTGCCAAACCAATGCCACTTAGTTCACACTCTTAAAAACAGATTCATCTGTTGCTTAGGTTTACTAAAACCATTAATATATCCAGATCTTAATAAGCAAGTACACATTTATCCAGCTATGTCAAACTGCTTTGGTCTTAGATTTAGTGGAACACCAAGAATCCTAAAGGCAAGCCCTTCATCTGTTCCCATCTCCTTTTTCAATTAAGCTAGTGCATGACTGATTACCATGCTGTGTGCATCATATCACTTCTTGCTCTAAATAAAGGCCAAGGTGAGGTGACAATCTTCTCTTGATCTCTAATGATATGATGTGTAAAAATTCTTCAGATGTGCAACTCGAGAATTAAACTGAAGTATTTTAGCATTTAGTTTATTGCTTCCTAACTTACATTCTACAAAACTGTGAGAGAGATGGAGGGTTAAGAAATACGGAATACAAATAAATAAAACACCTATGTTTCTCAAACAGTGTAAATGTATTATGTGAGTTGTCTGAATCTATTCAGCTTTCACTAACTAAACAAGCACCTAGAACATTTTTGAGGCCCCCACTAACCAAACAATGAGTAGAACATTTTTGAGCCCCTGTCCAAACTGAAATAACTTGGAAAAAATCATTGTTAAAAAAGGGTGGATGCTTTTAAGTGAAAAGCCATTGGGAATCCTACTACCTTTTCCTTCAGCATTGTAAAAGAGGGTTTTCAGCATTCACTACAATGGAGGTCAAATATTGAAAGAGACTCAATATCAAATTGATTCTAAAATTCATAAATGTTATTCCAGAAGACACACACAAATGTATGCATTCTTATACATCCCTTTATTTTTAAAGTTGAGGGGTAAAAAGTGTATTATTAAACCATGTTTCATTTCAATGTTCCTTTCATTGACCAACTGATTGAAACAGACAGGTAGGTATTCCTTATAAAAGGCAGTTTTGGGATCCAAATTGCTAGGTGAACTTGCAAAGTTTAAGAAACACAGTTCTAATTAGTTCATTTTAGATTTAACTCAGAAGTATGACATGTTCAACATTCTTATAACATATGGAAATGATAATATGAGCTTCAATATTCCATGGAAAAGTACATTTGAAAGTGCAAAAAACATTTTTGCCTTCTTTCTGCTAGCTTCACATTTTTAAATTTTATAACTTATTTTATCCCAAACATAATTTGTTCAGAATAACAGAGTTGGAAGGGATCTTGAAGGTCTTGTAGTCCAACTCTCTATTCAAGCAGGAACCCCTATATCATTTCAGACAAATGGTTGTCCAATCTCGTCTTTAAAACCTCCATGTTGGAGCACCCACAACTTCTGGAGGCAAGTCATTCAAAACAGAAAAACACAACACTGAATAATGATATCTATATACTACTAAAACTCTTGTATCTGATTGTTTATAACATTCAATTGGCCAAAATCATGTGTTATAAGGCAACAATTTTTAATCAAGGTATCTCAAATGGATTAACTTAAATATTGCATCAAAAATTTGGAAACTATGACTCATGTGGGATTGAAATTTGGAAAAGTTGTATCTGCTTCAGTGATGTGTTGTCATTTCCAACACTTCCTGCCAGCTTCCCACATGTCAGTAGGGAAGGTGGCAAGAAGTTGCTAGTCCAAGGACAGTAGGCAAATAAGTGGCTGCTGCCAGATGAGGGAGGGAGAGAGTGAGTGCGCAAGAGTGAGGCATAACAAGGTTCAGGAGAGTACAGAGAAGTGCATGGCACAGGTCAGGGAAGATGCCCGAGGGTATAGGTTGGGGAGGATGCCCAAGAGGTCTGACAAGGCTCAGGGAGGGTCTGTGAGGATGGAGCACAGATTGGGGAGGGTACATGAGAATATGGGTAAGGGAGAATGTGCTGGAATGTGAGGAAGGCAGGGTGAGAGTTAGGAAAAACATGTTGGAGGTACTAGTAGGAAAAGAAATAACTCTGAAATGATGTCCTAACAGGTTAGTTTCCTAGTATTCTTGGTATTTCTAAATCACTGTTTTACATACCTTCCTAAATTTGTTTTATTTTGCTTTATTTGTTTTACAACAAACACATGCATATGAAGGACAACATTCTTCAAAGCTCTTAGAGTAAATAGCAGTATATGATTTATACATTGAAGCTTGAAAAAAAAAACCTGATAAAATAATATCATGATTAAAATGAAGAAAAAGGAACAATCTGAGGAAGAAACTGGATATCAGGATGTAATACTGCCTTGTGTTTGTGGAACGTTATAAATAGAGGGTTGAGGTGAAGAGGTGCTAATTCTCTTGGGAAAAATTCAATGCGATCTACTGCAAGCTTAAAGTAGCCACATAACCCAGCAGACTCTGGAGGATGCAAGCAGATATTGCTGCTGTAGGCTAAAATACCAAGATAGAGTGTGAGGTAATCTTGCCTGTGTAAATCCCAGAAATCTCAAGAAGTGGGAACAAATTAAGTGAGATTTCTTGTGGTTGACACAAAAGTGCAAGCAGGCTAGGTCTAATATAGCTCTGGCATTAGCAACTACTTCTTCCTTTGAAGGAGCTGCCAGAAGGTAATTACCAAAGTAATGAAAAACTTATCTCACTTGAAAGTATTAAGTGGACTCATACAACCCTGTTGCATTTTAATACTCTTTTGCTGGAGTTGAAAGATCAAAGACAAGCATCTTGAACTGAAACAGATACTCTCTAGTAATAAATGAAGGCACTGGTGATAGTCTGTCCTGATTCATTATATGGATATAGATGTCCTTCATATCAGTCATGTAAACTGGTAGCTATTAGAGGTGAGAACACTTGAAAATGGGATGAAGAATCAGTGTGAAAATACGGTTTTGTTTCAAGTTGTGAAATTAAGGAATAAACCTTCGCTTCTATCTCAAATATAGGCAGGACATCTATTCTTCCTTTGCACGACAGAGTGGTTACTTTGGTTTGCAAGATAACAAGGGGGGGGGAACACGGACACGGGAGTGGGCCGGAGCATCACGGTCGTAACAGGGAGGGGCAGATATGGCGGGGACTTTAGGGCTGGCCATTCCCAGGGAAGGAGGGCTCGCTATGTCACAGAGATCCCTCCTTCCGGCCCTACGAGTCCCACTCCAAGGCCAGATGGCGTGAGTAATCAGGACCCTGGTCTCAGGCTGTTGTCGCTAAATGCCAGGTCTGTTGTTCACAAGGCTCCCCTCGTCCAGGACTTAATTTTAGACGAGGGGGCAGACCTGGCATGTATTACTGAAACCTGGCTGGGCCCGGAGGGAGGAGTCCCCCTCGTAGAGATGTGCCCAGAAGGCTTTCAGGTGCTCCATCAGCCGAGAGCCCAGGGAAGGGGTGGAGGTGTGGCAATTGCTATCCGAGAGTCTCTAGTACCTCGTAGGATCCCTGCTCCGGAGCTTGTCGGGTGTGAGTCCCTGCTGGTGAAGTTGGACCTCAAGGGTCAAGTGGGTTTGCTGTTAACGTACCTGCCTCCCAACAGCGTTGCAGCAGCCCTCCCCTCGCTCCTCGTGTCGGTAGCCGAGCTGGCAGTTAAGTTCCCCAGGCTCATGGTTCTGGGGGATTTCAATTTGCCTTCGCTCAGTGAACACTCTGATGGAGCGCAGGAGTTCATGGCTTCCATGACAGCCATGAGCTTGACCCAGGTAATTCGGGGCCCAACCCACTCAGCGGGTCACACGCTCGACCTCGTATTTCTCTCGGAGCAGTGGACTTGTGATCTTGGTCTGAGGGGTAGTGAGATCATACCCCTGTCGTGGTCAGACCACTGCCTACTGAGGCTTGACTTTTGGAGACCAAACCTCCACTGTAGGGAGGAGGAACCGACCAGGTGGTTCCGCCCCAGGCGACTTATGGACCCCTTGAGGTTCCAGACGGAGCTTGGGGTTATTCCTGATACTCTCGCCCACAGTCCGGTGGAGACCCTGGTTGCTGCCTGGAATTCGGCAGCATCGGAGTCTCTTGACCGGATTGCGCCACTACGGCCGCTCCAAGGCAGTGGATCCAGGAGGTCTCCTTGGTTCACCGAGGAACTCCAGGAGAGAAAGCGCCGGAAGAGACGCCTAGAGCACCTATGGAGGTCCAACAAATCCGAATCGAGCCGAGCACTTCTAACATCGTGCATCAAGGAATACATCAGGGCAATTAGGACGGCAAAAAGAGCTTACATTGCCACCTTGATTGCCTCTGCTGAGTCGCGCCCAGCCGCCCTATTTAGGATAACTCGTTCCCTCCTAAATAGGAGGGTTACGGAAGCTCCCCTGCAGGGTAGAGCTGAGGACTACGTCCAGTTCTTAGCGGACAAAGTTGCTCGGTTTCGGTCGGAGTTGGACTCCGATTCTGCAGATCCAGCCGAGGCACAAGGGGATAATCTGGTAGACCACCCCTGGGTTGAGTTTCAGGATGTTGCCCCTGGGGACGTGGACAAGGCCATGAGAGCTGTGAGTGCCTCCACATGTGTACTGGACCCGTGCCCCTCCTGGCTGGTTGCTAACAGCAGGGAGGTGACACGGGGCTGGATCCAGGCGGTTGTTACTGCCTCCCTTCGGGAGGGGGTCTTTCCCCCCGCACTTAAAGCGGCGGTGGTGAGACCCCTCCTGAAGAAACCATCTTTGGATCCAGCCGTTCTTAACAATTATCGTCCAGTCTCCAACCTCCCCTTTGTGGGGAAGGTTGTTGAGAAGGTGGTGGCCTTTCAGCTCCAGCGGTCCTTGGAGGAAGCTAGCTATCTTGACCCATTCCAGTCTGGCTTCAGGCCTGGCTACAGCACAGAAACCGCTTTGGTCGCATTGACCGATGACCTCTGGAGAGCCAGGGACGGAGGCTACGCCTCCATCCTGGTTCTCCTTGACCTCTCAGCAGCTTTCGATACCATCGACCATGGTATCCTTCTGCGACGACTGCGGGAGGTGGGGGTGGGAGGCACTGTTTTGCGGTGGTTCTCCTCTTACCTCTCGGACAGGTCGCAGTCGGTGTTAGTTGGAGGGCAGAGATCAGCCCCTAGGCCCCTAACATATGGGGTGCCTAGGGATAAAATACCACCAGTATGCGGACGATACCCAGCTGTATCTGTCCGCCCCGTGCCAACTCAATGAAGCGGTGGAAGTGATGAACCAGGGACTTGAAGCTGTTAGTGACTGGATGAGGGCTAACAAACTCGTGCTCAACCCAGATAAGACCGAGTGGCTGTTGTGTTTCCCTCCCACCAATTTGGCTAGTATTCCATCTCTCAGGCTGGGGGGTCAAACACTGCGCCCCTCAGACAGGGTCCGCAACTTGGGAGTCCTCCTGGACCCACAGCTGACTTTCGAACATCACTTGTCAGCTGTGACCAGGGGGGCATTTGCCCAGGTTCGCCTGGTTCACCAGTTGCGCCCCTACCTGAACCGGGAGGCCCTCACAACAGTCACTCGTGCCCTTGTGACCTCTAGGCTGGAATACTGCAATGTGCTCTACATGGGGCTGCCCTTGAAGAGTATTCGGCGACTTCAGCTAGTCTAGAATGCGGCCGCGCGAGCGATTGTGGGTGCACCTCGCTTCACCCACATAACACCTATCCTCCGCGAGCTGCACTGGCTACCTGTCGATCTCCGGGTACGCTTCAAGGTGCTACTTGCCACCCATAAAGCCCTCCATGGTAGTGGATCTGGATACTTGAGAGACCGCCTACTGCCAATTACCTCCACACGACCTATTAGATCTCACCGGTTAGGCCTCCTCCGAGTCCCATCTGCCGGTCAATGTCGACTGGCAACTACGCGGAGGAGAGCCTTCTCGGTGGCAGCTCCGAACCTGTGGAACGATCTCCCCGTGGAAATCCGTACCCTCACCACCCTCCAGACCTTCCGCACAGCCCTCAGAACTTAGCTTTCCCGTCAGGCCTGGGGTTAAGACTACAACCCACCCGAATAGTATGAATGTTGTGTTCTTAATTTTGTATTCGTCTTATATGTTAAAAGTTTGTCTCCCCCCCCCCCTTTTAAGTTGTAAGCCGTCCTGAGTCCCCCCAGGGAAAAGGGCGGCATATAAATAAACTTTAAATCTAAATCTAATAACAACAGCATAGTATTGTGAAGGCCCCTAGAACCTGAAGGCACAGCTCTGCTTATTATAATAAAAACCTAAAGTTAGTTAGTTTTTAATCTCCATTTAAGGGGGGAAAAGTGAAGGCAATCTACCAAGTTTACTGCTACAGTTATGAACCATGAATTCAAGTAAAAGAAATGTTTGGATCTCTGAAACTGAATTTAGAAAATGCAAAGTTGGCTGCTTCTATTGCTAGAACTATTATATATAGACAGGGATAGACTCAGGGGTGGGCTTCAAAAATTGCAGCAACAGGTTCGCTGCCCCATTGCTGGGTGAGCATGGCCTAGTTGGCCTCCTGCACCACGGCAAGGGTGGGGATTGGTTTCTCCCTCCCCAGGCTCTGGGGGCTTTCCTCAAGCCTCTGGGAGGGCAAAAACTGCTTCCTCCAGGCTCCAAAGGCCGGAAACAAGCCTGTTTCAGGGCTTCCAGAACCTCTGGTAGGCCCGATTTCCTCCGTCCCCGAGTCTCTGCGTGGGCCCTGCACTTAACTGGTATAATGAACAGGCTGCATGGAGACTCATGGGAGGGGAGGGGTGGGAGGGGTAGGGAGGAGTGGGTGTGGCCAGCCAGGAATGGCATTTGGGGATTTGCAGAACTGGGCAGAATCCTAGTTAGGGGATCGCCCAAAATCTGTGCAAACCACCAGCAGCCCACCCCTGGATTGACTGGAAGATTGGTTTTAAGCATCATACGAAGCTCCTTGTTACAAGAAGGTATTACATAAAAAGCAGTTGTATTTCACTATGAAAATCTAAGTTTTACTTCACTGTCTGTCACTGAATGAAACAATAATGATCTTCAGTCTGATGTTGCCTCCTTAACCAATTCATACAATCATGCCTTGAGACTGAACAGTATTTTTTATGGTTCAGAAGCTGCAACCAATTTGGTGCTTTATGGTATTAATCTGCTGGATACCAATCATATTATCTTCCCGTGGGATGTCTTTGGGGCTTCTATTTTTATATTATTTGGTAAATGATACAGCATAGTTATCATTTTCTTCCACAAAAGATCTGATATTGACCTTGGTATTTAACTATCTAACCCATATACACTTAAAAAGATTGTATGCTACTGAAATAATATAATTTATATCCTATATCATGCAGTTTTCTATTCTACTATAGTAGAGGGCACTTTCTACAATATTCTTCCTTGTCCACCACTACTATGATAAAATTGAGCTCAGAGGGGAAACACAACACTGCAATGAAGAACAACAATGATGCATGTACCACAGAATACATATGCAGATCTTGCATATGCTGTGAGTAGTCTGGATAATTTAATAATCTGAATGAAATAATAATTTGTTACCTGCAGATTTTTATAGTGAACAGCACTTCTACAATGATGAACTTTTGCTGCATCTTCATTTGTGTAAAAAAGTCCACACAGTTTGCAGTAATAGCCAGTTCTGGGAACAACAAATTCCACACCTATAAAAAAATGAATTAAAACAATTAGGAATAAATTTTTAAAAACATGTATAGGAGAAAAAATGTTGAATTCAGCTCGTTGTCAATTTGAATGTAATGAACTACAGGTAGTCCTCAACTTACAACAGTTCATTTAGTGACCATTCAAAGTTACAATGGTGCTGAAAAAAAGGGATTTATGACCTTTTTTCACTCTTTCAACATTGCAATATTTGTGTGGTCACATGATCAAAATTCAAATGCTTGGCAACTGATTCATATTTATGACCATTGCTGTGTCCCAGGGTCATGTGATCCCCTTTTGCAAACTTCTGACAAGCAAAGACAATAAGGGAACCAGATTCACTTAACCGTGTTACTAAATTAACAGCTGCATTGGCTCACTTAACAACTGTGGCAAGAAAGGTTGTAAAATTGAGCAAAACTCACTTAACAATTGACTCATTGAGCAACATAAATGTTGGGCTCAATTGTGGTCATAGGTTGAGGACTATCTGTATAGTATAGCCAATACTATTTAACAGATAGCCTAATAGTGGTATTTTTCATGTTTCCACTTATTTTTATTTCAATGAATAAACGTATCATTATATGTTTTAAATTCAATACAGAACATTTGAGCCATTTACATCAATAAAAAACTATAGAAATATGTAAATATTCATTGTTATTTTTTATTTGACCAATTTATAAAATTGGAACAAGAAGATTCCACATGCCAGACCTGCATTTCTTTAAAAAAAGATCTGGACAAAACATATTAGCCCTTTTCATTCCTAGTATTGTTTTTTCTTCCTTTTAGAGAAAAGAGGGTTTTAAATCCAAATGTTAGAAGGAAGGCTTACAGTAGAAAATAAACTAAATTTATCCTCTGTTTCTAAAGAATGGAAGGGAAAAAAGGAGTGAGAAATTCCATTTCCTTTCATTCTGGGATTCTTTCTCTTTTATAGTAGCTCTGACCTGGGGAAACAGATGGAAATGCAGCGGTTAAATAATCAATCAAACCCATGGTTACTTAACATTTTTAAGTGAGTGTTCAGTGCTTTCAAAAATTTTCTCTCCTTTTGGTTTTTGTATTGAGGTTCCTTAAAAGTTTGCTCTAGTCTTGGGCTCCTGATATGTTGTCTGCAGCTAATAATAAAATCCAGTCAATACCATTCACCCATACTCATTTAATCCTGTTTACCAGGATTGGTGTTTCCAATTAAATTTTCATCTTCTCATCTTTTCTTTCCTTGATTATCATCATTTCCATAGATAATATCAATACTACTATCATCATTATCCATTCTAACAGCTAAGCAGAAAGATTTGTTTATATTTTGTTTATTCATTCACTTGAAGCAGGCTGCTTCCCTGAATTTAATTAGCAAAAATCAACTGATTTCTCTCAGTTTCATTAGAGAAAAGTGGTCCATGCTCATCTTGATTAATGAAACTTAACTCTGTTCAGAATCAGATACATGACATTACATATTGAAGCAACCGGACATCTGTGATTTTTCAGATTCTATCTAACAGATACTGTCCACAGTATTTTCTTGAATCTGGAGTTTTAAATATTATTCTCAAGATAGAAAACCTTCCTGAATAAACTCAAGATACAATGTTTTATAAATTAAAGAAACTGTAAAAAGTAATATCGTATGTGAATCACTTCTAATCAGACAAACCTAGTGGAATGTTGAGCTCCATAAATACATCATCTTGTTCCCACGATGGTGAAAAATACGACTTTTTTGATTCAACTTCTGGGAAATCAGGAGTTTTTATTTCTGTGTACCTACAATTTGCTTTAAAAACAGAGGAACACTTTGAATGAAAGTAGTTTCTTCACATACATCTACCACTTACAAAACATTTTCTAGATTACTCAGGGATTCTTTCATATGATGTTCTCCAAAATTACTATGCACTGTTCCATCTACTTTTTCTTAAGAATTTAGGCAAAGTTATTAAATTGTTACATTACAGTATTTTGGAAATTGTAATCTTGCAAATCCCATAAAGCACAATGGTAAATAAAATATTCTGTAATATTATCCTATTAAATAAAAAAGCTCCTATAAGAGGCTCCTATCAAATTACTTTCTTGAAAACAAAAATATCCTTAAAATATGAGGCCAAAACTGAAACATTTTAGGATTGTTCCAACAAAGACACTGTGATGACTCCCCCTGTTGTTTCTTTAGTTATCTCTCCAGATGTTAGCTTCGCGGAAGATGAACTGGTTCCAGACACATCTGGAAGGAAGTTAGTTAATGACTCCAAGAGGCCATCTGAGAGGGATTTGGCTCAAGCACAGATGCAGCAAGACAGTCCTGAGGCTTCAGGTGAAGAAAACATGCAGCTGCAGCCAGTCAGTGATGAAGAAGAGGAACTGCCTTCTGCACCTGATCCAAGAACATGTAGGGCAGAGAAGGTCAGATTACTTGCAAGAAGAAAGCCTCGCCCTTCTTGATGGGCTGCACCAGAAATTTTAGCACAGTAGGCAGATGGAACTGATACTAGGAACATGTTCATTTCCTAGCTGTGTGTTTTCTAATTCCTAATAACTTTTTTTTAAAAATCAACAAGTCATAAATGAAGAATAATTGTTCACACTGACAATTCTGAGTAATTTAAGATGACAATGTTTCAAATTGTAAGAACTTAGAAGAGGTCATAACAAGAAAGCTCTTCAAGAACATTTGCTAAACATTTACACAATATCCTTGATAATATTTGATATGATTTAACGTTGACAATCAGTTCATCAATCTAGTTCATTGCCCAGAAGGTTAAAATACTTGAGTACCACACTTTACACTAAAATATAGTAAACTTAAATATATTGCTTATATAAAAATAAGGAAAAGGGTACATCATACTTTGAGTCTTTGGCTTTTCTTCACTTCCACAGTTTGTTTCTTCTTGAGATTTTTTTGCCAGGATATCCTTATCTCCATTATTCCTGTTTTCCAGAGTTTCTATCTCTTTATAATCATTTACAAGTGTATCTGTCTGTTGGAAGGGTTTTTCCTTTGGAGGATCTGAAGATATGTACTGCTTCTCCAACTTTAACTGAATATTAGAACTTTCATCTATTTTTCTGTCATCTGAATCCTTTTCAGATCTATTTTCATGAAATTCATCTGGCTTATCTTCAGTATCAAAGTTTAGATGGGTTGCTTTAGTCACTGTATTATCACCTTCAGAGCCACTTACATCTGCATTTTCTTTCTCTGCTTCTATGGTGGTTTCCAATATATTAGA
Source organism: Thamnophis elegans (assembly GCF_009769535.1). NCBI lineage: Eukaryota > Metazoa > Chordata > Lepidosauria > Squamata > Natricidae > Thamnophis > Thamnophis elegans. The sequence goes on from NC_045550.1 coordinate 17,137,115, forward strand.
TTTGTCGTCCTTTGTACTTAATAAACTGTGTTCATTCTTTACCTCCAATCCAGCAGCTAAGGCAGTCCTTATGGAACATTCTTCTTCTTCCTGACCTACAGTTACTATTTCTTCAAGTTCAGTTATATCGGGTTCCATAATAAGATCATCCTCTCCTACCTCATCAACAGTTACAAGCTCTTCCATATTGGTTGGATACCAAGTTTCCTCTTCCATGTCACTTCCACTCTCCCAATTCTATTGAGAAAAGGCAGATTTTATTGGGAAGATTATAATAAATAAACATGTAAACTGCTTATTACAAATTGTTTTTAAGAATAAATCATGATCGCTTCTTTATTACTTCATTAGATTTATATCCTGTCCTTCATTCAGGATCTCAAGAAGGCACACACAGGCAACCATCTGACTCAAACGCCATGAGAAATAATATTTATTTATATTTACTTATTTATTACCAATAAATACATGTGGATTTATGTAGTGATAGTACTTACATTTTGTTTTTAAATTTCAAACCATATAATAAATAGAATGCAAAAGTAATAATATTGAGTATATAGTGCATCAAAACACATCTTAAAATGTAAACAGTGTTAAATAAACATTACAGGTATTTAAATGATATTAATGTAAAAAGTAGACCAAATCTGGAAGAAAATGTACTCAGTATATAAGTTCAAAAAAGGGTATTTACTCAGGTAGCACCTTCCATCCTGGAGAAAGGTCTCAAGCTATATAGGGAGTATTTTATGTCTATTTACAAACAAATATTTTAAAATTGAGAGAAGGAATTTTCCCTTCAAGTTCTTTTTTGTTAAGTGATAAGAGAAGGGCTTGAGGGAGAATTTTATCTTAAATAATCTTAAATAACAGATTATTTGAGAAAAAAGATAATACTTCTAAAGAATTTCTTATAAATGGTCTTGTTTGCCTGCAGTTCCTGTGTTTTTGTAAAAATTCTAATTTATTACAAGTAGTCCTAGACTTACAACAGTTTGTTTAGTGACTATTCAAAGTTACAATGGCACTGAAAAAAGGGATATGACCAGTTTTCACACTTACACCTATTGTAGCATCCTCATAGTCATGTTATCAAAATTCAGATGCTTTGCAACTGGTTCATATTTATGACAGTTGCAGTGTCCCAGGAACACGTGATTCCCTTTTATGATCTTCTGACAAGCTAAGTCAATAGGGAAGCCAGATTTACTTAACAACAGTTTGACTAATTTAACAGCTACAGTGATTCACTTAATAACTGTGGCAAGAAAGGCCATTCAATGGGGCAAACTTAAACAAATGTTTCACTTAGCAACAGAAATTTGGGGCTCAATTGTGATTGTAAGATTGTAAGGACTACCTGTACTCTTATGCTTATGCAATTTGTGCTAAGCAGTAACTGAACTGAGAACCATTTTATTTAACCAAATTTCAATTCCATAGAAGTTATAGTCTTGGATTTTTGACGTGTTCTGTAGGTCAGACCATTTGAGTTGCCTTGATTCAAAAAATTTGTCCTATCATGCACCAGTTCACCTAGTTAAAAGTTACAGACAGAAGAGTGTAGTAATATATAGATATAACATATCACATTTTTTTTATTTTTGCTGTTATTTAGCTTGAGTACTTGCTGAGCTTGCAAAAATAAACATGTAGTCTAAATAAACAAAATAAATGTTGTTAGCAAGATTTTTGTGGTTGTTTGGTCTATAAAACAATTGAAGTTATTTCATAATTAATGTTAATAATAAAGAATTAAAATAATTATTTTTACATTCATGATAGTTCATAGTACTCATTACCTCATTTTCAGTTCCATTTTCTTTTCTTTTCTTTACATTATTTCTTTCGACTATACCAGGTGTCATGTCGTCTGCCTTTTTAGCATTGTCTTTTAATTTCTCTTTATCACTTTGCTTTTGCCCGATACTGTCA